>NC_046683.1:57173322-57476352 GCF_009870125.1 Drosophila pseudoobscura
TATCCAGAATAAGCCAGAAGTCAATCAGAAGCTAACCAAGAAGACGGTCCTCAAGGAGTACACCGAGGAGATTGACAAACTGAAGCGAGATCTCCTCGCAGCGCGAGACAAGAATGGCATCTATCTGGCGGAGGAGACCTACGGGGAGATGACCATGAAAATGGACTCGCAGAATCGAGAGCTCAACGAGAAGATGTTGCTGCTGAAGGCCCTCAAAGATGAGCTGCAGTCGAAGGAGAAGTCCTTCCACGATATTAGCGTGATTCTCATGGCGAAGACCCAGGAGCTGAAGAAAACAGAGCAGCACCTAACCGACACCAAGGGGAGTCTGCTGCTGACAAAGAAGGTCCTCACGAAGACCAAGCGCCGCTACAAGGAGAAGAAACAGCTGGTGGTCTCGCACATGAAAACGGAGGAGACGCTCACGACGCAGGCGCATAAAATCCTGGCCGTGGCAGATCTGGCCACCAATGAAACGGAGCAGCTTCATGGCACCATCGAACGGCGAAGGGACACCGATGAAAAGATACGCAGTGCCTGCGATCAGTTCAAGGATCGCATGCAGGACAATCTGGAGGTGATTGGCGGCAGCCTAAGTCTCTATTT
This sequence comes from Drosophila pseudoobscura, assembly GCF_009870125.1. NCBI lineage: Eukaryota > Metazoa > Arthropoda > Insecta > Diptera > Drosophilidae > Drosophila > Drosophila pseudoobscura. Next base: position 57,173,929 of record NC_046683.1, read on the forward strand.
GGAGCAGCAGGCGGCCTCCAAGCAGCATCTGAGCCAGGAATTGGGTGAGCCACGACCAAAAGCTCTCCCTGTGCCAGTTTTCACCTTATTTCTGTTCTGTTCTGTTTCTGTTTTTGCATTGCCTAGAAAACTCCAATAGCGTGGTGCAACGCTTGACTGTGAATGCCAGCAAAAGCATCGAAATGCTCAAGGTGATCTGCAGCCAATCGCTGAAGGATCAGGAGCAGCTGCAGGCGAAGCTAGTGGCGGATATATCGGAGCACTGCGATGGGCATACGACAATGTTGGTCGAGGCGTTGCTGGATCAACTGCAGCAGCGGGAGAGGCAGTTGCGGGAGGATATCCATCTGCAGGTGCTGGAGCTGGAGGAGAACAACCACAGCCACAAGGCCATGCTGGAGTCCATGCAGCAGCGGCTCTCCAGCATCATTGCAAACAGTGCAGAGTCGTTGGAGAAACATGTGACGGAGGTGCAGCGGCAGCTGGAGCTCCTCAGCGAACTTTCTCTGCCCGATGCGGAGAATCTGCAGCAGCTGCAAGCGGAGGTGGCCAACGAGCGGGCACTGGCCCACCAGGAGGAGGCTCTGATCGAGTCGCTGATGATGCAATTGGAGCAGTTCAAGGAACTGAGGGCCAAGAACAGCCACAGCATGTCCCAACGCCTCTTGCAAATGGAGGAGAATCGCCTGCAAAAGAGCAAAAAAGTGGAAAAGACGAAGGCCAGTGTGCAGGCCTACCAGATAGAAGGATCCGCCGCCTCGCAGGCGGCCCAAGCAGAACTCTCCGCCCAAATGGCAAGCGGCATGCGGTGCGTGGACTTGGGCGTGGCCAAGTGCTCGATGCTGCAGGCCCACATGACGAATCTCTGCCAGGAGTTCGTCAAAAACACGGATTTGAATGTCGTGGCGTGTCGCAATAACCTTCAGAACGTGAAGGCCATGTGCCTAGACAATGGCAAGGAGCGGGATACTCTCAAAGAGAAACAGCTAAAGGAACTGGAGAACGTATGCGAGGAGAGGCTGCAGCTAGAGAGAGAGGAACGCCAGCGGTTCATTGGACACTCTACTGTTGCCGTCGACCTTGTGGAACAGCTACAGCAACAAACGACAGAACATGAGACCTTGCAGCGCCAACAGCTGCAAATTTGCGATCAGGACGTCATCCGCTTCCAGCAGAACGAACTGAAGACCTATGCCCCTACGGGAACAACCCCCTCGAAGCGAGATTTCGTGTATCCACGTTCGCTGGTGGCCACGTCCCCCCATCAGGACATAGTGAGGCGTTACCGTCAAGAGCAGGATTGGTCGGATTTGGATACCACAGCCACCATAGATGAGGTAGAAAGCTAATGAAACCCCTCGCCTAAGCTAGTTTCCTTAATCTTGTATCCTTTTAGTGCAGCGAGGGTGAGCAGGAGGACTCTCTGCACTCCGTTCAGGAGCTCTCCGAAACGGAGACCCTCATGAATTCAACTCCCATCGAGGGCACTGTGACTGGCATCAACATGAAACGCGGCTGCGGCACCACACGCAGCATGAACTCGAATGCTTTGAAGCCGCCAGTGTCTAGCTCACTGTCCCGCTCCCTGACTCCCAGAAAATCATCGCCGCGTGGATCTCCAGCCTTTAAGAGAGTAAGCAGTCATTGCTAATGATTGAATAAATATAAATAATCCGAATACTCTCACTTTTTTCAGCACAACAAAGAGAACGTGTCCTGAATCGATCGGGGGATCGATGGCGCACATATATCTCTATCTATATCTACATCTGCTACTTGCCCCAGTACTCCACTCACCTTTCATTCGCCGGCAATTCCCTGGAGATTCTTTTGTTTTTTTTCTTCTTCTGTATGCTGCACAATTTAATAATTAAATAAACTTAATGCTAAGCAAACCCCTTGCCTTGGACCTTGGGCAGACCACTTTAAACTCGAATATTCGCTTAATAAGTTGTGTATATTTAAGGAAACGTCTTGACTGCGACCTTGAGAGTTCAACTTTGAGTTAATTTCTTGAGACTTCAATGCGAGTTTCAAGAAAGAAGGGTTTGGCCGGACAGTTTAAGCGTAGTGATGTGTATAATCGGGAAAACCCGTTCGGGGACGCACTTTAATCTGAATATTCGTCTGAAAACTTATGTAAACTAAGAGAATCTACTTGTTGACGATCTTTAGGGTTCCCTTTGAGTTGACTTTTCCGTTGAGTGTAAACTGTAATCTTAAGGAAACTTCATTTACTTTATAATTTAAGCTCTACTCGAAGATGCAAGAGGTATATCCTATGAAGAGTGTACAAAATCCTATGAAAGGTGTTTAAGTTAAGAGATCTGCATGAATACACAGTAGATGTTTCGAATGAAACGCCTTCGTTTGCATGCAGCTCTCTAGTGTTCAATACTATAGTTTTAAGAGTAAACCCCCCTAATCCTCATCGCGGTCGTCCTCATCGTCATCTTTGAGGATCCCCAGACGACGTGCCACCTCCTTAACATTCGCTATGAACTCCTCCTGGACCAAATTGAAGCTCATGGCCAGGAGAGCAATGCCAAAGAGCAGATACAACGAGCAATAGGCAATGGACTGCTCCGACTCATCCTTGACGCCCTTGGCAGGTACAAAGTCGCCAAATCCTAGAGAGAAACATGAACAGAATCAGCACAAAAGATCTCTGAAAGTACCTCTGGAATATCCTACCGATTGTCGTCAGCGTGATGAAGCAGAAGTAGGCCGAGTCCAGAAAGGACCAGTTCTCCCAGTAGGCAAACAGGGCGGCGCCTCCCAGGATGTAGCTGACGACCAGGAAGACGCACAGCCAGATGGGCACAGGACGGTCCTTGGGCAGGAGATCGCCATAGTCCCCATAGTCCTCCCCATACATGGAGTCGTCCTCGTCGTATTCGTAGCTGGGACGACGTCGGATCTGCCGCTGCACAGGGAAACCCATGGGCGACATGATACGTGGCGAGGGAGGCAGACGCTCGGCCCGCTCCCTCCGACGATGATTGCGGCGCGGCTCGCGACTCCTGGACTTGCTATGGACGGGGGGATAGTCCTCGTAGTGGCCGCCGTCGCACAGGGACACCTCATCGAAGCTCTCCTCCACATAATCCTCGTAGCTGCGCGGAGAGCGTCCTCGTCGGTCCCTGCGATGATCCCTGGAGGACCCCTGTGGCGGAGCATCGTAGTCGGGGAGCTCCAAGTGGTTGCCATAGCGTGTGGATTGACGTCCCAGGCTGCCAGCGCGACGACCTGCGTTCCGAGGAGGCTGCGGAGAACGCTCCCTCTCGCGATCCCTCTGTCGTTGTCGCTGGTGTGCGGATCGGGGCATTGATTGACTCCGTGGCGCTGCATTCCTGGTGGTCCGCTGGTGGCCAGATCCTCCTCCGAAGTCATCCAGGGCGTATCGGTTGGGTATAATCGGAGTCTTGCGCACCACATCCTCGTCCACATCTTCGTAGTGCTGCGAGGAGACGTGCCGCGGGTCCACGGACTTGGCTCGGGCCCCGCGACCTGGGGCAGAATGCAGGCGGTGCAGCTCCCGCGAGGCCTTGGACTCCTGATGCTGGGGCGAGCGGACAGAACGGACACTGGCGGCCCTCTTTGCCGGCGGCTGTAGGTCACTGAAATCCTCCATGGATCCTGCATCAAAATCGTGCCGATAGCGCTCCCGCTCCACCGTATGCCGATCCCGCATGCGATCTCTCTGCCTCTGGCGGCTGCTGTAGCGATTGCCGCGATTCAGAGTCTGCGTCTGCATCTCGTACTCATCCCCGTAGATGTTGTGCCGCTGCTGGCGAGGCTGTGCCGCAATCTGCTGCTGGCGGCGATTGCGTCCTCCACTGCTGCGGTGGCCAAACTCCCTATCATCGTAGCCGCCGCCGACGCCCCGCCCCATGGTGCGCAGTTCCGGATCGGAATGGGCATGCCCCATGGAGGGACCGAACCCGGAGTCATTGCCCGATCGCTGTGTCATCTTCATGGATCGCCGGAACGAGGGTGGCGGCTGGGAGCGGGCATACCGCTGTCCCCTCACCGACCGCTGCCTGGAGCGGGCATTCCTCGGCCGCTTGGCCGTCCGCGTGCACACATAGCAGCAGATGCGCCAGTAGAGAAAACTATGAAAGAGAGAAGTGGTGTGGAGTGGAGTCATTAGCGGCGGAGTCACGCAACTGTGGAGATGTCAGCGCGCAGTGGCTCACCGGAATGACGTGGCCATCACATCCCCAATGTTGGACAGGCAGATGAGCATCAGCGGGATGCCGACGATGGCATAGAAAATCGTTGTCACCTTGCCCCAGTCGGTGCGCGGTGATATGTGGCCATAGCCTGTGAAAAAAGAGTACAGTAAAAAGCATGTATTAGAAGATACTCGTACTTAAACATGGAAACCGATTCCGAACGGGGAGTGTCTTTTGTTTGTGCGTCTTGCCCGTGTCTTACCTTCAACTCTTTCGAACACCAAAAGTTCTTGAAATGCTAATGAGGTCTCTCGGGTCTAATCTCAGGGTGTACTTGTCGCTCCCCAAAAAAGCACCAACACCATTACCGCAAATGGCATTTCAAGTCTGCCGCCGCTTTTGGCATTTACGGAAATGCGATTATCTCTATAGAATTCTACGGCTACGACTGCCACTGCGACTATCTGGTATGCTTAATAGGAATGGGAATGGGAATGGGCGTGTGGGTCAGTAAACCCAGAGTTTAAATCTGGCCAGAAAGCCGAAAGAGCATAAATCCATATCGGGAAATTGTGCAAAAAGCACAAATACAAAAAAAACCAAATAAAAAGCAAATAAAACCCAAAAATTCCCATCATTAAATTCTAAACAACGAGCTACACTCGAAGAAAAATATGCGTGCAGCAGCTTTTAAGTTTTTAAATAAAAGATACTCCAACTAAACTTTCTTTCTTTTTTTAATATTATCTTGTATATCTAAGGATTCTTCTACTAAGATCTTATAGATGTAATTGGAAAACTATTGATAAACTATTTCTGGAGAGATGATTTGTGTACAAATCGCATAAAAAGACTTAATAGGTTGTACTGTAAAGACTTCCTGTTAAGGATCTATCTTTCTACTCGTATCTATATATCTATCTAATCTCTATTTACTAATCATATATCATATTATAGCAGCTAAAAGCTTAAGCTCAATTCATAATTTCCAGATCTCCTACCATTCTTGCAGAAACCTTGTCCGATGGTACCACTATAACTTCTAGAGAGCTTCTATAGAAAGAGGTTTTTTTCGCCAGTGTAAACTCTCATCACGATCGGTCGTTTGGTCGGTCAGTCGCGTTTGACCTTGCCGTTGTTTTGACTACAGTCGTAATTCCACTTTTGATTTCATTTGACACGCTCCACACTCCACCCTGCGCCCTGTGCACCTGCCCCAATGGAATGGGGAATGGAACCCCGTTTTTAGAGGTCATTCACGTGTGCAACAAACTGTGGCGGCTACACAGTCAGAGATGATTTTTTGACCTATGACTTTTGTGATCATGGGACTAGCGGGGGTGCCATCTCTGCTATCTGTGATCAAGGCAGCAGGGGGCGGGGGTTGCTCTGCTCTGCTCTGCTCCACTATAATGAGAGGAGAGGAGCCTTGGGAGGCTCTTTTGGGAGCATGCCGAGTCATTGTGGTTTCCAGGAAAACTTTGTTTTTTGGATGAAAAGCCAATTGATGCCGTGACATCAATTAATGTGAGCAATTGCCAAATGATTGACGATCGTTCGGTTGCGATTGATGTGATTTCAACGTGATCAATGAATGGACATAATCGGTTGTCCGATTGCAGCAGTTCCTGGGCGTTCCTCCGGCCAGGCCGTCGATCGTGCCACGCTTCTTTGCGGTTTCGCTTCAGGTGAATCAACGATCCATACCATACCATACCATACCATAACGATACGAAGCGATACAAATACGAGACGATACCAAAAAGATCTGTGCGGCGGCAGTGTCTGGCACGACGAACGTCTGTGTCTGCTGCTGCTCCAATGTTTGCGTTGATTCATTGGCTTCGTACCCACCTGCTGCCTGTCGGATGGCGGTGCCCTCGCCGGTTGACTGGGTTTTTGTGCGTCGTCACCATCGGGCGAGCCATCGTTCCATGTTCCCATCACCGCTGGTTGTGCTGGTGTTGTGGCTCGTTCTCTGGCTGTTTGTTATATAAGTAGCATGCGTCGGTGGCATAACCGAATCATTCTGTTGGGGCATCTCGTGGCGAACAAGACGCAAAATACGGTTCAGAAAAACAATAGAGAGAACAAATCGAAAACCATGCGAAGTGATTGCTTAATTTTGGCTCTGGGCCTGGTGCTGCTGGTGGGATCTGTGGCCGGAAAATCCTCATCGCTGTCCGATGGAGACCGGGACCAGTGGGTGTGGCGCTCCTACAACCGACAGCAGCGATCCTTTCGCGACGGAGGAGGCGACATCGGCAGGAGTAGAAGCGCCGCCATAAGGAATTCGTACGACAACAAGCTGAGACGAGAGCCCACCACGCGCAGACCGTTGCCTGGAGAGCCCGAGAACGATGAGATCGAGGACTATGCGGATGCGGTGGATCCCAACCGGGCATCCCAGGACACCACTACTCCCAATGTGGGCACGCGGCAGTACAATCCGTACGGGGGACAGCCGAATGCGGGCCAATTTGGCGGATCGGGACTCTCTGGAGGATATGGCGGCAGTCCGGGAGTTCTTGTTGGACCGGGAGGACCCACTGGAATCATTGGACGGCAGCCCTTGTATCCGTCTCCCTACCAGCCGGGCTATGGGGGATTCAACGGAGCCCAGAACGGCATTGGAGGATATCCGGGCGGAATCTATGGCGGAGCATCAGGTGCAGGACTCCAGGGCTATCCAGGAGCCTCTGGAGCGGGCTATCCAGGTGGCAGTCTAGGAGGAGCCTTTGGCGGCTACCCCAGCAACGGCCTGGGCGTCGGGCAGTTCTCTGGCGTGGGACAGCAATTCCCAAGCGGCGGACAGTTCTCTGGCGTTGCACAGCAGTTCCCTGGCGCTAGCCAATTCCCTGGCTCGGGCGGACAATATCCCTTCGGGGGATCCTACCCAGGAGGAGATTTCAACGGCAATCAGTTTGCAGGTCAGTTCCCGGGCAACGGGGGACAGCAGTATCCCTCGAATCAGTTTGGCGGCGGCGGACCGCAGTACACCGAGGGCTATGGTCTGGCCGGAGGACTGGGTCTCGGACAGCTGGGCATCGGAGGGGCAGGAGGAGGTCCCTATGGAGGCGGAAACTTTGGCTTTGATGAAAAGTCCTCCCCACCGGTGGTGGCCGAAGGCAAGAGCGCCAAGAGTGTGGATGCGGCGCCCAGGAACGTGAACGATAAGCTAAGCAAGAAGATCTAGGATCCAGGACCCACGATCCAGGATCAGGAGATCCCTTAGACGTACTCCCACCCCGCCCGTCAGTTGTAAATAGAACCCCACTGTCCCTACTATTTTTTTTGCTTAGTTATAGTTCCTAGACCTAGAAACGAATCGAATCGAATAAATCATTAGAGCGAAGAGCCCGAGACCCACCTATCGTTGTGATCACAATGATCGAGTAGAAGAGGGAGCCGGCAAAGGTCCATTGCGACTTGCGCAGATCCTCGTCCCCGTCCCAGCCATCCGCCTTGATGGCCGTGAGGATCTGCTTCTCGAAATTGGCCAGATGTTTGCTCACATTCGCCATCCAGTCGCTTTCCCTCAAGACCAGGGCATCGTCCGACAAGAGCCAAATGTTCTCCGTGAGATTGAAGCGAAGGTTCTGAATGTCGCGCTTGACCTGAAGGAAGGAGGGATTAGATATCAGGGGAACCAAGATGTTGTATAGAATGGCTGTACCTCCAGTTCATGTGGTCGCTCCAAGTGCTGGAAGAGATACGCGCCTCCGACGCAGTAGGAGACCACCAGGAGGACGAGCAGGACATGCGACACAATGCAGGTGATGATCTTCCATGAGAAACAGATGGCCGCCACACAGCGTCCGCGTTCGGGTTTTGCCGGTTCCACCATGTGCGCCGGCAGAGATTGGGCCCGTCTACCCGACATGGCTACGCGATTGGACCGCTTGGACCCTCCTCTTGGCCTAATTTATCGCTTGGCTGATCATAAATTATGCGTGGAAAAGAAACGAAAACGAAATCGAGAAAGAAAACCAAATTAAGGACAAGAAACCGCAGAAGCAGACGTAGACGGAGACGGAGACGCTCGATTATTTGTCTAAATAAATATTTATTTATGTGGGTTGTTGGGTCTGTTGGCTCTGTTGGGGGGCAAGGCCGAAGATGAGCGGAAAGAGAGAGACAGAGAGAGATATATCGAGAGAGGCTGAGGCTGAGGCAGAGGCATGGAGCGGAGAGGCGACTCCATGGAAAACTATTTTCGTACGCCGGGAGGGGGCATCCAAATAACGCGGACACACGCCTCAAGAGAACTACTCTTTCGAGTGGTTCTTTCTCGCTGCCTACACTCGTACAACGGGGAGACTACATAACATTTCCGTGCAATTATGAAGTTCGATTGAATGGAGAATGGGTGTGGATATGGATATAAGTGCTGCCCTAATGATGATTACCAAAACACGTACACGTACGCACGGGGTAACCCGAGTATGAGTATGTGCAATCTCAATCGCAATGGGAAAATCTGTTTAGTTTTTCAATTTTCCTTTCCATGCTGTGTTTCCACCACTCTCTACTTCCAACAACAACAGAAAATCAAAATCAAAACCAAAAAAACAAAAACAAAACACTGCCTGACGACGAATCCGCGCGCAAAGAACCGACCCGGTGATCCGTGAACCGATCCGTACGACTCTCCAACGTTTACTGAGGAGCCCACTGGCTGGCGGATGGATCTCAGATCTTGATCTCTCGATATACGGTTTTATTTTTGGTCTTACTCGAAGCTCTCTTTTGTTTTGTTTTTCTTTTTTTGGAAAATCTTGTTCTGTTTTGTTTGGTTTACTCATGTGGATCCACCGACTGATGGGTGGATCGGCGCATCAGGTGGACCGTTGGATCAGGTGGAATTCGGGCGGGCTTTTTTTGGCGGGGTCTTCCGAAATCACTTTTCAAAGGGCAGACGATCGGGCGTGTTCAATTTCGCTGAATTTCGCGGGAGTACCCGGTACTCAGTCAGCATACGGAAAAGGGACTAAGGGATATCTTTCCGCGATTTCTCTCAATTTTTCTAGCACTTGTCATGAAAGATGGTAAAACCTAGAGATATTTATATTCTAATGTTAATCGTTTATCGACTGTCTAGACTGACTAGACCATTGGGTGCTCTATTTTATTCGAATTTTAGAATATTTTACATGTCCCCCATCTGTCTCGCTCTCGCTCTTTCACTCTTCACACCAACACCAGCCAATCTATCGTGAACCCCGCCTTTAGAGCGGGCACACTTCACGATTAAGAGTGGGAGAGAGGGAGAGAAAGAAAGAGAGAGAGAGAACGAGACTGCCTAGGCGCGTGGAAGGGGTAGTCTAGCCACTCTAAATGGATTTCCTTCATTCTGGCCATAATAATGATCCGTTCTATATCCAGTTTCCAGTCTGATAGAATCCACAGCCGCCTCAAATACTCCTCGAGTATCTCTGATGGAAAAGTATGAGACATGTTGTAACATCCACCTACAAGGAAACTCCTCTCTGGTGGCCTTCCTTGACTTTGGGCTTCAAGGAAAAGGCACTGATGTGTCGGTTAATGCCCATTAATGCCCAAAAATATCTGCAATGCGAACTACGCGGGTCTGTGTGATAACTGGTCGTTGATTCCCCACCAGAGAAATAATAAGAAAATCCTGAATCGTGAAACTCTATAAACGCATATTCTGTACTTAATTTTAAAACTTTTTTGTAAATAAATTCCCACACGAATAAAGTAAAATATACTTTAATTTAATCATTATAATTTCTGCATTTAAATCAGGGACTTAGCCATCTTTTTCCTTGCAGATTGCCACACCTGTTCCTGGGCTTTGTGCTTTGTTGAACATTGGTGAGTACTTTGTTTCATATCGTATATTGCTTATCTACTAAAACCGTTTATGGCCAATCGACTGCTTCAGTTCGTGCTACATCATCGTTACTTATGATAAGAGTGGACTGCAGTTTGTGTGGCTATATTTAGGCGCCCAGTCGGAGGGGGTGTATGGGCCTCAGTCAACATTCAGTTGCCTGAACGAGCCCTGCAGCCCGAAGAGGCTCTCGAAATCGACGGCTTTGCCCAGCCGCAGGCTCTCGTCGGTGCCGTAGTTGTTCTCCTCCTCCCAGAAGCCTCTGTACGCGAGAATGCGCTGCTCCCACTCGGCGATGATCTCCGGAATGGAACCGTTCTCCCCTCCGTACTCGACGGGTAGATACTTCTTGGGCACTTGCTCGTAGAGGGCCTCCCACTTGCTTCCGTGGACATAGAGCTAAAGAAAGAGGTTGATATCGATTAAATATCGATTGGGCTTCGATTGTAGATCAGAGACTTACGCGTCCCTGCTGCTTCTTGGACAGCATGGGCTTGACCATATTGAAGATGGTCTCAAAGCCCCCGGGAGTGTTGATGAAGTGCACGCCTTGGGGTCGCAGGGGCAGTGCCTCCTCCTGGAAGACGGTCATCTTCTTGGCAAATGCCGGTGTCATGTGCAGGAAGTGTGCTGTGGTGACATTGGCCAGATCCAGTATGGAGACCATGCCGTTGACAATGGCCACATCGTCCTCGTTCAGCATGATCTGTTGCATGAGTCCCGCCGCGTGATTCACCTCCTGAAAAGTGTACTTGCTCGGATCGTACACGGCCTGTCGCAGGAGTGCTATGCGCGGACCATTGTCGTTCAGGGGACGCGGCAACAGAATAATGGCTCTTTAGAGGGAGATCCGAGATCGATGAGTACTTTGGGACTGGCAGGGGCTTCGGCCTCCCTCCCGGAACTCACCCCAATCGAAAGATCTCCAACATCTTGTCCACATCCACATTGTGGGCCGCATAGAAATCCGGGTATTTGGTGCGCAGCGTATAGAACCGATCGATCTTGGACTTGGTTCGCTCCAGGCTGTACTTGCAGCCGCGGAGGAAGTTCACCAGCGTCTGATCGTCCGTGCGGGCCTTAAGGTGGGGCTGCTGGCGGATCCACTCCCTCAGGGCGGCAATGTCATCCTCAATCTTCTCGGGAATCTCGTTCAGCTTCTCCACGGCATTCTTCTGCAGCTCGGGGCTCAGCGGACGGATGGCAGGCGGCATCTTGGGGAGCGCACGGTTCGATTGATCGGCGAACGAACGTCGAGTGGCGACCCCGGCCTTTGTGTGCCTCAAAATGGTAATCGATAAGCTATCGTGGATGGATTGAAAGAGTCGATTCGAGTCGAGTCGCTAAGAAAGAGTGTAGCAGCGCTTATCAGAAAGCATTTATTATTGGTTTATGGGGCAGATAGTACTACTCCTACGGCGAAGGGTTGGCCTCAGTCGATGGCCAGCAGGCGGAAGGAGCCATCCACACCGAAGTGACTCTCGTGGCTGTTGCCGGGTAGCCGTTGCTCCTCCCTCAGCTGCTCGTTGATGCCAAAGATCTGCGTGCCCTCGAAGTAGCTACGATAGCTTCCCAGCTTGGATTCCATTTCCTCTGTCAAGTCCTGAATAGAGCCCTTGGTTCCGCCATATTCGACTGGTAAATACTCCCGAGAGACGCGCTCAAAGATCGCCTCTGGATCAGCGCTAACAGATACCTTGAAAATACAACAAATAAGAGGAAAAAGAATCCGCAATTAAAGTCTGGGACTTACCCTCTCTCTGATCTTTCCGGGAAACCAGGAGAGCAGTGATTTGAAGCCCGTTTCGAAGGCCCTCGGGACATTGATGAAGTGAATGCCCTTCTGCCGCGTGGGCATCGCCTCGTCGGCGTAGGCTGAGAATTTGCTAAGGAGCTGCGGCTGGAGGGCAAACAGATTTGCAGCCGTGACTCCCGTCATGTCCATGATCTCCATATAGCCACTGACAGTGGCATTATCGTCCTCGAGCATCATGATCTCCCCGAACATTGAGCCCACGCGAATGATGTCCTGGAACTTGAATTTCTGGGTGTCGTAGGAACCCACTCGAATGATTGTGACGGCAGGACCAGTGTCCCCTTTGTCCAGGGGAATGCGCAAGATCACACTGCAAGGAGAAGGAGATCTGTAGGAGAACCTTGTCTTGAAGAGGTTTCTTTAGAGCGGTTTACCCCATTCGAATGATCTCCAGCACCTGAGGATCATCCACCAGTCGATGTTCATTGAAGACCTCCGGTATCACCGCCTGCAAAGTGTAGAACCGATCGATCTTTTGCTTGGCCTTCTCCAAACTGAACTTTGATCCTCGCAGAAAACTCAGCAGGAACTGATCCTCCATGCAGGCAGAGAGATGCGGCTGCTTCTGCAACCAGATCCTCAATGAGGATATGTCCGACTCCACGCGATCGGGGACCTCATTGAGCTCCTCGATGGCAATCTTTTGCAGGCCCGCCGGCAAGGGTCGAAGGAATGTCATGCTGACTATCGCGCTATCGATTGCAGACTGCCCAAAAACTGTGCCAAAACAAAAATGACTGATTTCGGTAATGCACTTGCAAGAGCTCCACGAATACACTCGAAATATATGTTTATTCAAAGCTAAGGCCGATAAGATCGGACTAATCTAGCGATTAGCAGCGGTCTGGCTAAGTTTTTTGCTCTGACTTCTAAGGCCTGAAAGGAAGGTCCATTGAATATGGACCTCTGGAGAGCACGGCGGTTCCCATAAACGAATGGCACTTCATGAGAGCTTAGAGGCAAAGCTCTGGCCCATCACACAACATGAGGAGGCTACTGTGTTCCCATAAACGAATGGCACTTGATAGAATTTCATATAGCTTCAGCTTTAGCCTGTCCTCAGATGAGGAACAAGTTTTTTTTTGCATGCACATTACTCTTCCCTGAATATATACCATTTTACAGGTATACATCTTGAGTTTTCCGCAACTTTGCGTCCCTGAAATGGGAAAAAATTCAATATTCTGCAGCAGCATTTCAATCCAGAAAAGGAGAACTGAAAAGTTCCAATTAATCCATATTTCCAGACGTACCCGAAGTTTTTTAGGCTCTTTAATTTCTTATCACCATAAACCCTTCATAAAATACTATCTGCATCTGAAAGATAACCCCAGAGACAGTGCTTCCTTCCAAAGATAACGTATCGATATCGGTACGAGTACGACGACGAGTACGAGTATGTATGTATGTATATATATATATATTTTATTTGTAGCAAAAGAAACATAAAAGAAGTAAAAGTACGCTGCGTTTCACAACAGAAAAAAAAAATACCTACGCTACTTATTGGCTATGAACCCGCGGTTGAAGCTGCCACCGTAACTACAATTGATCATGAGATATGTATGTATGCGATAAAAAAAAAATATATATATATGTATATATAGTTAAATATATGTGTATGTGTACGATAGATATACGTTTGTATGAATAGTTCTATAAATACGATCCGTTCTGTTCTGTTCTGATCCGATCTGATGGGTGTTTCTGTCGTAACCTAAGAGTGTGGCTTGCTATTGCACAGGAGCAGGAATCATGGAGAAAATAGGATCGAGATTCATTCGAGAGGGGATTTTAGGGAGAATCAGTAGAGGCCACATGGAAGATCCGTCACCTTGGACATCGATCCCTGGGTGTAGGAGCGCGTGCGCGACGCGGGACTCTGTCCGGGCATCGTCACTCCCACCGGTGGCTCCTGGTGCATCCTCATGGCCGGATTGCTGCTGAAGTAGATCTGCTGGTTGCTGCGCGACTTCTCCCTGCCGATGATGGCCGCCTCGTTGAGAGCCTCGTGGGCGCCGCCGCTGGAGGAGGAGGCAAAGGCCGCCTCCAGGCGCTCCACATTCTTGGTGACGCGACGGGCCTGCAGGGCGGCCGTGATGTCGGGCTTCGGGTACCGCTGCGGCGTGTTCATTCCCGTCATGAAGAAGACGCCGTTGAACTGCTGGGCCGGTGGGGCAGGCGGGGCCGGTGCTGGTGGCTTCATCTTGTGGGGCACTACCTGGACCTGTACCTGCAGCTGGGGTCCATCCTGGGCGCTCTTTCGCAGGGCCTGCATCGTGGGGTCGTGCTCGTCGTGCCGTGCATTCATAATGACGTCGAGGAGCTCCCGATTGGTGCTGGCATTGTAGGCCGTGGCGGCGGCATTGGCCTCCGGCATATCGGGGGATGGGGAGTCCATGGCGTAGCTCGACGGATGATCCGTCTCGGGGGCATCGTAGTCGGCCTCATCGAAGAAGGTCTGCATGGCGGCCAGTCGTTCGGCAGCCGCTGGATCCCCCGGATGATGCAACAGCATCCCGTAGTCGGAGCCACCCTCCTGCTCGGAGCAATCGGTGCGGGGCACGAGATGCGCCAGGGAGCGGGATTTCCTCGGAGGCTGCGGCACAATGTTCACCGGGACAATGTCCTGTTCCACGGGAGGACGATGCCGTGACTTTTGCTGGCTGCTGCCGATCTGCTTCTCCGCCTCGCTGACGATGTTGTCCAGCTCCTCGATGACGTCCTCAATGGTGGCCGCATCGTCCTCGTCCTCGTCCACGGGGATCTTCAGCGACTTGTGATGCTGATTCTTCGCTGCCTTCGAGGGCAGCACCATGATGGGCACTGGACTGAGAGATGCCCCCGTCTCGGAGCTACTGATGCCCTCGTCCTCGTGCTCCGAACAGCTCTGCTTCGTGGTCTTTCCCGGGGGCGGCACCTGTCGTGGCAGTGCCACCGGCTGGTGCGACTCCACCGGCTTGAAGTTGGACTCCTGCTGCGCCCCTTGCAGGCGGAAGATCTCCCTCTGGAGCTCTGCGCATCGCTCCTGCAGACGCCGCTCCATGGACGTAAGAACGGCCTTCTCCTCGTGTAGGATCTGCACGCGACGCTCGAGGATCACCATTTGGCTGCGGGTGCGATCCGCATCGCGGGCCTGGGCCATCATCTTGTCGACGTCGATGTGGAGCTCGTTGAAGCGCTTCACCTCCGCCCGCAGGCTGTCCAGCCAGGGCGAGGAGGAGGAGATGGTCCGCGCCAGAGTGCTGGGATCGAGACCCGCTTGGAAGAGCTCCGCCTGGATGTAGAGACGCTGCTGAATGCTCACCGCACTCTCGATGAATGTGTTGAGGAATCTGCCGAGAGGGGGGATTAGGGACACTTGGAGACCTTCATCTTCAGGTATTTGATGGCTTTACTCACTTGACACCTGCACACTGGAGCTCCCCGGATCCCCCGCCGCTGTTGAGGATCCCCACCAGCAGGCGGAAGCGCACGGGTTCACTGCAACGCAATCGAAGCGTGGACATGGCCTCCGAGACGGCTGTGTGTCCCGCGGTGGCGATCTTCTGGCTGCCACTCCCACTGCCAAAGGGCTGGCGGTCGCAGGCGGAGGCCAGCAGCTGCAACGCGAGGATCCGCGCACGAATGCCCTGCCCCGTGGCCGAGGAAGCAAGCGGCATGAGGCCCACAGGCGTGTTCCCTAAACGGGCTATGGCATCCAGCGATCGAGAGCAGCAGATGCTCAGGCATTGGCTGTAAATGGAGAGCGATTAAGGATTACGGACTACCGATTGCGTGGGAGAGGTGGGACTTACAGGCAGGAGAGCTCATCGAGCAGTGCCCGGCGCTGGTAGCTCTGCGGATTGCGGGACATGGCCAGAGAATTGCTGGCTCCTGGCACTGGGGCCGGGGCATTGCTCGCCTGCGCCATTTGGATGGCCCGCAGGACCTCCAGGAGATGGCTAATCCCATCCGATGGCGTGGCCACGAACTCTTGAACGAAGCTGCAAGCAAGAAGAAGAGCCTTAGAGGATGAGGCAAGTGGTAGAGGGAAGAGCACCTCACCTGGGAAAGGATACCCTTAGATCAGCCCTCAGTTTGGTCAGCAGATCCGTGATGGAGCCAAACTGTCGGAGCGACATCTCGCTGTCGCTCTCCGGCGGTGCAGGAATGGGAGATCTGCAAGGAATCGCAAGGAAATGGTAGGAGATCGTATCTGCATGGAGAAGGATTATATCCCTACTTGTATTCCGAATGCTTTGCTGGCAGTGTGGAGGATCTGTAGGTCTCCTCCTTGGCACTGGGCGTGGTGCAGACGTCGTAAATGGACTTCATTTTCGAGGCACTGCTTCCTTTGGTGAACTTTCGCAGCGAGAGCACATAATCCTCGGGATTGTACACCGGTGGTCGTTGATTTTCCTTTCATTAGAGAAGTAGAGAGACAGATCTTAAGTATGTTTTGTGCAGGGGAGGGGCAGCACTCACTTTGCTGTAGACCGGCGCCTGGGGCCAGCTCTGTTCGGAGCCAGCCATCTTGTAGGAGGCCAAAGATCCATTGAGGCTACTGCCACCGCATTTCTGTGTCCCCGAGGCGGTGCTGGAGCTGCCGCCAGCAGCTGCCTTCGAAGCGGCCGCAGGGGGTGGCGGCGGTGCCATCTTCGAGGCAGTGTCGTGGCAGACACTGGGAGCCATCTGGAACGAGTGTCCCCCGAGGTGTCCCCTGTGCTGCTGGTGCTGCTGGTGGTGTTGGTGCCGGTGTCGCTGCAGCGTTGAGCTGTCACTGCAATAAACGGAAAAGCCATCGGGTGGAGTCAATTAATGTACTCGTACGTGCCTCACATCAAAGAACTTGAATTTGCATTCACATTGGACTATAAATAATCCCCAGAGCCAGTTGGGGGGATTGCATAGAGGATAGAGGATGGGGCGGATAGGTTTTGGGAACACGTAACGCACCGGAAAAACAAGCCGTTAAGTTTATTGAACATATTTCTACGACTATTTAAAGCAAAAGAGTTATCTAGTCTCTGTGGCAGGTTGCCACAGGTTGCCGCAGGTTGCCACAGGTTGCAGTCGCTGCAGATTGGAGTCTGGTTTACAGGTGTCTTGGATATACCCGCTGGAGGAGTATGTTGTGGCATGTGGGCTGTGGGCCCGTTTCCTAACCATCCACTGATCGAACGAACGATCGAATGATTTCTGATTTGTGACATTCGTTGATTCGTTATTTAATTTTCGGCCCAAAAGAAAGACACACACTTTCACTCGCCCCATCCCCATCCCCATCCCCATAAAAGAGAGACATTGGGAGATACCGTTACCGTTGCTGGGTGGCTGTGCTGTGTTGTGATTTGTGCTGCCACAATATGTGGCACCGTTAAGCCAAGCCAATGAGTGGCTATGCAAATGCAAATGCAAATGCCACTGATACCCGTACTGGCATTGTCTGTTGCTATTCGATTGCCGGGGAATTATGACGTGCATCAATCAGCCATCAATCAGTCACGTACCATCGATGCATTGGCATTCATTCATTCAGTCGATCGATCGTTCGATGGAGTGGAGTGGAGGTGCCACCAATTGGATTCTTTCATCAGGTGTGCCTGTGCCCCTGAACACACACGGCTGACGCAGACACTGAGGCAGCCCCCAGGCTTGAGTCTTGATTATTGAGTGGCTGGCTGGCTGGCTGGCTGGCTGGCTGACTGGCTATTTGGCTGTTCGTTCCCACAGCAGCAACAGCAGCAACAGCAGCAAAAACACTTCGATCAATGTCAGTGGACGACTGAAGAGAGAAACCCACCGGCGCTGACGCTGGCGCTGCAGCAGCCGCTCAAAAAGTGTTGAAAGATCCGATGGAAAATCTGCATAAATCAATTTCCAAGACACAAATTGAAATCACGAAACGATGTACGAGACACCGAGTATGCTCCAAAAACAGGAATCGATAAGCAAGATCCCCAGCCTCCAGCCTCCAGCCTCCGGCTAATGGATTCACTCTCCACTCTCCACTCTTCAAGTGTTCAAGTTATTTTCCTTTATTTCAAAGCGTTTCAACGAGGTCTGCCATTTTGCTTAGAAGCACTCATCGATGGACGGCAGCCATCCGCTGCAGTAGTGCCAGACGGCCCAGGCGCCCCATCCCTGCTGGGAGAGGACCTTCTGGGCGCAACGCACGGAGTTGGTGATGTCGTCGGTCAGCAGGGCATTGCAGCTCAGGCCGCACTCGTTGTAGGAGAAGCGTCCGTCGGCCTGGCACCAGTACAGATCGTTGATCTGGAAGATTCCGTAGTCGTTGGAGCCATCGGAATTGGCGGGTCCCACCACCCAGGTGCGGTAGTCGCTCTCGTGCTGGGCAATGCAGGTCCACTTGTCCAGCTGGTCACGGGGCACGCCCAGGTTGGACATCTCCCTGGCCAGGGAGCAGCGGTCCAGAGTGCGTCCGGACAGGGCGGGAGCGGCGGCACAGGCCAGGATCACCAGAGCAAAGAAAGCCTTCATGTTGCAGATTGTCGTCTAAACGAAAACTATTTGACTTTCCTCTGGTTCTGTGCGCAGTATTTATGGAAAAAGTCTACCCCGCGGGGGTCTATCCTATCTATCGGATTGCTGTTGAGTTCCAAGTGCCCAAGGAGATTCGGATCTCGAGGGGATTCGTGTCTGTGGTCTTTTAATTAAAAAAAATCCATTTAAATATTTAAGCACATGGGTCAAGTAACAAAAGCAAAAGAACTTCACTTTTGTCTTATCAAAAGACAAGAACGTGCGACACATGAGGCGTACGAGTGGTCGCTCGTTGAAGAGGTCTATGCCCCACCGAATGTGGCATAGTTTTAGGCTTGAGGTACAGAACTCTGGCTGCCAGAGCTTTCAGCAGATAACGCTCGTACGTATGAGTATATACATATGTATGTATGTACATTGTACACCTTGAAAACCATTTGCTAATCTTGATTTCGTCATTGTTTCGTCGCTGAAGTTCATTGAAATCCGCAAGGAGAAAGGCAGAGGCAGAGACAGAGGCTGAGGCAAAGGTAGGCAGAGAGACCTCGACGACGCGCCCTCAAAGACTGATTAGCATAATTGTTGTTATATCAACAATGACGATGGAATGGATGTTGGTTTTTCTTTGAGATCTGCTGCTTAGAAAGGGCTCATTGTACTCCCGAGAGAGTCATTGGATATGGCCCCCAAAAAGGTACAGAATGGGGATGGAGATGGAGCCACCGCCCAAGAGCACTACTTGGCCAAGAGCTGGTGCTGCTGCTGCCGCTGCCACTGCCACTGGTGATGGTGATCCATATGATTGATAGCCCCATTCGGATGATCGGATGGGTCGGATGGGTTGGATGGGTTGGATAGGGGCTAATAGCTGCAGTCAAGTGGAGCTGTTTTGGCCATTAAAAAACCTCAACGATGAGACTCCACTCCATACTCCACACTCCACACAGTCGGACATTAAACTTGGGATCCCGTGCAAAAGATGGCAGATGGGAGTTCGTTTTGAAAGAAATACCTCGCAATTTCCAGACTCGGAATCGCTGGGATGCCGCACAATGAATAACTATGAATAATTTCCATCGACATGCAACAGCCGACGCCACACGGGTTGCGTGAACAGAGACAAAGCTCCACAGAAGACAATGCCATCAGAGCCACAATCGCACTCTTATTATAGATAAATATTTCGAATAGCTTGTGGATGGATGAAGGCCCAGCCCAGCCCAGTCCAGTCCAGCCCAGCCCAGGCAAGGCCCCCCACAGTACGCACAGTACCTAAGATTGGGGCTACCTGTAGATCGAGTGGAACGCGCCGCCTGCCTTATCGAGCGAATGCCCCAAGTGCTTCCGCACTTTTAAGATTGAATTTTTTGTATAATTTGTATTTTATGATTTGTAGAATTGATTGAGTGGGCGAATAGAATATCTGCATGAACAAAGCGATAAGACAGGGGGGCCTACGACACCATTTCAGAGGGAGATTTACCCTAGAATACGAGTATGATAGAGATGGGCTCATATTACAACATTAGCTCTAACAACAGAGCTCTTAGAACGACGTGCTTTCTCCCCGGAAAATGCCAATATTTGAACTTGTAATTACTGGCAAACACTCGCCGAATGAATTGCTTGCTTAGATATTGACTCAACTGCAGAGCAGTAGGTGTTCTAGTCCCCTGGCTATAAATACTCCCCCGCAAGGGAAGGTTTCACTTCACTTTTGATCAGAATGAGAACTTTTCTAGTGATCGGCGCCTTGGTGGTGGCCTGCCTTGCATCTGCCTCCCATGCGGCACGCACCATGGACCGCTGCACCCTGGCCAGGGAGATGTCCAATTTGGGGGTGCCACGGGATCAGCTGGCCCGCTGGGCCTGCATTGCCCAGCACGAGAGCGACTACCGCACCTGGGTGGTGGGTCCTGCCAATTCCGATGGCTCCAACGACTACGGGATCTTCCAGATCAACAACTACTACTGGTGCGCTCCTCCCAGCGGTCGCTTCTCCTACAACGAGTGCGGCCTCAGCTGCAACTCCCTGTTGACCGATGACATCACCAAGTCCGTGAGATGTGCCCAGAAGGTGCTCTCCCAGCAGGGATGGTCCGCCTGGTCCACCTGGAAGTACTGCAGCGGGTCCCTGCCATCAATCAATAATTGCTTCTGAGAATCGTAATCTTTTCATATTTTGCTCGTAGTCCAATAAAGGAATTACCACAGACTCTTGATATCGTGAATCACCTGATTTCTACACACCAGTATATCTGTTCATGTGATTGCTTATCGCATAGGTTGCGATACGTCCTGGAAAGGGCACACAATGTTATTATTTCTTCTGCGTATAAATACTCCCCGACTGTAGAACCAATCCTCAGTTGAAACAAGCAACCACAACCATTCCTACAATGAAAACTTTTCTAGTGATCTGTTTCCTGGCTCTGGCCGGACTCGCACCTGCCATCCTGGCCCGCACCATGGATCGCTGCCTCTTGGCCCAAGAGATGTTCAGGTTGGGCGTTCCAAAGGATCAGCTGGCCCGCTGGGCCTGCATCGCCGACCACGAGAGCTCCTACCGCACCGATGTGGTGGGGCCACCCAACTCGGACGGCTACCAGGCCTACGGAATCTTCCAGATCAACGACTACTACTGGTGCGCTCCCCCCAGCGGTCGCTTCTCCCACAACCAGTGCGACATGAGCTGCAATGCCCTCCTCTCCAACACCATCACCGAATCCGTGAGATGCGCCCAAAAGGTGCTCGCCATGCAGGGATGGGGCGCCTGGGCCGTGTGGCACTACTGCAGTGGCAATCTGCCCTCAATCGACGACTGCTTCCCAGCTTACTAATATACATACATATATTATAAACCCTTTTTGTAAATCCTCTCACAATGTAATAAAGAATTCTCTTCAAGTGGGACTTGTGCTCTTTTCTTGTCTTCTGGAGGAAACACCATTGGCAAATCTGTTGCTTCCGGAAAAGCAGAAACTGAAAGTCTTTTTGGCTACAAAGTTATTGCTTTTCTCATTGTACCTCGTCTCGCACCTCGGGTGCGAATTGAGTCACAGCCACTATCGTATCTCGTGATCATCAGTCGATCTCTAGCCAGTGCTCTCTTAGTCATTCCTTCTGTCCCTCTGTCCTTCTTCAAGCCCTCTCTCGGCAAAAACAACAATGCTGCGAGACACTGAGCGCCGGCTGAGGCGTCGCACAGTGGGACCTGCGGGCTTTTCAGCTTGTTGAGGTCCGAAATGTTTCCTTCTGGGAAACGTTCACTTTCACTACAAAATAAATATATACCCCTTTACTCATTTTAAGTTTTGGGTATAATAATATATTCGTCCGAGGGAAACATCGGGGTAGTTTTTCTAAAAGTTAAGTCAAGGTTGGAAAATAGCCCAAAAATTAGGTGTTTTGCAACAGACCAGTTTTCTTTGCTGAATATTGATAACAGTGAGTACACCTAATAAGAGAGACTAAAAAGATAAATACCATATAGTATAATCTACTTTCGATTCTACCTTAAAGATGCAGTTTGTGGATCCAAATTGAGTGAGCAGCTGCTCGCCGAAAAAACGTTCAACTGTGAATGCTCTCGCATCTCCTAGACTACAAATTCTCTACCAGATGAGTGTATTCATGGGTAACTGTTGCCACCTTTTCTTCGGCTGTGGTGCCACTGTGCGGCGCTCCCAGCAAATACGGAACTTGTCGTGTAAAGCATGGAAGTAACGGAACGGACATTATTCTATTTGTTTCAGTTTCTTGCTAGACGTTTTCTTACCCTACATTTTGCAATCTCCGACATATACTTAGGATTTATCCAATACACATATTTCTGTGATGTTTTTACACATTTTTCTGAGAAAATTACAATAACAAAGGCATGTATATGGTGTGCATCGCGATGTGCTTTTGTTGATTTCTTATCCCCCTCGATGATTAGATATCATAGGGACTGCACATATTTGTCCAGTGATTCCAAGAAAATATCTGCCCATATATAATCTTCTTGGTTCTTTTCATCCACGTTGAGTATAAATACTCCCTGACTTGGATCGTCAGTCAATCAGTTTACAAGTCGAACAATAAACGTTTCTAAAATGAGAGCTTCGCTACTGATCTGTGCCCTGATTGTGGCCTGCCTTGCTCCTGGCATCCTGGCCACCCGCACCATGGATCGCTGCTCCTTGGCCCGAGAGATGGCCAACCATCGTGTTCCCCGGGATCAGCTGGCCCGCTGGGCCTGCATCGCCGACAATCAGAGCAACTTCCACACCGACGCGGTGAGCCCCACGAATGATAAGGGCTTCCGGAATTACGGGATCTTCCAGATCAGCAATGAGTATTGGTGCTATTCGAAGGATCAGGCTGCCAGGGAGGTCGAGTGCAAGGTGAAGTGTGAGGCCTTCTTGGAAGATGACATTACCCACTCCGTGCTCTGTGCCAAGAAGATCCTGGAGAAGCAGGGCTGGTCCGCTTGGCCAGGGTGCACTGGCTCGCTGCCATCGATCGACAACTGTTTCTAATGTCCCAAATGTTTCAAATATCGTGCATGCATATACTTATGTAAAATAATTATATAAATCCTCGAGGATTGAACAACCAATAAAGATTTCTCTTAATGAGGGACTCGTGCTCTTTTCGGGGAGGGTGAGGGGGGACCATTGCAAAACTGTCGCAGAAAATCAGCGCTGAGAGAGCCTCCTTTTTGGCTGTAAAAAGTGAAATTTTATATATACATAATGGCCCACACATAACAGTGTCATTATGACAGTTGGACCGGGCTAAAAGCGAATGAAATCTATTAGACATTATGGCCAACAGCCAGCAGACAGCCAGAGCCTCAATCGCGGCACTCGATCGCGGGGCTGTGGCTGTGGCTGTGGCTGTGACTGAAAAAACAAGTTAATTTAATTTCCAAGCATAAAACAAATTACGTATGAAGAAAACTGGACGCCCGTTATCGAGGGGGTTTATCATGGATGGTCCCCTAAGTGGAAAACTTTTAATGTCTGCCATCGCAAGTGGCAACGGACTTTAGTTGGCAATTGAAAACAATTTCAATTCAGAGATACTCGTACATACTCGCACATAGCAGATACAGGCAGATATGTACATGGATGTAGGGTATCCATGGGATTGCCTTTTGGGGCTAATCGTTGGAGATCAACTTTGCCATTTTGAGCAGCGGTTTGGGCCTTGTCTTAAAGCGGGCAAAATCAGGTACGAGTACGGGTACGGGTGCGAGTACGAGTACGAGCCTAATGTATCAATTTGTAGCGCTATTCTCAAGGGTGTCCGCAGGCGGGTTGAACGACATTCTTTGGACTGTTCGCTGTTCGCTGATCGCTGAACGCTGATCGCTGATTGATTGACTGATGATGGATGTGCTGAATCCACTTTAATCCTATCCGCCACATGGCCCCCAGATTCTCTTCTCGTCTCATCTCATCTCGCTGTGGCTCTCTGGCAGGCAGGCAGGCAGCCAGAAAACTTTCCCGCAATCCACAGTCAGCAGTCCGCAATCGCGGTGTTCTCTTCCAAAAGCCATAAAAAAGAAGGAGGAAATTTAAGTGGAAAATGGTAAAAGTTTCTCTTCGTTTCGTTGAGCCGACACCTTGCCAAATTGTGTGTTCCATGTTCCATTCAGCCATTCAGCCCCGCTGCGATGATGTGTTGCACAAGACCATCATCGGATGTGGTGTGGCATGCCACCAGCTGCCACCAGATGCCAGGTGATGCCAGAGATTAAGTCACCGCCTGACAAAAAGTTCTCATGGCAGTTCCATTTCTTTAGCCCCATTTGCATTCGCATTTCGCACTCGAAAGATAAGACTATTAGGAGAATTTAGCAACCAACAAAGCAAACGCTCAGCCCGAAGCCCTAAGCCCGAAGCCCGAAGCCCGAAAGAAATGTGGCCACTTTTCAGGTGCTGCTGTCAGAGATCTCTCCATGGAGATTTCCTCTGAATTTTCCCAAGGCTGTCAGAGCTCCCTTGAGCTATGCTCCGAGATCGGATCGCATCGCATCGCATCACGTCGCCCATCCCCGACTTTTGTCATCTTCTTTTTGATTGTCGACTGTCATGCTTGACGGCCTCGCGCTTGACTCTAAATTAAAATACGTTTCTTCGTCGCTTTTTTCGTTTTTACGTTTTTTGGGAAAGACGCTTTTCCAACGCTCATTATAGTGTTTTCACTGGGGATTTGCTTGCTACAGATTGAGCACTGGAGGGCCCCGGGGTTATATTTCAAGAGAGAAATATAGCCACAGCTCCAGCAGCTGTCAAATATAATAATTAAGGTTTAAGGTTGTTGAAACAATATCACAGCGCGGGGTCTCTGGTCTGCTCTGGCCTGCTCTGGCCTGCTCTGGCCTGGTCTCTGGAGCTTGCCATTTGACACAGTTGCGTTTTTGGTGGCTTTTTTGGAGGAGGGGAGGAAGGGGAGGAGTGACGAGGGACGAGGAAGAAATGTCTATAATTTGTGAGTCGAATTTGTGGGGCAGAGTGGTACTGGTACTGGCATTCGGGTAATTGATGCCGAAAGAAAAGGCCAAGCCACGGGTGGCTCTGTGTCATGGCCGCTGAAGATCATGTCAATGTAACCGGGTGGAAAAAGCAGTAATACAATATTCATTCCCTAGGGATTGTAATGCCTGAGCATCAGGGAGAACAGAACAACAAAGACAGAGACAAAGACAGAGACTCACCCACCGCGTAACCAGATCCTTCAGCGGAGATCTTTCTCCGCAGAACTTTCGTAGCGGATCCACTCAAGCGACCCCTCCACACGCCGCTGATTCTGGAACCATACTGCCGTTCAGACTTTGACTTTTCATTCGAGGGTTTAGACAGCCGACCCTCCCGTCCGCGGTGGAACGCGTGTCTATTGATAAAAGTAAACCCCCTTTCGCTATCAGCTATCACACCTATGCGATTCGTTCAATTTGTGTGTGGCATCAGATCAGATCAGCCCCGTTCCGTGTGTGTCCGTGTCCGTGTGCATATTCCAAGTGGAAAAGAACCAGAAAATACTCGAAAGATTCGCTTCGAGGAGTGGCTCGCTTCGTTTTTTTTGTGATAATTTAATTATGCGACCCTTTAATCTGGAATCTAAATCACAAGAATAGCTAGAACCGATTAATGTGGCAAATGAATGGAGAGGCACTTGCTGCGAGTCATTCTTTTTTTGTTCTTCCAGAACTTTTCTTGAGTTTTCGATCTGTCAATCTGTTTCCCTTAGGATCGTTTCCTGCTAATCGTTTCTCTTACGAAATAGAGATCGTGTCATGTGATGTGATGTCTGAGGAACTTCCACCTAACAAAACATCAGATCTACCGCTTCAGAACCTTTTCTTGGGCTCTCCATTCTGCAGTAACCTCTTTCCCATCCGACCAGCCAACCATCAGCCTATTCCCTATTCGTCCCCCTCCTCCTCCAGCTGCCTGTCATCTACTCCTCCTCCTTGGAAACCAATTAGATCTGCCACAAACCAAGTGTAAACCCGAACCTATGGCCCCTCATTCTGTCCCTCTCATTGCGGTAAGTGTGGTTCCAACGCTACATTGTTACGACCACGACTACGAGTACGAGTACGAGTACAAGTATCTCTGGACCATCATAACTTTACGGTAGAGCGACTTCCACTGCCATCATTCCATTTCCATCCAATTGTCTTTGGGTCTGACCCACGCAATGTCGCAGCCAGAGGGCGCCGAACCCCAACCCCGACGCCCGAAGACAATTACTTATGCATTTCCACTTGTGGTGCTGTAGTTGGTGCTGGAGCTGGAGCTGGAGTTGTGCTAATGTCTTCAGATTATAGGAAACACTCGAGAGGGGCATCAGGCAGGCACTTTGGTTGGACACAGGCAGGGGTCTTCGTCTACCATCTCCTCTTTCCTCTTTCCCTGGAATGGTGTAATTTTCCGGTCTTTGGTTTCCTGCTTTGTTTTAGGCCTCCCCCCCTGCCCCACGTTCTCGATCTCTCTCTCCCCAGCCGATCGATGCGTGCCTCCCGAAGAGGGTCTTGCGTTTCCACTTCCTTTGAACAGAGCTCCACAGTTCCCGTTCCCGTTGCCTTTGCCGTTCTAAGATGTGGAGCTGGAGCCCACTTTATGTACATTTATCACCAGCCTGAGCGACGGCGGCGGTCACTTGTGTAATTTATTGCCCCCCGCCCTGCCGATGGCCGCCACATTAAGAATTCATTGACCGGTCCAACGTCAACGAACGGCCCATGGGCCAGGCCATGCCACGCCATGCCATGCCAAGTCTCGAACGACTAGAAGGGAAGCTGCGATCGATTCTTTCTTGGCCTTTCTTTCTTCTCATTTCTCCCATTTCTTCCATTTAGAAAGTGTCTGCAGACAGACGGACACTGGGAGCAGGCGAGCACACGCTCGGAGCCACACAACAGCCAGAACAAACATCAGTTTACAATCATAGTTTATTGAATGGGAATGCAACAGATCGGCAGGGGAAACAGACTGCTTCTTAGAAGCACTCATCGATGGATGGCAGCCATCCGCTGCAGTAGTGCCAGGTGGACCAGGCGGACCATCCCTGCTGGGAGAGGACCTTCTGGGCGCAACGCACGGAGTGCTCGATGTTGTCGGTCAACAGGGCATTGCAGCTCAGGCCGCACTCGTTGTAGGAGAAGCGACCGGTGGGGGGAGCGCACCAGTAGTAGTCGTTGATCTGGAAGATGCCGTAGTCGTTGGAGCCGTTGTAGTTCTCGGGTCCGACCACTCCGGTGCGGTAGGAGGACTCGTGCTCGGCAATGCAGGTCCAGCGGGCCAGCTGATCGCGGGGGACGCCCAGGTCGGACATCTCGCGGGCCAAGGAGCAACGGTCCATGGTGCGACCGAAAGCGGGAGCGGCCAGAGCCAGGGCAACCAGAACGATGAAAGCCTTCATGTTGAGAATTTACAGAAGAAACTGATGTCGAATGGCACGAAGGTTTGCGCTTTTATAGGGCGAAATATCTCCCTGAAGTGTTATCTGAAGTAGTTCCTTCGATAGGCAGGAGGGCCTATCTGCAAGAGTGTATGTGAATCTCAGAGAAAAATCCCCCGAAAACTTTGAAGCCGCTTTTGATTAGTGACTAGTGAGTGATTGCTGAAGATAAAGTATAGTATTGTGGCAGACAGCACGTGTGTAATGGGATACAGTAGTACTAATCAATCTCTCTTGGTTGAAGTGCTTTTAGATATTCGTGGTATGTATATTTCTTATTTCATTCATCGATCATTTGGTCGCAGTCTTTTTTTTTAGTTTTATTTTTTGGAGGACTGAAGACTCTTCAGAAATGAGCCTTGGATTTCAGGCTGTTCTTCTGTTCGGAATGAATCTAGTCATGCAGCTGTCATTTACAGATCTCTTGGCCCTCGTAAATATCGAATAAAAAGATCCTTGAGCAGCAGGCCTACTCTGAAACTGTTGCTCTGTTTGATTTGGAATCAAAGACTTTTGAGAGGAGAATTAAGGTTTTCCATTTGGCTTCCTCTCGCCAGACATAGGGAAGCAGGATAAAATTCTCTTTGATTTAAATATGAATGTACTTGAAATATTCTAAATATTTAAATCTATAAAAATATTTAATTTAAATAGATTTCAATCAAAGATTTTCGTATGGATGTGAAAATGTAAGTGGAAAACTTTTCTATTTACAATTTCCACACTCGAAGCAGATCTATTGGCATACATTTTTAAATCTAAATTTAGGTATTAGAATTATTATATTACAGTGCCTTTTTCCTCTGGGTGCAATGACGGTCCCCCCGTTAATGCTCCCAATCGACAAATAATACCATTTCGTGTCCACAAGGTGGACATTTTCAAGGAGGCCTTTAGCTTTGAGCAATTTCTATAATCGATTTGACATTTTTTCACGGGCATAATCTTGTCTGCGATCCAAGACGGAAGTTGCTTTGAGTTTTTATGAATTTAAATGAATTCTGCGCTGACAAAAGCCAAAGCCACCCGACCAACTGGTGCTCAGGCCTCGAACACCAGCCCCCCCCACCGCTCGATGGAATTATAATGAATATGTCTTTGGATCTGGGTTGGGCAATTACTTGACTTTGACCCCCGCTGTCATTTGTCCGTCAGACGAAGCATCGATGTCACTTTCTACTGGAGAAAACCCAAATTAGATTTATTTATGCTTTTCTTTTGGCAAAAATTTCTAGTTTGGCTCTTCTTTTTATGGCGGCACTATCAGCCATCAACTAGATTAGCGGGCCCCCATGAATATGCATCGTTCTATACGTATTCATGTGATTAGAAAGTGAAACCATCAACCCCATCAATATGAATCAAGAGGAACAGCCATCGGATTCAGAGACTCCAAAGAGAAACTTCTTCTATTCAAAAGTGTCACAGAATTCAACAGATATTCGTTTTTTGCAATCATTTTATTCAGGGGTCGAAATCAGAGCTTAGAAGCAGTCGTTGATGGAGGGCAGGGAGCCGTCGCAGTACTTCCAGGTGGACCAGGCGGACCATCCCTGCTGGGAGAGGACCTTCTGGGCGCAACGCACGGAGTTGGTGATGTCGTCGGTCAACAGGTTGTTGCAGCTCAGGCCGCACTCGTTGTAGGAGAAGCGACCGCTGGGGGGAGCGCACCAGTAGTAGTCGTTGATCTGGAAGATGCCGTAGTCGTTGGAGCCGTTGTAGTTCTCGGGTCCGACCACTCCGGTGCGGTAGGAGCTCTCGTGCTCGGCAATGCAGGTCCAGCGGGCCAGCTGATCGCGGGGGACGCCCAGGTCGGACATCTCGCGGGCCAAGGAGCAACGGTCCATAGTGCGACCGAAAGCGGGAGCGGCCAGAGCCAGGGCAACCAGAACGATGAAAGCCTTCATTTTGTTTTGTTGGTTCGGAATACGGTAGTAAACTGATGATGAGGTCCTCGCAATTGGCGTTTTTATAGCACTTTTCCCAGGGCTGTCGCCTTATCTAGCCACTCGAGGAGGAGGGCCGTGACGGTAGGGCGATAAGGCACATTGGGGCTGCCGTCAATTGGTCTGCGGCTGCGATATGACCGTTGCCGAAACGCGATTGATCAATCAGTTTTAATCTGAAATGTTTGTTTACAAATATCGAACCACTGACGTTGGCCGTTCGGTAATTGGCTTCGATCGCATCTCCGATTCGAGAACCGTTTGAAAGTAGAAGAACTTTTCTTGGCCATTATTCTAACAGTGGTTTGCTTTTTCCGAAAGTTCGAACGATAATTAGTGGATTCTTGAGGGGGAAATGATGCTTTGCCTAATTGGCCTGGGCCTCCAAGGGGACACCACTTTGAGAGCGACCCCATGCCTCATGCCTCATGCCTCATGCATAGGCAATGAGGTCTGGTCTGGTCTGCTCTTGTGTGTTGGTCTATTGGAGATTCTCTTCTCTTCTTGGAGAATCAACTGTTAGATGACACACTTTTGGGGATGACTGTGAAGTCGGTGGAGTGGAGTCGTCGATAAATCAGCGAAACAAAAAGTAAAAGTGAGAAACATTCTTTCTTCGCCTTCAAAAGAATCGGCCACTCATTGGCGATGAGAAGGCTCTCCTCGAATGTTCACAAATTATCATTAATATCGTGAATTCATCTTTAATTCATGGGGGGCTCAAAGAGGGTCACGCTTCAAAGGCCTCAACTTGAAACTTGAAAACAACTTTGTCTAATAGCTATTCCATCTTTCATCGGGCGTCTTCCATCTCCCATCTCCCCATCTCCAGTCTCCAATCTTCATCTCTCGACTGCTTTTACAGTAGCCTTTTGTCATTTGTCTTTGCTGTTAACCGCACGCCACATGCGAAAGGTTAACAACTTTCTTGGCAGAGTCGTAGTGTCGTAGTCGGGGAGATACATATAGATACATCCCAAAAAGAAGCACTCCGCCTCACCTGTGTGGAAATCTGTGGTCGAACCCCTCCTCGGGGTCTTTTCGAATGGCGGGCCAGGCCGCATGCCTCAGGCCTCAGGCCCCGGGAATACCGCTACCCAGCAATGCACAGTCCCGTCCCGTCCCGTCCGACTGTTTGTCTGAACGCCTCCTCAAAAGTCTTACACTCGAATGGGGTTAATGTAACAACAGCTGAGGCTCTCTGTCGTTTGCATACTTGTGGTTGTATCGTTAGTCAGAGTCAGAGTTACAGCTGGAGTTGGCGTTAGAGTCTACCTCCTCCGCCCAATCCATCCATTGGGAAAGCAATGTGCAGCACAGCTCTTGGCTCTCCGCTCTTGCCTCTTGGCGCTTTGTGATGATGTTCATGTTGATGTTGATGTGGAAGTTGATGATGTGTGGTAGCCTTGGGGGCTCGTTGTCGAGTCAGTGGTTTTACGATCGAACGCATGCCCGTTACAAGCCATAGCCCAAACAGAGGAGTTCTTCTTCCACCAAAGGTCTCACTCAAGTACTCAAAAGTGGAGCCCGAGTTGGACCTAAAGTCGGAAGCAGAGCTGCGCCGCTCGTGTACTCCGTGCCACATCTGCCCACTGCAGCGGCAGTAATTGCCCAGCGGAGACGGAGGGGATGCTAACAAGGTTAATGGCTTGAAGAGCAAACGTTTAACTTAACAAAAAATTAATACCTTGTGCCCCAAAAACCCCCGACAAAGATGAGGCTAATCTTGGCCCCTGATGCTTTTTCTTTAGCTGTCGCGACATTTGGAGGATCGCACGATTAAGGGCCCCACTTGAGTGGCGATAGTGTGATTAATTTTACTAGACGCCTCTTTAGCTTCAAGTTCCGATAGGACCACACTCGAGATAGTACTCCACAAATGGCGCAAATCGAGATAATTGCGGACTATAAAAGCACACGACACTCTCCATTTCGACATCAGTTTCCAATAATTGAAATCATCATGAAGGCTTTCATCGTTCTGGTTGCCCTGGCTCTGGCCGCTCCCGCTTTCGGTCGCACCATGGACCGTTGCTCCTTGGCTCGCGAGATGTCCGACCTGGGCGTCCCCCGCGATCAGCTGGCCCGCTGGACCTGCATTGCCGAGCACGAGTCCTCCTACCGCACCGGAGTGGTCGGACCCGAGAACTACAACGGCTCCAACGACTACGGCATCTTCCAGATCAACGACTACTACTGGTGCGCTCCCCCCAGCGGTCGCTTCTCCTACAACGAGTGCGGCCTGAGCTGCAATGCCCTGTTGACCGACAACATCGAGCACTCCGTGCGTTGCGCCCAGAAGGTCCTCTCCCAGCAGGGATGGTCCGCCTGGTCCACCTGGAAGTACTGCGACGGCTCCCTGCCCTCCATCAACGACTGCTTCTAAGCTCCGGCTTTTGATTCGAAATAAATACAATGTTTGACAGATAATTTGCGTTGTTTTGTGGCCACACTTTCTCCCACCATGCCATCGAAATCTCTCGATTACAGTGAAAATAATAACAACCCTGGGCACTGAGATGCCAATCGACTAATAATCGCATATCGTGTGCACAATTTCGGGGAGGCCCTGGGCGCCGAATCCCATTTTGTATAATCGATTTGACATTATTTTGTCTTCAGAGGAGGCTTGGACGTCGGACATCGGACGTTTGACGGTGTCTTGTGGCTGATTCAAGACGGATGTTTTCATAATTCTCTTGACGTTTTTTATGTTTCTTATTTTATTTATTTAAATATAGACTCATTGACGAGTTCTGCGCTCAAGAGGCACCTGTTTGACTGGTTCAGGCCTCCGTTTCGACCAGGTCCCAGCCTCAATGGATGCTCAATGGAGTTATAATGAATATGTCTTTGGGTTTGGGTTTGGATTTGGGTTTGGGTTTGCGTTTGGTGGTTACCATTTGGCGTTTAACCCGCGCTGTCACTTGTGGCTTTAACTCGTGGGGCGGCCTTACTTTCTATCGGAGAAAAGACGCAGAAAGGCAGCCGAATTCATTTGATGGGTGTTTTGTCTTGCAAAAGTTTCTAAATTCGCGCTTCGCATATTTATGGCCATAAGATAGGGCGACAGTATCTATTAGATTAGAGAATCCATATTCTATTCATTGGATTAGAAAGTGATTTGGCCAGAGAAAAGGCTCGCCACCAAACGAATCAATCCAATCAATCAATAATTGCAGCCACAGAAAAAGAGAAACTTCTCTGAAGATTCAGGAATAGCAATGGAGGAGACATCATACATATTCGTTTTATGCAATCATTTTATTCAGGGGTCGAAATCAGAGCTTAGAAGCAGTCGTTGATGGAGGGCAGGGAGCCGTCGCAGTACTTCCAGGTGGACCAGGCGGACCATCCCTGCTGGGAGAGGACCTTCTGGGCGCAACGCACGGAGTTGGTGATGTCGTCGGTCAACAGGTTGTTGCAGCTCAGGCCGCACTCGTTGTAGGAGAAGCGACCGCTGGGGGGAGCGCACCAGTAGTAGTCGTTGATCTGGAAGATGCCGTAGTCGTTGGAGCCGTTGTAGTTCTCGGGTCCGACCACTCCGGTGCGGTAGGAGGACTCGTGCTCGGCAATGCAGGTCCAGCGGGCCAGCTGATCGCGGGGGACGCCCAGGTCGGACATCTCGCGGGCCAGGGAGCAACGGTCCATGGTGCGACCGAAAGCGGGAGCGGCCAGAGCCAGGGCAACCAGAACGATGAAAGCCTTCATGATGATTTCAATTATTGGAAACTGATGTCGAATGGTGGCGGGGATCGAGCTTTTATAGCCGGAGGGCCGGAGTACTATCTGCCCGAGCCCGAGGAGGGTTATCTTTGAGTAGTTCCGTGGATATCTGATGGGCATATGGCATTATGCGGCGGGGTAATCTTGACTCTTCGCAAAAGATTCGAGTGTGCAAATCGGACCATATTGATAATTTCATTGATAATTTCGATAATATGAATGGCGGAGTGGGAGCTTTACCGAAATTCGATTGTGAATCCCCTGGCGGTGGATCTGACGCAGGTCCGCCGCCACTCCGCATTCACCTGTTCTGAATGTGGATGCAAATGTCTACAATGTTGGGGTTGACTGTTTGTCCGAGCAATTGGCCTCTGATCTCTCAATTTGGGAGTCTCTTTGTGTGCTGCTGGTCCCCTTTTTGTGGCCCATTGGCTTCAATTAGTCTTGGCGGCTAACAAAAGCCCACTGCTCATGGCCCAATGCCCAATGCCTATTTACTGCCTGCTGTTTATTGCCCAAGTGCAATGGTTGTTGGCTGCTGTCTGCTGGCTGTTGGTTACTCAATCCCGCCGATCACCGATTGTTGCTCCATTTGTCAGGGGTCTGTCAAGGTGTCCAACATCTGGTTGTCCCATGATGGCTGTGCCTCTAATGTGGCATGTGGCATTTGGCCCTGCTCTGCTGCTGCAGTTGCCAGAAGGAAGACAAAGGCCCGACACAGAATGGCCAAAGTTGACCACAAAATCGCGTGAATAAAGAAAGATTTCTTTTTCTTGTTTTTGGTTTTGGGCAGCACCGAAAGTAAATTGGCCATTCGCTGGGTTGCGTGTGCCGCCCCACCTAGCAGCAGGCGGCATGCCCCACACAACACCCCACACCACACCACACCACATCACATCACACTCTTTGGGGCATGGCCAATGCATAAGCTGTTTAACAATTGTTAAATCAGACCGGAACAGATTTTTCTGTAGCCCGTCCACTGGCAGTACGAACACTCGCGTTTTTGGCCTGTGTCTGGGTCTGTGACTGTAATTGTACCCTTTTCCCACGAGGTACTATGATTACGGGCAGGTGTTTGCCAGGGCAGAGGAAGAAGGAAGTACTATATGCTTGATGTTCTCTTATTTCGTTGCAGTATATATACATATTGGATGTATCCACATACTCTTATAGTGACCACTGGAAGGCATTCTTGAACGCAAACTCTGGGTAAGTTATCTTTGATTCTGCATACGAGTATGTAGCGATGAAACCTTAAAAAACGCATTATGATATTATCTTTCAATTCTGATGACAGCTTCTGATCGAATGATCGTTCTCTAAGGGTATCCCAAGGCCTCCAAATATCCCCCTGAAAGCCACCTTTCTTTCTTTCTTGTTTATTTATAGGCATATTTAGTAGGTATCTTCGCTTTTTGCCCTCTTTCTTGATGTTTGTCTTCTGCTGAGGCTGTTTCTTCCACGTTTGTCTTTGGCTTTGTCTCTCTGTCGGATGGTGGATGGACAAAGTGGCATTGTTAGTCGGATTGTGGATTGGGGACTGGGGATTGGGGGCTGCTGCCTCGTCGAAGTCCATCGCAGTCTCGTGCCGCTGCCAATTCAATTTTCACTTCAATTTTCCATGGGGCCACAGAGGAATGTAATTTGTTTTCATGCTTTTATAACGAACACGCAGTCATAACGCCTTTATTTTATGGCCCGTTTTTTTTTTATTTTTTATTTTAGCCATTGTCTGTTTTGCGTTCTTTTTTTAGCCCGAATTTCTGTGGAGAGTTTCTTTCTTTCTGGCCAGTGGCCAGTGGCCAGTGGGCGTCACAGTTCAATGTCAGTGCTACGCGTACTACCGTACTCCCACACGATCCCCGCGTACCGAGGGATTTACAGATTTACATATCTTGATTTTGGGCACTAGCCTAAAAGAAAGTCGGGGGCCCATTAGCATATGCTGCATAGGTTTCGGGCACCAGCAGGGGCAGGGGTACATGTATTGTATATGTATGTGGCATATGTGGCATGTGGGATCCAATCTGCTGACCAAGTGGAAGAAGCCTTGGGCCGCTGGATCTGACTCTGACCCTCTGACTTAGATCGGGAACTAGTTTTCCCAGAGAGAGAGAGAGAGAGGGAGATAGAGATAACTCTTACCTATTTTGCCTATGCGGCGTCGGCTTCTGCTTCCGTGGTTACTGGTTCTTCTGCGGCTGCTTTAGCTGGTGCGTCTGTCCGAAATCCAATTGGGATCAAGTGCAGAGCAGTGCGATCGGGAGCGAGAGAGGAGGAGCAGGAGGAGGAGGAGGAGGAGGAGTACGGAGCCAGGAGTACTGACACGAATCCAAATTGGGGCACTGCTGCTCGCTGCAGAACAGAACGTTCTTAGATTCTACGAGGTACACACACACTCCTCATATTTGTTCGGATTGGGGCACAGTTGGAGCTGACTTTCATGCTGCACTTTGCGTCGTCATCGAACAAGAAACGTAAATTGAGAAGATTAGCAGCACAAGAGGAGAAGAGGCCGCTGAAGAGGCACTGCCACTGGCCGGTGCTGATGTTGCTGCTGTTGTGGCTATTACTCGTGGAGTATTATTGTGGATGCTGCAATAGGCCACCAGAGGAAAGATGCAGGAGGGGCATGCAGCATGGGGCATGGGGCCAGTTCTAGCCGAGAGTCGTGTACTCGTTTTACCGTTAGAATGCAATCTGCGCGCGCGCACTGTGGCACTCGCGATGCTGTTAGCCAGCGGTGGAGAGCGGTCCGAGTGCGGGTCCAAACGGGGAGGCACTAGCACTTCTATCCAATCAAACTTGTTTCTCCTCTCAAGAGAATACACAATAAGAAAATATATATCGCGTAATCGTCTGTGACACGTAACCAGAGGTGCTGGAGAGGCGGAATAGTGTGGAGGAGGATCGGCAAAAGACGGAGATTGACAGTATCCCTTTTCGGATCGGATTGGATCGCACAGTTCGTTGAGCTTCGCTTCCGCACTAAAACCACTAACGAGTGAACTTTGCTAGACCTCAAGAACAGCTAACAAAGCCATCGTTCATCGTTCATCGTTCTATCGTTCGATCGTTTGCCGTTCGACTTAATTGGTAACCAAAACCGCGCTTCGTTCGCTTCCGCTATCTGCGATCTGCACACAACACGTCCGAAGAGAAGAGAAGTCACGCACCGACTGATCGAGAGCCGGGCTTTCAGCTCCACCGAGCCACGATCCCCGCTTTGGGCCAAGATCGAGAGCCGAGCCGAGCCGAACCGAGACGAGTCGAAGACCGAGCTTCAACCGAAGTTGCATTCAGCCCAAGAGCGATTTCTCTCTCTCTCTCTTTCTCTTCATATAAGACTTTGGTTATAAGAAACAGTAGCAATGGAACCACTCCGACCTGGTGAAGACTGTCAAGCGCCTTAGGGCATCTCCAAACACCCAACCACCAGCCGTGATTAGGTGGAAGAATGTGGAAACGAGTCCCAAACCACCAGAAATAGAGATCACTTTTTGATAATGAAAGCGTCTCTACCAGGAGCTCAATATATGTTTTATTCAATTCTTTTATTCAGGGGTCAATATCAGAGCTTAGAAGCACTCATCGATGGATGGCAGCCATCCGCTGCAGTAGTGCCAGGTGGACCAGGCGGACCATCCCTGCTGGGAGAGGACCTTCTGGGCGCAACGCACGGAGTGCTCGATGTTGTCGGTCAACAGGGCATTGCAGCTCAGGCCGCACTCGTTGTAGGAGAAGCGACCGCTGGGGGGAGCGCACCAGTAGTAGTCGTTGATCTGGAAGATGCCGTAGTCGTTGGAGCCGTTGTAGTTCTCGGGTCCGACCACTCCGGTGCGGTAGGAGCTCTCGTGCTCGGCAATGCAGGTCCACTTGTCCAGCTGATCGCGGGGGACGCCCAGGTCTGACATCTCGCGGGCCAGGGAGCAACGGTCCATGGTGCGACCGAAAGCGGGAGCGGCCAGCACCAGGGCAACCAGAACGATGAAAGCCTTCATGTTGAGAATTTACAGAAGAAACTGATGTCGAATGGCACGAAGGTTTGCGCTTTTATGGGGCGAAATATCTCCCTGAAGTGTTATCTGAAGTAGTTCCTTCGATAGGCAGGAGGGCCTATCTGTAAGTGTGTCTGTGTATCGAAAAGAAAAATCCCCCCGAAAACTTTGAAGCCGCTCTTGATTAGTGACTAAAGAGTGATTGCTGAAGATAAAGTATAGTATTGTGGCAGACAGCCCGTGTGTAATGGGATACAGTAGTATCAAATCTTAAGATTATGAGAAGACGATTATTGATACAGCCATAGAAATAAGCCCTAAAACGTAATATTTACACTCGGATTGAAAAATCCAAATAGATTTCCAGCTATTTCGCTTGACATTAATATACAAATATTTCATTTAAATTAAATGTTTTCTTATTGAGGTTAATTATATTTCCTTCAAATTCTAATTCAAATTAAAAATCATTTAAAGCTGATTTCCAGATGCCTTTGTCCAGATATTGGTTTCTCAGTTTACTAAAACTTAACTATTTAAACCAATTTATAAATAATTTCGTTAAATTTTATGTGAAAACTTATTAAATTAAGCAAAAGTTCACCTTTCGGCATTTTTTGTAAATATTTGTATAGTCATATTATTCTTTACTATTATCTCCTATAAAAAAGGTGATCCTGGACACAAGTGTTTCCCCGAAGTCTCGATAGCATATGGAACCATCTGAAAGAAATCCCAGATGTGCACAGATGTGCCCACCCAATTCGCAGAGTTTTCCCATTTTGTACCCCAACCTTGAAAACCACTCCTATTTTGGCTTATATCCCATACAGAATTCGATTGTTTGCATTTTATTTTGTAAATATAAGGCTACCCAATTACTATGCCACTAAAAAATAATTATTATTTTTTTTAATTGTACATTTTTATTCTACTTTTTAATATTTTGTACTACGAAACGCCAGTACGGAAGTGCCCATATTTAATTTAAATATTGATGTGTTTTTTCACTTTGCTGAGTGTATTATGCAGCGCAAGGAACAGACATCAAATTCAGAAATTACACTGAAAAGCTACGACTGTTTACAGATTCCAAAATATTACGGAAAACACAGATATTCGTTATTTGCAATCATTTTATTCAGGGGTCGAAATCAGAGCTTAGAAGCAGTCGTTGATGGAGGGCAGGGAGCCGTCGCAGTACTTCCAGGTGGACCAGGCGGACCATCCCTGCTGGGAGAGGACCTTCTGGGCGCAACGCACGGAGTTGGTGATGTCGTCGGTCAACAGGTTGTTGCAGCTCAGGCCGCACTCGTTGTAGGAGAAGCGACCGCTGGGGGGAGCGCACCAGTAGTAGTCGTTGATCTGGAAGATGCCGTAGTCGTTGGAGCCGTTGTAGTTCTCGGGTCCGACCACTCCGGTGCGGTAGGAGGACTCGTGCTCGGCAATGCAGGTCCAGCGGGCCAGCTGGTCGCGGGGGACGCCCAGGTCGGACATCTCGCGGGCCAGGGAGCAACGGTCCATGGTGCGACCGAAAGCGGGAGCGGCCAGAGCCAGGGCAACCAGAACGATGAAAGCCTTCATGATGATTTCAATTATTGGAAACTGATGTCGAATGGTGGCAGGGATCGATGTTTTATAGCCGGAGAATCGTTGATTAAGGAGTTATCTCGAGCACCTTCGCTGATACGCAGCGTACGTGCCTTTGTCAACAAATCAAGAAATATAATAATGCGCTATCTTTACTGATATGGTTAGTGTATGAGTCCTCCCAACTGATTGCTCCCAATGAGCCAAGGCTCAGAAGCATCCCATTTCAAGAAGATATATATAAAATATATATTGCATGACTTTATCGACTTCCAAAGCGTCGACTACTTTACGGTTGAGGAGCATCCTATTTTAAGAAGATCCGCTGATAGGATCATAAGGAAAACCCCCGAGTAGTCGAGCATTGCAAGAAATTGGCATACTGCGTATATATGTATGTGCGTATGTACGAGTATTGCATTACTTAGCAATATCCATAGCGTTGTTTACTTTATTGTTGAGATACGGGCTTCTTAGCCATCAATTGGCAGGGCTTATACTGTTAACCCTATCAGTATTAATTAAAAGATGGCGATAGTCAATTTCGCGACTTGTTGACCAAGGGAACGAGTGCCACGTATCAGCGAAAGTTCTCGAGATAACTCCTTTATCATCGCGGTGTTAACGTATAAAAGCTCGATCCCCGCCACCATTCGACATCAGTTTCCAATAATTGAAATCATCATGAAGGCTTTCATCGTTCTGGTTGCCCTGGCTCTGGCCGCTCCCGCTTTCGGTCGCACCATGGACCGTTGCTCCCTGGCCCGCGAGATGTCCGACCTGGGCGTCCCCCGTGACCAGCTGGCCCGCTGGACCTGCATTGCCGAGCACGAGTCCTCCTACCGCACCGGAGTGGTCGGACCCGAGAACTACAACGGCTCCAACGACTACGGCATCTTCCAGATCAACGACTACTACTGGTGCGCTCCCCCCAGCGGTCGCTTCTCCTACAACGAGTGCGGCCTGAGCTGCAACAACCTGTTGACCGACGACATCACCAACTCCGTGCGTTGCGCCCAGAAGGTCCTCTCCCAGCAGGGATGGTCCGCCTGGTCCACCTGGAAGTACTGCGACGGCTCCCTGCCCTCCATCAACGACTGCTTCTAAGCTTTGATTTCGACCCCTGAATAAAATGATTGCAAAAAACGAATATCTGTTGCTTCCGTAATATTTTAGAATCTGTAAACAGTCGTAGCTTTTCAGTGGAATTTCTGAATTTGATGTCTGTTCCTTTCGCTGCATAATACACTCAGCAAAGTGAAAAAACACATCAATATTTAAATTAAATATGGGCACTTCCATACTGTCGTTTCGTAGTACAAAATATTAAAAAGTAGAATGAAAATGTACAATTAAAAAAAATAATAATTATTTTTTAGTGGCATAGTAATTGGGTAGCCCTATATTTACAAAATAAAATGCCAACAATCGAATTCTGTATGGGATATAAGCCAAAATAGGAGTGGTTTTCAAGGTTGGGGTACAAAATGGGAAAACTCTGCGAATTGGGTGGGCACATCTGTGCACATCTGGGATTTCTTTCAGATGGTTCCATATGCTATCGAGACTTCGGGGAAACACTTGTGTCCAGGATCACCTTTTTTATAGGAGATAATAGTAAAGAAAAATATGACTATACAAATATTTACAAAAAATGCCGAAAGGTGAACTTTCTTTTGCTTAATTTAATAGGTTTTCACATGAAAATTAACGAAATTATTTATAAATTGGTTAAAGTAGTTAAGTTTTAATAAACTTAGAAACCAATATCGGGACAAAGTTATATGGAAATCAGCTTTTACTGTTTTTTGATGTTTTTCGGCACAGTGGATAATTTTGCTGAGATGCCCATATTTGGGTTGTAAGTGCAAGCAATTTTAAAATAAATATAACATACATACATAACATAGAATTTTAAGGAAATATATTTAACCTCAATAAGAAAATATTTAATTTAAATGAAATATTTTTATATTAATGTCAAGCGAAAGAGCTGGAAATCTATTCGGATAATCGTCTTCTCATAATCTTAAGATTTGTAGGATTATTCAAAAGTTCCCTTTAGCAGAGTCCGTGGCAGAGCAATCTTTCTATCTGTGGATCCATTCAACGTAACAGAAGGACAGCCGGAAACCCAAGGATCATTTGTTAATTATGAGAAGGCTGCACTCTTTTAAAAGTCTTAATAGATAAAGACCTAATGATCAATGAATGAAAAAGGAAATATACGACGCTTATCTGTAAACACTGTAGACAGAGAGATTAATTAGTACTACTGTATCCCATTACACACGTGCTGTCTGCCACAATACTATACTTTATCTTCAGCAATCACTCACTAGTCACTAATCGATAGAAGATTCAAAGTTTTCGGGGGGATTTTTCTTTTCGATTCACAGACACACTTACAGATAGGCCCTCCTGCCTATCGAAGGAACTACTTCAGATAACACTTCAGGGAGATATTTCGCCCTATAAAAGCGCAAACCTTCGTGCCATTCGACATCAGTTTCTTCTGTAAATTCTCAACATGAAGGCTTTCATCGTTCTGGTTGCTCTGGCTCTGGCCGCTCCCGCTTTTG
The DNA here is from genome assembly GCF_009870125.1 of Drosophila pseudoobscura. Classification (NCBI taxonomy): domain Eukaryota; kingdom Metazoa; phylum Arthropoda; class Insecta; order Diptera; family Drosophilidae; genus Drosophila; species Drosophila pseudoobscura. The sequence continues at coordinate 57,215,069 of NC_046683.1, forward strand.
GTCGCACCATGGACCGTTGCTCCCTGGCCCGCGAGATGTCAAACCTGGGCGTCCCCCGCGATCAGCTGGACAAGTGGACCTGCATTGCCGAGCACGAGAGCTCCTACCGCACCGGAGTGGTCGGACCCGAGAACTACAACGGCTCCAACGACTACGGCATCTTCCAGATCAACGACTACTACTGGTGCGCTCCCCCCAGCGGTCGCTTCTCCTACAACGAGTGCGGCCTGAGCTGCAATGCCCTGTTGACAGACAACATCGAGCACTCCGTGCGTTGCGCCCAGAAGGTCCTCTCCCAGCAGGGATGGTCCGCCTGGTCCACCTGGCACTACTGCAGCGGATGGCTGCCATCCATCGATGAGTGCTTCTAAACTCTGATTTCGACCCCTGAATAAAACAATGGCATAAAATGAATATGTATTCCGTGTTTTTTCTCTCTGTAGGGGCCGGGGATGTCCACAAATGACATTTCTGCATTATTTTTACATGCCATTCTTGGTTTTTCTGCACCACATCTATCTACCTTACAACTACATGTTTTCGTGGCGCCACCTGACGACTTACCTGACACCTACACAAATGTTTCAGCCGAAAAGTATGCACTTTTTTTAATCCCATTCCCAGAAGCCGGCTGCTATGGGGTGGATGGGTGGAAGAGAAGTTTCGCTTACCTTTCTTCGGCCAGCGACTTTCCCTCCTCGTACATGGAGTCCAGGGAATAGTCATCCGCTATGGAGCTGTAGACATTCGTCTGTGTCCCCGCTGTCTCCTCGTCACAGTAGCTGCAGCTGCAGCACGAGTACTGAGAGCAGTATGAGGAGGCATCCATGTCGGTGATGCCAATGGAGCATTCCTCGTCCATCGGACGTTGCTGGGCCTCCATCGGAATGGTCTCCCCCTTCTGGGGGGAACTACTGCGGGGTGAACGACTGGAAAGAGTCGGAAGATTAGGTAAACCTCAGAGAACGGAGCAAATCGAGTGTTACCTCTTGGTGCGTGTGTCCATTGTGTCCATGACCACGTTCCAGGTGCGGTGAATCAAGTAGAGCAGAAACAGCACCCTCGACGTCTCCCCATTGTGCGGTGGCGGGGCATTAGATGCATTGGGCCCCCCAGCGCCACCGCCCAGGCAGCTGCTGGACCCAAGCCTTGGTTCTTGTGGAGTCTGGCCGTGCCCGTGCTCGTGGTCGTGGTCGTGGTGTGGGTGGCGTGCGGGAAGGGTCTTGGAGCGGTACTCGCTCTGGAGGCAGTACTCCCTCTTGTGCTGCTGGTATCGTCTGCGTGTGTTAAACCTAGAAGGCACCTCGTCTACACCTCCAGCTCCCACTCCAGCTCCAGCTCCAGTCGCAGCGATGCGGTTGCCCATTACGACGACGACGCTGATCGGCGCCTGTCAGGCATTGCCTAATGTGACATGGACAAACAAGCACACAACATATGTTAGAGCATGGGGCAGAGCAGATGATGTCTGCTTGGATCGCTGTTTGACTCGCATCCAAGAGTATTAGCGCTGACACAATTCCTAACCAGTTTGGGTTCCAGTTCCTCCGCCATCCCATCCTATCGTCTGGGCGATTGCCAAGCGAAAAAAAGTGAAGTGCCCGATGGAATTGGGTCAGCGGCGAGTTCTCGATGGATGGAAACGAGGTCGCCGAGAACAAATGCCTGTAGATGGTCAGACCGTGGTCGGGGCTCCTACTCATGCCTGGTCCTCACGAGCAACTTGTAATTATGATAAACTATCTATCCATTGGCGAAATGATGGATTGCGTGGACCAGTTCTGGCCAGAACCTGAAGAGCTCTCCAGCTGGACAGCATGATTGCTACTCCGGCGGGGCGTGGAGGCTAGGCTGTGAGTGACACTCTTGATGGCTTAAATCTATAGCGGCTCCTCATCCAGGCCACGCATTCGGCACACTCATTAGGGAGGCCATTCATCAAATTAGCACCCTTGGCCGATTTGTCTGTCCCAGCACTTGCGGCTTGACCCGATCCACACCCAGAATGCGACCACATTAGAGCCTCCACTTGGGAGCAGCACTGGGGAGGAACCGCAGTCACTGGCTTATCTGCAAACGTAGCTAAACGTGACCGCTAAATGACAGAACACGACAAAACACGATTACAGAGCAGAACAGAGCCAGAAGCAGAAGCAGAACCAGAACCAGAACCACGGGCGCTATCAGTGGAGGGTCGCCACCTACCACAGTGAAAGGTGCTCCGCAGGGATGGATCGTAGAAACATTTACTGCAAGCAATCTCTGAATCTCGGACATCAATTAGTCGAAAATAGATCTGAGATTATGTATAAGTTATAGATCAACTTGGCAGAACAACTTTCATGCTGTCAACGAATATGGAAATTGGAACCGTTAATGGGAACCTGTTTTCGGAGGGCCCCACAGCCAGGGCCCTGAAGAGGAGAACCTTTTGTGCAGTGAAAGTGATGATAAAGAAGTGGAAAGTTTTGTCGAGGCCCTCCATTGGAAAAGTTGGTAGGGTAGGTTCTGTCCGTTTTATTTCGTTACGTTTCGGTCGTTAAACGAGGGTGCCACTGTACTTAAAAGTTGCACCATAAAAAATACCACCAAGACATGCGGCTTGAGCGTGAGTGCGGAAGAGTGGAAGAACTCGACATCTCGACACTAATTAAACTAAATTAAACCAAGAGTTTATCTTATCACACAGCAGTCACCCTGTATCTGTATGGGCAGCAATGTTAACTATAGGACGAACCGCACACCGGCCAGTGCACGGCACTCAACCCCAACCACAGCCCAAGCACTGAAATGCGAAGCAGCGTCGGTGTGCGCCTCACAGTCGCGTTTCCAACGATCTACAGAGCGGTACACTCCAGTGGAGAGACCCAGAGCAACAGAGCTAGAAAGGAATACGAATACTCGTAACTAGGACACACCTTGGGGCATCAGCATCAGCATCATTATGAGCCAGAAACAAACACAGAACCAGCTGGAGACAGAGCAACTGCTCTTCGAGGAGAAGCCGCTCCACGTGCCCCCATTGCCGGAGCTGCAGAATGGTGAGCGACGGGGAGCGGGGAGATCAGATCTTAAAGATAAAGATACTACGTGCCTCCGCCCGATGCCATGTGCAAATGACCTTCAGAACTGTGTCGAACTTTCCATAGCCGGTTTTCTGTAGTTTTTTTTTGTTTTCGGTTTTCGGTTTTCTGTTCTGTTTTTCTTCTTTGTTTTCGTCGCGACGCCTCTAAACTGACAAAACATATGACTGGGCGGAGAGCTTTCGGGTAGCTTTTGCACGCCAAAAGCCGTTTGTGTTTAGATGGAGGGCGGAGATAAAGCTTTTGGTTCAATAGGTGTCTTTCTCTCTCTCTCTTTTTCGTTTCGCAGTCATACAGGGTGCCTTGAGGGGAAACTTCGCCCAGGTGGAGGTGAGTGTGGGTGCCTGCCCCGACCTGAAGGCGCCACGATTCGGATTGGTGGAAAGCGGACTGGGGGGCAGGCCCACGCTGCTAGAGGCGGGTGGCCCACCCTTCCTGCTTCCCAACGTCCACCGGGAAAAGCTGTACAACATCAAGGAGATCACGCGGAAGATCCAGGGACCCGGTAAGGTCTTCGCTGTGGGCGCCGGCGCAGGACCCTGGCCCATCCGCAGCTCCAACTGCGAGGGCATCTTCAATTTGTCGGTGAGCGAGGGGGACGAGCTGACGAACGGCAGCTACACGGCCACGGTGCGGGGAGAGCAGGAGGTGTGTGTGCTGGAGAAGATCCCCCACACGGAGCCCCGCTGTGCGCTGCTGCTGAACCTCTTCCTCAGCCAGGGAGCACCTGGACAGGTGCTGAAGATCAGCGCCAAGCAGCGCACCGGCGAACATAATTTCATCGAGTGCATCCGCAAGGGGCTGGAGGATCACTACGGCGATCGCGTGGTGGGCCTGGGCGGCATCTTCCTGATCAAGAAGGGCGCCGTCCACCAGCACGTGATGCCAGACTTCAGCTCGACGCCCATCCACACCGACGAGGAGCTCAACGAGTGGCTTAAATTCTACGATATGCCCGCCCAACTCAATGCCGTGGGCACCCTGGTGACCAAGGAGCACGGCCTCGACCTGCGCCTCCAGCACTTCCACTCGTTCTCCTTCAGCAACTGGGGCGGCCACTACCACTACGACACCACCCCCGACATCGTGGAGTACGAGGCGTATCTGAATGTCGCCGAGCGGGTGGTGAGGGTGGACAAGCCCCTGTCCACCCACAAAGTGGGAAGAGATTAGATATAATCTGATCTTCTCGTTATCTATATAAATATCCGACTTTTCCATTGCCTAATCCGTCATAAATAAATACTCTTATGAAGAAGATAGGACGAGCATATTCCAAAGGTTCCAAATCTCTTTCGGAAGATACATTATCTGGAGTACACTGCGTGTGGCCATGTGTATGTAGCGTGGTTCGGGTGGCAGACCGCTAGTCGCCCAGAAACCAATAACCAAAACAGAGACTGAGACTGAGGATTAGAGTTATCTCTGGCCCACTGTCTTCACCTGCCGACTGCCGACTGCCAAATCGATCATAAATATTAATGAGCGGAGGCCAAAAATAAACGCGAGTCTTAGAAGTTGGTTTCGGTTTCCGTCTGCGATCTCTCGAATGGCCCTGTGGCACGATGGTTGCTCATCATTTGTGGAGCTGGCCGCAGGGTCCGACGGCTTTATGTAATTGCCAAAAATTAGAGCCGCAGCAGCAGCAAGCAGCTTTCTTTGCCATGCAAATCGATGGGCAAATGATCTCGATGAGTGCTCGAACGAGATCTTCTAGGCCGGAATGCCTGCTGGTGGCTGGTGGCTGTTGGATGGTGGATGGTGGGGTTCTGGTTCTGGGTCTGGGTCTGGGGCTGCGGCTTCATGCCTGGCCTAATGAGAGACTCCACACGGCACACGGCAGGCAGACAGAGAGCTAAGCAGGCCGTAAATAATGCCCCGAACATGCAGCAATCTGTGTTTTTCTTTTTGCACCGCTGGCCATTAATTATTTAATAACTTTGATTCATGCAGAGCTCCGACTGCGACTGCGATTGCGATTGCAATTGCAATAGTCCTAGTGCGAGTCCATTAAAACGTTTTATGGTTTGCCTCAGAGAAGAAACCATTTCGAAAAACAGAAACAGAAACAGAAACTGGAATCCCCCGCCCGATTGTTGTGACAGTTACAAATCGCAGTTGATCGGCGCATCGATCATGGCCGAAAGACTTACCCGTACTGGGGAGTCGCGCAGGGAGGGATAGACTCTCCCAGAAATGGAGCTGGGATCGCGGCTGCTGCTTCTATTCTTCTTCTGGCGATGTCTGCACCTCTTAACGGGTCTCTAATATTTGCATTTAAATATTTATTATTCGGATTCTGGTAACCTTCTTTGAAACTCGCACACAATCAAAAAAACATACAGCGATCGAGCGACGATCGACGATCGACGGACGGTCGTTCAGGCGATTGATCCAATTTAATCTTCCAGCGAGCGCGGAGAGAAATGCAAATGCGATTTCTTCGTCGCACGAAAAAGAAAATCTCTTTTTGTTATTGTTACCGTTGTGGTTGTGGTTGTGGCTGTGGCTCTGGCTCTTGTAACCGTTTTTGTGGGTCTGGCATACACTCGTATTTATTCATATTTTAAACACACCATTAGCACTTTTTATTAACTGCCTTTTGCTTTGATTGACTCGACTCGATCCGAATACGACTACGACTACGACTACGACTTGGGGCTTAGGCTTAGACTGGGTCTCGATCTCGATCTGGGTCTGGGTCTGGCTTGTACAACGACTTTGGCGCGTCTGCTCGGCTGAAACGCGAGTTGCAGACTGAATGAAGTCTGCGATCAGATGGCACGGCTACCGCCGCTGTTTGGAGTCGCTTTTCATATGGGTCTCCAGGCGCGTAGCCAGCGAACTTGTTTCGGGGGGAGAGCCGGCTCCAACGACAGTCTATTCTGGTACATTGTATTAATGCTGATTCTGGCCGTTTCTTATCGGGAGCTCGGTGAATGCTTAATAGAGAGTTATCCCCGCCCCTCCTCGCCTGGCCATATCATTTGACAACTCATTTTCCCCACCAATTTATGCACTGTCCCACCACTGTCGGATCAAGTTTGGCTGCTCTGCTTTACAAGAGTTTTTAAATTGAAATTGTCGTATAATCTCTAATGGGCCGTATTTGTTGATAGCCAGTGAAGTGAAGTGGCCAAGAGACCGGGCCGACAAGTGCATAAACACATGCCGCAGAGGTTTTCCCAACCCCGAAACCTGTTCCAAAACAAAGTCGCTGCCAAGGCTGCCGCTGCTGCTGCATCCATTTCCATTAGGAGCGACACAACGCAGCAACTTCGCTCCTGTTCGAGCCCAAAGGCAGGCCAAGCTTTCAGGCCCCCCTAAAAACCGTTCAATGAACCCCGCCTCCAAAGAAAGTAACTGGCTCGAGAGGCAGTCTTCATAAAAATTGCATAATGATTGATGCCGCGGGGGGCTGGCTTGGCCCAGCCTGGCCTGGCTCTTGTCTTGTCTTGTCTTATATCGCACATTATAATTACACTCCAATTTGTTCTCCTATACTTGGGCGTTTCCATTAATGAATGATTGTGTTCCTCTTTGCAGGTTATCATAGAGAACAAAAACCTTTTCTCTGGCCACGATGCCAACATGCGGCGGCTTGAGGAGTAGTCTTGGGATCTTCCTACGTAAAGGAACCTCGAAGAAAGCAGTTTTAAGATACTAGAACAAGGGTATCGGTCACAAAAAGGCGTGGAACATCGCCTGCATGGTCCAGAATGTGCTAAGTGCGTTCATAGATTGCCTCTCCTGCCATTTTATTATCTGTAATTTCATTTCAGTGTCAATAGAACAGAGCTGGATGACAATCTAAAATATGAAAAATGTATATTGCAAGAAACAAAAATATAAGTTAAAACTTGTAATACTTTAGAACTAAATCCGTTTGTAAATTGAAAACTTATTTTGAGTGCATTTCTAGCTCTTTTATCATCGTCGCCTGCTATTCCGATCACAATACGTCACGACCAGATCGGCCCACAAATCTTTATTTGCAGACGTACATATCTGTAAGTTTGGAGATATACAGTCATGAAAAATAATAGAAACGGCATTTACGGTATTTCTATATATTTGAATTTTTACGGTGATAAGATGTTTTAGAGGTGATTTTTACAAGATTTTACAAGCCAAAAACTGCTGGAAATCGTGGCATCCTTTTGTGGCTGTGCTAACTCTTTCAAAAAACATCAGGCAGTCTTTTGGGCTGACTAACATGACCTTGTTTTGAAAGGTGGGTGTTGCCGAAAAGGCAATATCCTTAATTGTCCCTAAGGATCTGGGATACTCTTTCGATCCTAAGGAGCCGTGGCACGCCCTGATCGGACTTAAAATGATGGACTTTCGACGATGGTTAAATCCATCATGATTTAATTATTTACAATGCCAAAAGATCAGACGCTATATCTCGGCCAAGTAGGCCCAGGTGAAGGACCTAAGTCCTCGTCCTGTCCTGGCTGTCTTGCTGCGGGCCATAGCCATGATGCCGCTGCTGTGTCGTTGAGTCAATAATGTGGCGTTGGCGTCGTTTCCACTGCAGCAGGGGCCAGTGATGGATGGTGGTATGGTTGATTCAAGTCCACGGGAAATGTCAGTACCCCCTCATTCGTACGTCGCCGAATCAAACGCTGGACCTTTGCTTTAAGACGCGTAAGTGAAACAGGATATAACTGTGGACTTTTTTTAAAATATATCTTCCTTCATAGAGAACTTATGTACCCTACGCTTTCCTCCGCCAGACGGAGTCCTGTCTAAGCATTACCGAGGCGCATTCGAGACAGACCGAGGCCTATTCCAGCCAGAGAGAATCGTAACCCAGCAGAACAGAACCGCACCCTTTCCAAGATCCGAACATAACAAGTCATCGTCATCCTTCGACCTGGCCATCGACAACTATCTCAAGGACTTTGGCTATGGCAACCAAGACAGAAACTACGTGGACTTCTAGACTCTAGATATGTATATCACGTATTTGTTAGGTTTAAGGATATACCCGTCCATGCATTTAGAAACTAGATTAAAATGTTTATTTATTTATGCTAAGCTAAGTTTTGATGAATAAAACTATTGAAAAATCATCCTTGTTTTATCCTGTATCGGGGAAGCTATTCCGATGAAGAGGCGTGTCACGCCCCGATCGGCTTACAAATAGCGGAGAAAATTAAATATTTTTGATTGGGGAAAAAGTCCTTGATCCTTGGTAAGGACTTCATTAATCCAGGGAGATTTTTTCGATCACAGGAAGCCGTCGCAAGTCACGATCGGGCCGCAAAAAGCCGAGAAACTTAAATTTGTAAGGTAGGGGCTGTTGAAGTCCTTACCGAAGGATCAAGGAAATTTTTCTGATCACAGGAAGCCGTAGCACGTTCCAATCGGGCCACAAATAAGAAAGAAAACAAGATGCACATGTCTGGAGAAAATATCCTTGATCCTTGGTCCTTGATAAGGACTACATTAAATCAAGGATGTTATTCCTAACACAGGATGCCCTGGCATGTCCCGATCGGGACACAAATAAAGGAAAAAACAACAACAGATGTTGTTGTTAACAACAGAACAAAAATTTGTTGTACAACAACTTTTAATTTGCAACCGCTCAAATGGCCAAAAACGTTAATTTCAAATCTGGGATACCAGGCAAACAGGAATAGCAGAAGGTCGCTGGATTTAAAAAAAAATCTTTTAAATTTCCCGCCCTTTGTCAACCCCCAAAAGTATGCAACGCTTTTTCATATTTTCTTCGGCCGCTCAAATGGAGAAAAACGTTAATTTCAAATCTGGGTTTGAAAAATGGCGGGCAAACAAATTTAAAAATCCCAGATTTGAAATTAACGTTTTTCTCCATTTGAGCGGCCAAAGAAAAATTAAAAGTGTTGCATACTTTTGGGGCTTGGCAAATGGCGGGAAATTTAAAACAAATTAAAAAATCCAGCAACCTTCTGCTATTTCTGTTTGCCTGGTATCACAGATTTGAAATTAACGCTCTTCTCCATTTGAGCGGCCAAAGAAAATATGAAAAAACGTAAAAACAAAATTAAAAGGAATTACAAAAAAACCAGCGACCTTCTGCTATTTCTGTTTGCCTGGTATCCCAGATTTGAAATTAACGCTCTTCTCCATTTGAGCGGCCAAAGAAAATGTGAAAAAACGTAAAAACAAAATTAAAAGGAATTACAAAAAAACCAGCGACCTTCTGCTATTTCTGTTTGCCTGGTATCCTGTTGTTGTTAACAACAACAACTGTTGTTTTTTCCTTTATTATTGGCCCGATCGGGACATGCGACGGCTTCCTGTGTTAGGAATAACATCCTCGATCTAATGGAGTCCTTTTCAAGGACCAAGGGTCAAGGACATTTCCTCCAGACGTATATATCTTTTTTCACCTTATTTGTGGCCCGATCGGTCCGTGCCATGGCCCGCCGGGGTCAGAAAAATGTCCTTGATCCTTAGGTAAGGACTATAACAACCCCAAAATATACATATTTTGTTTCCTCGGCTATTTGGGTACTGATCGGGACGTGCGATGGCTTCCTGCTATCGGAAAAATGTCCTTGATTTAATGGAATCCTTATCAAGGACCAAGGATCAAGGATATTTTCTCCAGACATGTGTATCTTGTTTTTTTCCTTATTTGTGGCCCGATCGGAACGTGCTACGGCTTCCTGTGATCAGAAAAATTTCCTTGATCCTTCGGTAAGGACTTCAACAACCCCCACCTTACAAATTTAAGTTTCTCGGCTATTTGCGGCCCGATCGTGACTCGCGACGGTTTCCTGTAATCGAAAAAATCTCCCTGGATTAATGGAGTCCTTATCAAGGACCAAGGACATTTTCCCCAATCAAAAATATTTAATTTTCTCTGCTATTTGTAAGCCGATCGGGGCGTGACACGCCTTTTCTTAATCGGAATAGCTTCCCCGATACAGGATAAAGCAAGGATGATTTTTCAATAGTTTTATTCATCAAAACTTAGCTTAGCATAAATAAATAAACATTTTAATCTAGTTTCTAAATGCATATCCTTAAACCTAACAACTACGTGATATACATATCTAGAGTCTAGAAGTCCACGTAGTTTCTGTCTTGGTTGCCATAGCCAAAGTCCTTGAGATAGTTGTCGATGGCCAGGTCGAAGGATGACGATGACTTGTTAGGTTCGGATCTTGGAAAGGGTGCGGTTCTGTTCTGCTGGGTTACGATTCTGTCTGGCTGGAATAGGCCTCGGTCTGCCTCGAATGCGTCTCGGTAATGCTTAGACAGGACTCCGTCTGGCGGGGGAAATCGGAAAATATATTTTAAAATATGTCCACAGTTATGTCCTGTTTCACTTACGCGTCTTGAAGCTGAAGCCCAGAATTTGATTAGACGGCGTATGAATGACCGTCATGGCTGGCTCATGATGACGAGGCGTTAGCCGAATGCCAGAGTCGAAGATCCTGGGATCGAATCCAGAAAGTTCGCTTGTTCCACTATGGTAAGTGGCAGGACCAATAGCATTCTAAGAATAAGGTAAAGTTCTATTGTCAGTGAAAGTATATTACTAATTTTTATTTATTATACAGTACTAACCAGGACCAAAAATATGCTAGGACTCTCCCAAACACAACAAGACATGCCACGCCCTGATCGGCTGCCGTTTAGCAGAGATAGCGTGCAGAAAAAACCACTATTTGAATTATGTATGTGCAAATCCAAATCTTCAGACGGCTATATCTCAGACAAATAGGGCCAGATGGGTGCAGGACCAACTCTCCAAGGACCGCGAGGATCCAGACTGTCGAACGGCATCAAAATCTCGACTAGAAAAACGGGGCCGATTTTTGGCAATTTCAATGATGTAACCATCATGATTTTTTGCGAAAATCGTGATGGAATGGATGTCCTTTTTTCAGGTGTCAATCGGTTGGCAGGACTCTCCCGATCTCGAAAAGACATGCCACGCCTTGAACGGCCGCCCTACAGTCGAGATATAGCATACAGAAGAAACCAGTATTTGCATGATGTGCAAATCCTTATCTTCGGAAGGCTATATCTCAGTCAAATAGGGCCAGATAGGTGTAGGACCAACTTTCCCAGGATCGGGAGGGTCCAGACTGTCGAGCGGCATCAAAATCTCGACTAAAAAAACGGGGCCGATTTTTGGCAATTTCAATGATGTAACCATCATAATTTTTGGCGAAAATCGTGAGGACACGGATGTCCTTTTTTCTGATGCCAATCGGTTGGCAGGACTCTCCCGATTACAAAAAGGCATGCCACGCCTTGAACGGCCGCCCTACAGTCGAGATATAGCATACAGAAGAAACCAGTATTTGCATGATGTGCAAATCCTTATCTTCGGAAGGCTATATCTCAGACTAATAGGGCCAGATAGGTGTAGGACCAACTTTCCCAGGATCGGGAGGGTCCAGACTGTCGAGCGGCATCAAAATCTCGACTAAAAAAACGGGGCCGATTTTTGGCAATTTCAATGATGTAACCATCATGATCTTTTGCGAAAATCGTGAAAAAAGGGGTGTTCCTTTTTCTGATGGTAGTCGATTGGCAGGACTCTTCCGATCACGGACAGACATGCCGCGCCCTGATCGGCTGCCGTTTAGCAGAAATATAGCGTGCAGAAAAAACAAGTATTTGAATGATGTGCAAACCCAAATCTTCAGCATGTCGATTGGCATCATAATCTCGACTGCAAAAATGGGACCGATTTTTTTTAAATTTAATGATGTAACTATATCTATGGTGCCTCCCGAAGATTTGGATTTGCACATCATTCAAATAGTGGTTTTTCCCGCGCACTACATATCTTCTATACGGCAGCCGATCGGGGTGCGGCATGTCTTTTCATGATCGGGAAAGCCCTGGCAATCGATGAACATTTTACATTTACATTTCTAGCTTCGTACAATTTAAAACATTAATTTTTTTAGTGGTTGATGACCTCTGAGTAAACCTTATTTTGTAAATAAACAAATGAAAAATGTAGAAAAATTAATCTGTGAAATGTTTGGCTATTTTTCCGCTCTTTGGGTATATTTATTTGAAACACTGTCGCAATAAAACAGTAACAAGGGTAATGCGCAGTCTGTAGGATTTGGGAAAACTGTTTCGCTTTAGAGAATTTGGAGATATTGGGATGCGGATAAATAAATTGATACAATGCGAGGATAGATAGAACGTAAGGCTAAGCGACCCCGATGGGAATGCACACACTTCAACATATGTAGATGTATAATTGGATTTGTCGCAGTAAATGAAATGCGGTTGTCTTCGGTTGGACCTCAACGTCTTCGTGGTACTATTAAAATGCAAAGGCAAACAACGCTAGGCGTGTTTGGCAGTTGATGGGGGGACTTCAGAGCCTGTTCTCGTCGTATAATCATTACGTTTGCTATGGTGTTTATTGATAACGAGCTATTGTGGGCAAAGGCACAAAGCCAGTCGAAATGCTGGGAGAACGTTTAATTTGAGAGCTAAAAAAAAGGGTTGTGTTGGGGCCATTAGTAATAAAGCTGTTGTCAATTCGATTAAAACTTACCGCCAAAGGAGCGAGCCGCCCCGCTTAAGCTCTTTACGGGCCTGCAGATCGTTCCAGCAGTCTACCCAATTAGCGTAGGCGGGCATGATGGGCGGTTGCCCGGCCATCAGACGCGACCCACTCACAGCCGAGCAAGTGGAAACCACTAGCAAAGGATACAGCACACTTGAATAGCCAAATTGTATCATGGCAGCGTTGTACTGCCTGGTCAGCTTGTCCTTGATCAAATATTTGTTCAAAATATAGATCGTGGAGCTACTGAGAACCAGACAGGCAACATCGGCCAAGAGCTTGGGCACCAGACCAGCAAAGAAGCCACCAATTCCCTCAGTCTTCCAGATCTCCGAAATCGAACCGGCTATGGAACGATACAGAGTCTCGCGGCCAATAAACTGGGCCATCATCCGCACCGAGATCACGTGGAAAGGATGCGACGCGACGATTCCACTCACAGTCACCACAATATCACGCTTCAGATGTAGCTTGAATTGAGCATACCTGAAACAAACAAATGAGACAACTAATCAGATGGGAGCTGAAGAATATTTGTAAATTAACACTTACTCGTCTTCCTCCGACATATCTGTGTCATCCTTGGATTCCTCCAAAGAGTTCAGTCCCAGTTTTTCGACCACCCGCTCGCTCACCACCATCGCCACAACGGATCCAACCAGCTTAGGTGCCAGGCCACGATAGCAGCCATAGAATCCATCAATTCTCTTGATGTGACCGGCTGCAAAGGTAAGAACGATATTAATCCTGACCGGCAAGCGAGAACTTTGTACCCACTGTATTGAAAAATGTTCGGCAGCTTCAGGATTGGTTTGCCAGTCCACGACGTGCTGGGAATGGCAGCAATCGGCTCATATCCCAGCTGAATCAGCGTCTTGGAGTACTCAAACGGATGCAAGGCAGCACTAACTCCCAGGCGCATGCCAAATTTAATCCAACTATTCACCTCCGTATTCTCAGTTCGTGAAAGAGCTCCGTCCATTATGTTTTTGATTAGTTCTGCTTCTGCTTTTTGAAGAGGGAACACTTCCGCGCTGAATTTGGTACAAATAGCGAAAAAAAAGAAACGGAGCAATTTTCTAATAAACCGGCTCTGCCAATGCACAATTTTTGATTTGGTTTTTTTGATTACAAAACTTTTTTATGAGAGAACCTGCCTCGCTTGCTTGACACAATATCGATATATGCAGTATCGATAGAAAGATACAAGCTCTGAGAGATTGTCACAAGAATATAATATTTAGTCTTGTTTAGTTAAATTTTGCTCTGACGTAAAACTATTGAATAACTTTTTTAATGACTGTAAAATGTAAGTGAACTGTTGTACAATTTGTGGCGAATTGTATTTACCTCTTATCGATAGAATATCGATACCTCGCGAACAGCTGTTTGCGACCATCTCTTTCTGTATGTGGGTGTTATGTGGGTGGTGGTAGGAAAATGCACAGATATTTACTCAACATTTCATACATAGGCACAACTTTTCGGTGAGCAATTTGTTAACTAGATCCCACATATAGCTATGAACGGCAACTATTCATTCATGCAGTGGTATACAGAAGACCATAAACAAGTTGGAGCCACAGAGTCTGGACACCAATTCAGTTCAAGGCTGCTTGGAGCTGGCACTAAGAGTTTTTCATCCCACCAACGAGATACAAACGGTGCTGTCCAGTCGGTAAGTGCCTCAAGGCCAAATGGCTATTCTGATCTGCTAATCAAATTCATTCCCAGCACAGACGCGGGTGTTCATGCCCTGCACTCGACGGTGCACGTGGACTTGGCGCGCCGTGATGGCCAACCATATGATACCACAACGCTGACGGGAGTTCTCAACAGGACTCTGGACAAGCAGCGCCTTCCCATCCGCGTGCTCAGCAGCCAGGTGGTGCCAGATACCTTCCATTGTCGCTACCACGCCATAGGGAGAACCTACTTGTATCGCTTTGCCGTCGCGCGTAGACCCCTGTTCGACGACGGGAAGCTTCGGAACAAAGGATTCGAGGCATTTGTTCCCGTGGAGGAAATTGATCGCTGTTATTTTTTACTGTATAGTGTTCTGCCTGCACAGTTTGCCTGCCGTTCGCTGACCATTCCTTTTTCCCCACAGGGCCCCGACCTTCGACATTGAACGCATCCGCAACGCGGCTCGCATGTTCATCGGCGTGCACGACTTTCGCACATTCATGAGCGTCAGCCGGCAGAAGAGCCTCAGCCGTGACCATCCCATGTTCACCCTGCGCAAAATCGACGAGATCAATATACGACCTGGCCGAACGCTTGCCCTGCCATCGAACGCCACTCTGGCTGCGGAAACATACGACTATTGGGACATAGAGATCAAGGCCAAATCGTTTCTCTACAAGCAAGTGAGACGTATTGTAGGGTCGCTGCTTTCCCTAGGCAGCGACCGCATTGACGAGAAGTGCATCTACCAGATGCTGACCATACCTTCCAAGCACTCGTGGGATTCCCGAGTAGTTCCAGCGCCAGCCTGCGGACTTTACCTGTGCCGTGTGCACTACAGAGATACACTTAGTACGGACAACTAAGCTAAGCCCTAGTCATGATACTGCTGTATGAGCTGCAGAAGCGGCTGGCCAATCTAAGGCCCACAACCACCGTCGTCACCACACCCACCGGCGCCCGTTTTGTTGAGCGGCGTAGGTCCTCTGGAAGCGAGGACGGAGCAACCACGACCCCCCAACAGCTCGAGGCACGACAGTATGGCTTTGTCGTGGACACAAAACCAGACGCCGTGCCCGCGTGCATTCTTAGTGAATTCCTCTATCTGGGCTCCCAAGATGCCGTCAGTACGGAAAACATATTGAAGTTCAAGCTGACGCATATACTCAGCGTTGGCATAGAAACCCCCAGTATCGAGCTACCAACGTCAGTCACGTGCAAGTACTTACCCTGTCTGGATCTGCCCGAAACGGATTTGCTGCGGTATGTGCTGCCCGTCTCCATAGACTTCATCGAGGAGGCTCGCCAGGCCCGCGGCTGCATTCTAGTCCACTGCAACGCGGGCGTCTCGCGGTCTGCCTCTGTTGTCATTGGCTACTTGATGCAGCGGCGGGACATGTGCTACGAGGATGCCTACAACCTGGTCAAGTCCTGGCGGCCCTGCATCCAACCCAATGCGGGCTTCATGCAGCAGTTGAAGAAGTCTAGTAAAACATAAATATAAATAGGTTAAGTCGGTGTCCGCCTACCTGCATTTTGGCTTTATTTTTGTGCTTAGTGCCCATGCCCCACGAAAACAATTCATCCATGCACATACACAACACGGACACAGGACAATTATGTTTAAACATTAACAAAACATCAAATCTCTATTTGGTTAGTTGACAACAATTTGGTACGGATGTTCAAAATACGTTACACGAGATTCTTAAATGGATTGCACCCCCGATTCTCCACCCTTCACTTCTCTCCACCCCCCTCCAGTCGCTCACCTCAATCTCAATCTAGACGAGGGTGCCCAAGTGCTGTAGATCTAGCGCTGATCTCAGTGGATTTGCATAGATCTTATCCGGTGCGACTGCTAATATGGGTCCAATCTCTCCTCCACTGTAGGCATCCACTGCTGCTGGTGAGGTAGGGGTGAGGGTGTGTCCCATACTGCTCGTGGTAAACATCTGCTTCGCTAAGCCCTTGTCGGCCACATATCGAACATTCAAGTTCTTTTCGGCCAATTCCTGGGGGGGCAGGCAGCGATTGTGGTTGCGGTTTGTGTTTCTGTGATTTCCCCCTGCTTCTAATACTGGAGGCAATTTAACGGACATACGGAGATCATCTACGTCACGCATTGAAGATTGGATTAATTTCGCCACTTTGGCTGCCTCGGTGACCTCTTCGTTGGTGTCGACGGCTTCAGTGGCTGTAGCTGGGGCTGTGGGTTCTTTATGAGTATCATTGCCGGCAACGGCTACTGTTGTCTCGAATTCGCGACCCAAACATTCGAGCACTCCCAGCTTGGCTTTTAGCTGCTCGTTGGCCGTGAATAATTTCCGTTCCACTCGGTGGATATCCGCTACCTGTGTCGACAGCTCTGTATCGAGTCGATCGATTTGCAGCATCACCTCACTCTTTGTCTGATACGCCCGCTTCACCTGATGCCTACGCACCTTGGCGTGCAGACTCAGGAGCAGCTCCTCCTCCCGCTGGAGCTGTTTGTTCACGGCATGAATTTTTTCGAGCCAGTACACTCGGATCTCGTCGTTGACCTCGGCATCGTTTGGCGTCCAAGCAGTGTCCGCTCTATAATCATCTTCTGTGAATAGAATGCCATTAAATAGCAGGTTTGATAGCTGATATTTACAGAACGCCTGTTACCTGTACATAATGGAACATCCTCTGCGTCTGGTTCATCCGCATCGACTTCTTCTATAGTAGGGCTATTGTCCTGCGGCTCGTCCAAGTCCTTCAAGTACGTCTCGAGCAGGTAGTTCTTACCCAACTCCCGTTCACGCACTCGATGCTTCTCCTCTTCGATTTTCAAAATTTGTCGATCTTTTTCGCTTCGGGAGGCGGATTCGGAGGAGGATATAAAATATAAGATGGACATTTCCAAAGGTACTTCCTTATAACTTGCGCATAACTTACTGCAACATGGACATCTGCTGGAGTATAGTTTCGTCCTGGGCCAGAATGATGGTCAGCAGACTCTCCTTCGGAGTCATGTGGCAGTTCCTCTGCTGCAATTTCCGGCTTCTCTTTGGTTGCTTGGGGTTGTTGGCTCTGCCCTCTCCCCCCCAGTGATCTGGTGCCATCGGCAGCTTGGGAGAGGGCAGCACCTTGTGCTTTCCCCTTCTTCGAAAGCGCATGCTACGAGAACTGTCCACGGGACTGCCCATTCCACTGTCCTTGTCCGTTGTCGGGGTGTGTTTGCTCGCCGATGAAGTGGCTAAATGGCGTAGCTGGAGCTGACACTAGGGGGAAATATCGAGAGGGTGAACAAATTCGAATTTAAGTCCCTTGGTCTGCCTTGGTCTTACTTCCTCCTTTGGCGAGGCATGACGGTTGCTGATAACATCAAAGAGTCTGGCACTGCCATCCAGGTACTCCTCGTAGTGCCGCTGCTTCTGCACAATCGCGTACTCCTGCATCGCTGGCGGGGGATGTTTGATGTTCGCCGTTGGCTTCAGGGGATCTGCATTTGGCGGTCCTGCTTCCTGCGGATCGTCTTGGTAGCTGAGCAATGCGCAGATTAGATCCGCGCAGGTTGTGCTCCCATCCACGCCCGATATCCAGTGCTCCTCGCCATCAATCCAAATCGACAGATTGTCCGCCACAGACGAGACCGATTCTATATCCTCCCCCGCAGCGTCGTCCTCTAGAGCGGGCATCGTCTTCTGGTAGTCGAACCGTGCAACCGTTGCCTGGTCAGTGGTCTGCATTGTGTCTGCTGGCATTCTGTGGAAATGGCACACAACAGAGAAGTGGGTTAGTTGCTATCATCCCATCCCGTCCCGTCCGGTCCGGCGTATAACAATATACATATGCAAATAACTTATTGTATAAGACGGGGCGAGCATTTAACGGTTTTGCACAAAGCGACGAAAACATTTGTTACATATAATTTATGCAGCAACTCTTTTGAGATACCCTTCCCCTTTGACCACAGCACAGTTCCACAGCTCCACAGCTCCACTTCCCACTCCCCACTCTCCCCCGATCACCACTCCGACTGAGAATGGGCTAACATTTATTCTCTTCTCTTCACTGCTCTTCTCCACTCGAACAAAAATAGTCTCCGTTCCAGCCGCCAGAGCTGGACGCTCGCTCTCTTTGGCTGTTAACAATGTGTCAAGATCTCTAATTAGGCAATTATGCAAATCTCTCGACAATCCGCAGTGTCGCCGCTCATAACATGTGTACATTTCTGCTGACAAGATCGCTAACAAACTAGAACAAGCCACTGCGCGCGCGGTTCTCGCGGTGTCTCTTCTCTCCGTTACATGTGCCACCATGCACCGTGTAAGTGCCACACCACACCACACACCGATGATGACTCATGTAGATGGAGATGGAGTACCAGTAAGAGTACGATTACACGAGCGTGCAACACAGTTTTTGTGCTGTGTTGTGTTGTGTTACAGTTTCAACTTTCTCGCGTTACACCTGTCTCTCGACGGTCGACGCTCGACGGTCGACGGCGGAATTCCCTCAGCGGGAATATGGCTTACCAGCGTGCTCAACGTCATCGCTACAACTGAGGCACGACGCGGACGAGCGCCGAGCTTAAAAAGAAACTCCATCCAGCAAGTAAGAGCGGACCAGAGACCTGTCCAAACGAAGTGGCGCTCGGTTGGCAAAAGAAGCCAAGAGCAGCGCTAACAGTGGCCAAAACACACACAAACAGACACCACACAGTGGCCTGTGTGGCAAGCAAGACACCATGTTAACTCCGGGACTGCCGCTCTGTGGCTGTGGCTGTGGCTGCGTCTGCTCTTACTGTGGCTCCGACTAACAGTGGAGTGTGCGATGCGAGTGGCTTGTATGAAGAAACACTTTTTGTTTTTCTCTTTGAATTTTACGGTATCGTGGGTAAGTTTTATAACTTGTCCCGGCCACTCCCCTTGTACGAGAGTAGTTGATGCTATGCAGAGATATTCTTGGCCGCCAGCCAGTCCAAGCTGAGCCGAGCCGAACCGAACCTGTGCCTAGGCCTGGCTTTGCTTTGCTTTCGCTACTCTATTATGAAAGACAGAGTTTTACTATAATTACGAGTGTACGCGTATACTCAACCCAATTGAAGAGTGTGGCTGTAACAAAGCGATAAACGAAGCCGAGACTCAGATTCAGATTCAGATCCAGAGACCTGGGTGCCTCTGGAGCAGCAAAACACTACTGAACCTCCACTGTAACTCCACCGGACTTAATTGCTGGCTACCCAAAACCCCGGCAGCCCAGCAGCTAGTCGATTATCATTTCAGTCCAAACAAGTATAGACGTCTCTGTCTCTGTCTCTGTCTTTACTTCACTCCATAGCACTCTACACCACACCACACCACTCCACTCTAGTCAGAAGTAAACTAATTTCCGAATACTCTGTACAGTTTAGACCGCAGACTGGGAAATCTTTCGTTTTCGTATTCGTCTTCGTCTTCGTCTACGTATCTCCGTCCATCTTTCGTGGTTATTGTTGGGGTCATTAAGTCCACAATTCTCAGCCAATTTAGACTACAAAAACCTCTTAATGGAAAGCTCTTTCTACAACTCTCTAATCTGTCCAAATATGTATACAGTAGTTTGGGCAGGTTTCCACCTAAGTTGAGCGGACAACTCTACTGATACATGATCAAATCAAAGGATCTATGTTGCCTATAATGTATACTCGTAAGTGTATAATGCCGCACTGGCTGCTAGCCCATTTGTCGATTCAATTTCTGTAGCCAGTGCGATTTGTGTTTTCTTTTGATAGTTGGCTTGGCTTTGGCTTGGCTTTTGGCCTTTCATTTTCATGAGTTACGTTACAGTTGAGGTTCTTCGATTTGGATACCTAAAAACAACACTAAACCGGTATGAATTGCATGCATAATGCATAAATGTGTGCCACTTAATGCATTTATGTGCATTGCATACACCATACACCATACACCATACACATGTACATGTACATGTACTGTACTGCACTGTACGCGAGTATGTACAGCCTGCACAGGCTTGGTGTCTCCTCGTGTCTGTCTTGCGCAGCCTATAAGTCAAGCATTTTGTAGGTGCGACCAAATCCAAATCCCAATCCAAGTCCAAAACCCATTTAGCTGCTAAATAAGGCTACGTACTTGTCAGAGTGCGACGACGCAACACCTGCCTGGCCTGGCCTGGCCTGCCGTTTGGCTCCATGAGTGCGAAGTGTCTACGAGTATTACCAAATTTGATTAGCGAATTGCTCTTGTAATCGAGCGGATCAATTCAATATGAATTTGAATAACTCACCCAAAATCAGTGCGCTGTGCCGTAAGTCGCCAGTGTCGTCGGCTGAGGCATTCCATTTGTGGAAACTGGCTTGGATCAATTGCAAACAAAGCTGGAAGCGGCGGCGGCGGCGGCAGCATGTGAAATGTTCTAAGGGTTCCCCCGTATCGAGTTCCATTCCATCCTCTGGGGGTCGTCATTGTTTCGGTCAGGCACAGGTGAACATGCAGACGGTCGGTCTGGCTGGGGCAGGCAACCTGCCACACAAAGAAAGGCGTAACATTAATCGTATCCTATCCTTTATATCCGCCTATATGTATATATATATATATAATGTTGTTATGGGAACCAGTAACAATAATAAAATCAAAAGCTGCGAGGCTTCTCAGTGGCATATTACGACATCTGGCATCTGGCCTGAAGCTCCATCTCCCAGCTCCAGCTGAATCTCTCGTTGCCAGCAGTTGCTCACAAAAACGCGCTCAAAACAAGTTGTTTGGCTTTTTCAGCCATAGCTATAGTCACAGCCACAGGCGAGGTCTGGTGCATGAACCGATGACGACTGCTTCAGTCGCTAAACAAACGTCAGCGTGCGCGGTTTAGATCTAGCCAAGTGACCGCGCGCTTAATTGAACTTCGGGACTGAACGGATCGTTTCTGATCGGATTGGATCGATTCCCCGGTCTGGCAAACAAAAAATACCTTTGTGTGTGTATAAAAGTACGTATATACGCTCATAAAGCGAGCAATAATCATTATTTTTTTGGGTGCACCCACAACGCTTTAAGAGGCAGCAATCGGATGTAGATTGGCCGACAACAAAGAGCTTTGGCTGCGGCTGTGGCTTGGCTTCCCATGAGCAAATTACGTCAATTTCCTCTCGATTTCCCAATTGACAATTTACGAGTATTGTCGCCAAGCAATGCACCAAAGTGGCTCAAATCCCCGGTTATGGCTGTTATGGCTGTTGCAGCTTACGGTTTTGGCCAAGATGTACATACTTGACTTTGGCCCCAGAGCTGGGTCCGTGACACGATCCGCATCACGAGATGCTCCATGGACTGACCTTGCTTCTGGGATACCATGAAGTCAATGCGTTGTATGGTCGCACACGCAGCCATCTCTAGGGGCTACACCAAACTGGTTTTGGTCTCCTTCCTCTACCCCGCCTAGATGCTACGCTACCCACATAAATATCCGAGAAAACATACCTACATATTACTCGTACTCGTAGCCAGAGACGTAGCCAAGTATGACAGATAAGTTGTCATTAAAAAAGCCAAACCGAACTGAACGCATGCGCGACGTTGCCAAATAATTGCAAACGCGAAACACGAAACACGAAATGGAATTTCCTTTACATTGAATTTCGTTGAATATTTCCAGGGACAAACGGACCGCACAACTGGGAGCAACGGGGTGCAACAGGGGAATGAAAGCAGACACGAGCGCAGTGCAACACACCCACATCCGCAGCGAAGATGCCGCGCAAACTACTTAAATTCCTGATCATCTTCGACAACACTTCTCTGCTGTACTTTCCCGGCCAGTTCTTGTCCGGACGTGTGCTCATCGAGCTGCAGGATGAGACGCCGGCGCTGGGACTGCACTTCCATGTGGTGGGGGAGGGCGTGGTGCGCAACGGCCGACGCCAGGAGCGGACGTATGACAAGGAGAACTACATTGACTTCCGCATGCGACTGCTCGGCGATGTGGACCAGGGAGGTCCGGCCATACTCTCGCCGGGAATACACAGCTTCCCTTTCAAGCTAGGCCTGCCCTTAGGCCTGCCATCGACGTTCCTGGGCCGCTACGGCTGGATTCAGTTCTACTGTAAGGCGGCGCTGCGCGAAAACAACGGCATCATACACAAGAACCACCAGGTGTTTATAGTGATGAACCCCATCGACCTGAACCTGGAGAAACCGATTTTGGCAGTGAGTAGCTCTAGCTATATTCAGAGATTATAATACTCACGCAGCTCCTTGGCATCCGTATCCGTATCCTTCCGCACAGCAACCGTTCACCTGCGAGGTGGAGCATAAGCTCGGCGTCGTCTGCGTGGGCGGTGGTCAGATCAAGTGCCGAGTGTCCCTGGATCGCGGTGGCTATGTGCCCGGAGAGAACATTCTGGTCACAGCGTTCATCTCGAACTATAGCAATGTGTCCATTAAGCGCACCAAGGCGTCCCTCACAGAGGTAAGATCCACAGTTTGACGCTGCAGTGCTCAGCAGGCATTGATTCCTCGGACAATCCTTTCCTTTCAGACAATCGAGTACTTGGCGCGCGGCAAGGTGCTGCAGACGGAGAAGCGGGAGCTGGCCGTCCTGGTGCGCGGAAAGATACGTCCGGGTGGGAAGGATGAGTGGCACAACGAGAGCTTGTACGTACCGCCGCTGCCGCCGACCAATTTGCACGGCTGTCACTTGATCAAAATATCCTACGATGTGTTCTTTGTGATCGAGCCCAAGTCGATGGAGAAGGAAATCAAGCTGCAGCTGCCCATTGTACTGGCGACCTATCCATTCCGGAACAACTCCGGCGATGCAGCCAATGCCAACACGTGGCCAGAATCGGTGCTAAAGCCGGACACGCATACGCATTACCCCTCAACGTTGCCCATATTTCGGCCATGGATGCACGAGAAACCGAGTGAAGCATAGCCGCACACACAAACACACACACATTTATAGTTCTTGTTAACAACAAATTGCGCCATAAACTAATTTAAACCTACAATTTAACTTGTGTGTACTGTTTCCAATGTGTTGAGACTTACGACTTACCTTTTTTTTTTGGCTATTTAGTTACTTTCACCGTGTTTATATAATACGACTTATTTGTTTCTTGTAATTAAATAATCTAAAAATCATCAACTAATTTCGACGTGCTGCCGCAGCGGATTTCTCTGTGGCAATTGTTCATTTACAACACACGACCATGTGCCAACATTGTCTTTATTTAACGCCAGCCTTTGCGATCGTTCACATACTTATTTTATGTAATTACACAACGATTAAACACTTAACTAGAAAAAAAAAATTGAATTGATTTCATCTATGGCCAATTCCGTTATTCGCTTAAAGTTAGATACCAGGGATAGATGCTTTTCTTAATCGATAGTTCACAAATATCGACTACGTATCGATATAGTCGAAATGAAAAAAAAAAATGAAAACATTAACATTACATGGTAATTGGATAATTTTGATAATTTTCGTTTATGGGACGAATGGCGATTGCGGCTGCAACAAGCTGGAGAGGGATGCGACTGTCGTGGAGGAGCCGGATCAAGTATGCCAACGACAGGCTCGAAATACGAACAAGCACTATCGCGACTACTATGCTGACGTTGAGGTGGAGCCCGAGATCGAGGGCATGTCCCTGATCCCCGGTGGCAGCGTACACATTGGCACCGACATCCCGCACTTCCAAGCAGATCGGGAGTCGCCCGAGCGGTTGGTGAAACTGAAGGACTTTTACTTGGACAAGCACGAGGTGTCCAACGCGAAGTTTGAAGAGTTTGTGTCGGCCACCAAATACACGACAGAAGCGGAACGGTTTGGCGACAGTTTTCTCTTCAAAACCCTGCTCAGTGCGGCAGAGCAGAAGCGACTTGAGGACTACCGCGTGGCCAGTGCACCCTGGTGGTACAAGGTCAGTGGAGTGGGCTGGCGAAATCCCAACGGCGTCGACAGCAGCCTAAACGGTGATGTCTTTAAATATTGCCTTTGAGCCATCTTGACATCTGTTTCCATCTGTGCATAGGTCTCGAACAGCATCCCGTGGTGCATGTGTCCTGGCGCGATGCTGTTGCCTACTGTACCTGGGCCGGAAAGCGTTTGCCCAGCGAAGCAGAGTGGGAGGCGGCCTGCCGAGGGGGCAAGCAACGCAAACTCTTCCCGTGGGGCAATAAGCTGATGCCCAAGGATCAGCACTGGCTGAACATTTGGCAGGGCGACTTTCCCGATGGCAACACGGCCGACGATGGATACGAGGGCACCTGCCCCGTGGACAGATACCGCCAGAATGTGTACGACCTCTACAACATGGTGGGCAATGTCTGGGAATGGACTGCGGATTTGTGGGACACGAGCGACGTTAGCGAGAGTCCGAATCGCGTCAAGAAGGGCGGCTCCTACTTGTGCCACAAGTCGTACTGCTTCCGCTACCGCTGTGCGGCTCGTTCGCAAAACACCGAAGATAGCTCAGCCGGAAATCTGGGTTTTCGATGTGCCAAGGATGCGTGAGGCGGCATGGTACACAGCATACATCGTTCTTTGGATCTTTTGTACAGTTTTAAAATATACTTACTTTTGTGGTCTTGTCTTAAACTATCTTACGTATTAAGGATAAGCCATCGTGTCTTTTTATGTTTCTGGATTGCGTGGGGGACTGTACACCCGTGTCATCCGGCGCTGCTTTCTCATGCGTCGATTGCGCAATCTCTGCGCGGCCAGCTTTCGCTCGTTTGGTCTTAACGGTTGCTTTGGCATGTAGGGCAGGGGAACGCCAATTTCCCGTCTAAAAATCGAAGAGATTGGTTAGTTTTTTAATTTAAAAGGTTGTCACTTCTATCGACTTACGCTTCACGGCAGATGCGGCAAGTGCCGTTTTTAGGGCCGCTGTGAATGTCCCAGCGACTGTCCAGCACCTGGTAGTTGCACCATCCTTTGATATGATTGTAGATGAAGAATTTCTTTTCTTTCCTTTGTGGATCTTGCGCGCACTTTTGGGCATGTTTTATCCACCCAGCATTTGACGTCCGTACTTTGTTGCACCGTATGCAGTGGATCCACTGCTTTATCTGCTGGACGGAATACCAACTTGGCTCTTGTAAGGGTTTTTGTTGGGGTTTTATATCCCACTCGCTATCGGAGGGCACTTCCGCCTCGTCGTCAAGAACAATCGTTTGCTCTTGCTCCGATGCAAAGCTTTCAGTATTGTATTCAGCATCTAAGGTCGACGATGGCCCCTCCGCAAAGGATAGTGGCATCAGGTGCTCTGGAGGATGACCTCGTGCGGCGGGAATGTTGTTTATTTCGGTTGGAAACGGCGGCCAGGGCTCGGTACAGATAAAAACATGAAAGTGTCCCGAGACACAGCCAGTATGCGTCATGTTCAGGTCTATATCCCGCCAAGCATTGCAATATATGCACTTCTGCGGTGGCGGCTTTAGACAGCAGAAGCAATGATATTCTCTTCCGGTGCCGCCAATGCAATATGGCAAACTATGCGGGAGTGCTCCACATCTGCAGCACACAACTTCCGGCATAATGTCGGACAAATACAAAACGTAAATAAATATACGATCTACTTTCTGAGTTTTTCCACTTTCAACGATAGTAAACGATAGAAAACATGCTACCATCGATGCATCGATATTCTTTCACTTCTAACCGGCTTATAAAACTACCGTTCAGTGTGACTGACGCTTATAAATATACCGAAATATACTGACGACTTATTTTTATTCAAGATTCATCATATTTCTCGTGTTTGATATTCTCTTGAATATTACAAGCTAGCTAGCATCTTCAGCTCTAAACTCATAGTTTTATCCGTTTGAAAAATTAATTTCCTATAAGAATGGTTAATTTTAAGTTCTCATCTTTATTGGATTGTTCATAAATAAGGTTTAAGCTAAAGCGGTCAACCACAATTTACACTGAATTAATGTCTTTACATAATAGCTACACAAAAACTACACATTTGCTACATATCAACTACATTTAATTACCAAAATCGACACTTGAAGTGGAAATGGCATGTTTGTTGACAAGTTTGGCCACTTTGTTTCAAATAAGTCCCATAGAAGCGCCAGTGTGAAAGCCTCCGTTATCCACTTTTGTTTTTACCGACAATGGGCTATTCGTTATCGGTCCATGATCGGAATTCTTATCGATTTTGATGTTCATTTAACATTACTAGATAGCTAGGATCCTCAACACTGAAAATATGCTTTTCTTTGATTGATGAATCAATTTATTACACGATCGTGGTGTTGCAGCAAATCGGCTGTGTTCTTCTGAATTTCCCGCACCAGCTCGAGGACTCACAGCAGGCGGACCTGAAGTACCTCGATGTTGGTGGGACTTTTGAAAATGCCCACTCAATAATGGAAAAGAACTAATTTTTGTGTATGTTTTAATATATTTATATTCCCTTTGCATAGTTTAAGCTTGGACCGGACACCGTCCTTCTTTCCACTCATACTACATGCATATACCATGTGGCATTATCCATATTGTTACATGCTCGTACAGTTTAAATGGTAGTTACTGCTAATGTGTATATTTTTGTATATTGATGACTAAATTGCCATGGCGCAAATGCAAAATGTTGAATGTAAATCTTTCAGATTTTGACTATGTATGTACTTGTTGTATATGCCTACATGCCTAGGTGTTGTATGTATGTATACGTATATAGTAAATGTGTACATATAATGTGGTACGACTATCTCTAGAGTATACAATATATAGTATAGTAATAGTATTCTACGCTGAAATGCTTCACTGATACAACATTGTTTGTGCGCATGGCGTGGGGTCTGAGCGGGGCGGGGCTGATGCTGATGCTGGAGGATGATGGGCTAGGGCTACGGCTAGCAAGATGGACATCTAAAAAAAAAGTCTTATGCTAAAATGAAAAAAAACACTATGTACAGAATCGAAACTAAAACTAGGCGACTGACTCTGATGGTTATTTAACAATAGGATCCAAATCGTATATAGTTTTAATCGGGTTCATGCGGAGATCGTGCGATCGTAGGGTATTGCTGCTGCTGTCTGCTGATGGCTGCTGCTGGGGTGCTGTGCATTTTCAGATGTTTTGCTCAAAAATATCACAATGCAAAATAAAAGCGACAGACGACGCCTCTGTCTGCTGGGGATATGCCAATTTCAGATGTACTTGCATCTCTAGATGCATCTCGATGGTTGTGCAGGGGGGAATAATGCATAGACGAAGCGTTAAGGAACATTGCGCTGTCAGGCTGGAAGACTCTGCTGCCGCAAGTCTACGCGATCGCTAGACACTGATCAGGCAGGGCAGCGCTACTGTGAAGCTTCCCCAGTTCGTAATACTGTGCCGTGATGGCGGACGATCCGGTTCTTCAAGCTCCCACGCCGGCTGCCGTTGACAAATTTACCGCCTGCAGCATCACCGTCTTGAGCTCCCTGGCCAAAGTATTGATGTGCACCACCGAGTCGACCATCTCCTGCACGGCGCTGCCGCTGGGGAAGTGGGCCGCCGCCTTTTTCGACTTGAGGACACAGGTCTTCAGGGCATCGGAGAGGCCGTTAGTGCAGTGGAGGATCTTCTCGCGCAGCGCCTCCTTCGAAATGTTGCGATGCACGTTGTCGCCGATGGTCACCAGGTTATGGGCACTGACCACCACGAATTTCCCGTACGCAATGAAGAACTTGGGCGGCTGATTCTTCTCCACGGTCTCCAGGAAGGAGTCGATCGCCTGCATTAGGTTGCCCATGTGCGTGGAGATCTGCTGGGCGTAGTAGCGCACCAGCTTCTTGTCCTTGTCTGTCATCTCCGGCGACTTGCAGGGTGTGGGTGCCGTGGGTGTAGTGGGCACTGAGCTCACGCCGCCCGTCGTTCCCATGGCCGTACTCTCGGCGGTCCGGATCACCGTGTCGAACTGCGACTTTAGGCCGACGGGAATGGCCTCGCGCAACGATTGGTTCTTCTTGGCTGCTGCATCCTTGGACTCGAAGGCCACGTAGTCGTAGTCCTCAAGCCACTCGGCGCTGCCTCGACTGCATCCATCGCCGGACGACGGCGGAGCTCCGTTGCCTCCATTCTGTTCCGAGGGCAGCTGACGCTTGAACAGCAGCGATGCATTGCCTTGGATGAAGCTGGTGGTAGAGCGTACGTCCTCGGTGAGTGTCTGGGCGCAGGCCATCAACTGGTCAAGCGAATCTGGCGGTCGGCAGCCATGCTTCTCGTCGCTTCGCGCCAGCACATCCACGGACCAGCCGCCCTGGGCATCCAGGGCCTCGCTGGAGTCGTGTATCAGCTTGTTAGCGTCCCGCAGGGCCCGGACCAGGGGCCGCAGCTTCAACGCCAAATTCCGGTCCTCCGAGCGCGTGGCATTGCCAAGGGCTCCCTCCCCGAATTCGGCCAAATCGTGCAGGGCCGTGCGTAGGCGGAGTGCCGCTAGCTTTAGCTCCATGACGGCCGGCTCCAGCTTGCTACGGGTACGCCAATCGGGTACCACGAAGCTGAGCAGCCGTGTGATGGCCGTCGTGGTCTGGGACTGCAGCTTGGCCAGCGTCTCGAGGGCGGAGCCCAGCTCCAGCGGCAGCTCCTTGGCAACGGCCGGACTGCTGCTGCCGTTGCTCTGGGCACTGGTCAGGCGCTGGTCCTGCTCCTGCAGCGGGGGCAGGGGGAAGTCGTAGGTCAGGCCGCTCGGCTGAAGGGGTGTGCGACGCACAGGCAGTGGATTGCGGCGCGGGATGTCGTAGTCGGGCATGTTGGCCAGCGAGGAGCGGTTCGAGCTGGAGAAGCTGAGGGACAGGCTGTCGCTGGTCAGCAGGGAGGAGGCCGAGCTGCTCGGCGTCATCTGCTGCTGCAGAAGACTGCTGTTGTTGAGCGGTCGCGGCACATCGTACGACTCCTCCTCGATGGAGGCGGCCACGCTCTTCAGAGACTCGAAGCGCGCTCCCAGCCCGGAGATCGATGTGGGTGTCCTCGGGTGTCCCCCCTTGGAACTGTCGTAGTTCAGCGGCACGGGCGTGGCAGGCTTGGGGATGTCGTACGTCTCAAACTCACTGCCACTGCCACCGTTCTGATTCTGCTGGGCAGCTGACATCATGGAGAGGTTCTGGTAGATGCTTTGGTTGCTGTAGATCTGCTGGTACGATGTGCGGACTCCTGTTCCGGCTCCAGGCAACGATGTGGGCGAGCAGTTGTAGATGTAGACATCACCGTGTCTCTGCGGTGTAATAACCTGAGGAGAAACCAGAGAGCACAAAGCACACAAAGATTAGTCGCTGTACCATGGGTGGCTATGCCACTAATACTATTACTATTACTACGAGTACTACTGGTCGAGTTCCATTCTACAACCCACACCCGTGGCCTATCGATTTTCTTTGCTGCCTGTCTGGCGAGTGAACCTGTGAATGAACCACCGTCTACCACGAGGGAAGTTGTGCTGTTTCTGTTTGTCGGTGTGGGTATGGGTGTGGGAGTGGGTGTGGGTGTGGTTGTGGTTGTGGTTCTGGGGGTTCGGTTCCCGCCTCACCTGCTGTCTGATTATCACATATTGTTTCTCAATTATTGCAAAAATGCACTAATATAAAAAGCTGTAAAAAAAAGTAAAAACTCCGGCGTATAAAAAACGTCGCTGTACAGATGGCTTTCCCGACTGCGACTGCAGCCCCCAAAGAGTGTTGTAAACGGAGTCGTCGTCCAAGTGGGGAAATTTTCAAAATGGGAATTTAGTGGCGCATGCGCGCTGGATAGAAAAAAGGGGACAGGAAGGCAAGGACATTTCCTCTGTCGATTGCAGTTCAAGGCGGTTCAGTGTCAAGGTAAAGGACCAAAGGACCCCCCGCCATACCATATAGAAGACCAGTGCAGGGAATAATTAATGGAGAATCATGGTAATAGAAAAGTATGACTATGAAAGGGATAATGGGAAATGAAAGAACTATTGTTCTTCCATGCATGCCTCAAATATGATAGAACTACATATAATAGAACGAGTGAATGAATGCCATCCAATTATATGTACATCAAGCACGACACCCCTTCAACAAATCACTTTTTCAACCATATTGATTTGCCATAAAAAAAGGATTAGCGCAACAGAATACCCGAGGACTAGAGGACAAAAAGTTAATCTCTTTCCGCGTAGATTGCATTACAATAAAGTCACATAATCCAAATTGGAAAACTAATACAACATCAACGTTAACGTTAAAGTTAAGTTCCTGAATATATGCCAAGGCGAAACCCTAACCCAACCCTCCCCGAGGCCTAGGGGATGCGATCTGCGGCCATATGTTGCCGTCGAATGATGAAATATTATTATTGCGGCATATGTGAAATTATTCGTCTAAGCGTGGCACGTACCACCGCAGAGGGAAAAGGGAAGAGGGAAGACACGCCTACCGCTGCAGCCCAGCGAAATGAATCGATTCCTAATTAAGCAAACCGTTACGCCAGGAAGTAACCCCTCTAAACGGGAGGATCGGATCGGATCGATCTATAGAAAGGGGAACAGAGGAACAAATAAATTAAGAAGAATGCTACCTGAAGTGGACACTCGTGGCGATGGCTGCGGCTGTGGCTGCAGTTCCCCATCCCATCCCATCCCCTCCATCCCATCCCGTATCGGGTTGCCTGAGTTCTGTTTCCCTTTTGTTTTCCCTAACCATTGAAGTGCCAATTGACGCGTAACACGAGTCAACAAAATGCCAAAAAAATAATAAAAGAAAAAGGGATACGATGCGGTGCGGTGCGATAGAGAACAGCTGAGGCTGTACAAACTGCGGGATGGATTTCGTTAAAAGCATATCAACATTCGGCATTCGGCATTCGGCATTCGCTCTTCTATCTTTTATCTCATATCTTATCGGGGGAATCAGAGCAGCTGAATGGACAGCTGAATGCCATTTGAAGTGCCGTACCACAAGCACCACAAGAACTCCAGATCATCAAAGACTTGACCACCTGAAAAGTGGTTCTCTTGGGTTCTTGTGTTCTTCTTGGGTTCTTGGGCTCTTGGGTTCGGCAATTGCACAACCAATCTCCAAGAAGAACCGAACCAAGCCCAGCAGGGGGTTTGGTTTGGTTTCCTTTCCTTTAATTTCTATGTTCTGTTTTTGTGGGCTTGGTTTTTCCCACTGACCCACATTTTTTGCCTGTCCTGTCCTGTCTTTCCTTTCTGGCGAAAATTTCCTATTTGTGTGTGCGACCCAAATGGGCAACTTTTCCGGGGCATATATCACGAGATTTGTGTACATTTGTGTATATTTATGACACATTTGGGGCACTCCATGGGCTTGGGTTTTGGGCCATCCGCCAGGGGGCTGCTCCCTCATTTAATTGCCTTTTGATATTCGAAAGATATGCACGAATGTTGTTGTATTCCCCACACGTCAAGGAGTAATAATACCAGATTCTTCGAGTGTCCGCGGACACGGAGGAGGAGGAGGAGGAGAAGGAAGATGTGTATCGTATCTCAGGAAAACAAATCGTTTTATGTTCTCGTTTAAATTCCACTCCCGAAAACAGTAGCAAACCGGGAGGAGGATGGTGGGGGGTAGATAATCATCTCTGGAGTTTCGCAGTTTCGTTCGTTGAATGCATTTCAATGCTCCCTTCCCTTCCCCTGCCTTTCCTTCCCTACAATGGACACCTGCCCCCTGGTGAGAGAGAGAAGAGGCCCACGCAGTTCTTGAGTTTTTTCGGATTTCAACATTTTCTCACGTACCGCACCGACGAAAAAACAAAATACATTCGTATGGAAAATGTTAATTATCCAAAGAAAAGAAAAGAAAGAGGAGAAAGAATAAACAGATCTCTGGGAAGGGATCTGAGGATCTGCTGCGGAGAACCGCTGCTGTTGCTGCTGTCGAATGCGGTAATCCCCTGGCTCCATGCTCCTAACACTAACGACCTTGCTGCGGACGCATCTCCTCCGCTTTTGTGGAGACGAGACGAGACTTTTCACCGCTGCTTTCCACATATTTCTGCTGCGAATCCGCATTGCCCGATCCGATGGCGGAATCCCACTCCCATCCCATTCCATCCCATCCCATACCATACTATCCCATTCCGTCCACACTCTGGCCATAACTTTGGTCACGCACAAATCTCGGCAGAATCCGAAATACGAAAAAGAGTTATTGTGGCTGCGGCTCTGCGACTCTGGGGCTCTCGGGGCCCCTGCATTTGTAACCATTTTTGGGCAATAAAATAAAAATGACATGTTTTGCTCAAGCAAAAGAGTCGTCGCTCGCTCTCCCGCTCTACCGCTCTGGCACTCTGGCACTCGCTCTCTGCTTTTGGATCTGGCCATAAATCTTCATTGGCTTTTGCAGCAGCGGTTGCATTTGGCCACCACCTGACTTTGGATCGGTTCGGTTCGGTTTGGTTTCTTTTGGCTTTTGGCTTGGTTCGAATGGGTTTGCTTTTGGCTTTATGGTCAGTGCGTGACCAAGAAGGAGACAAAGACGGAGATGGCGACGGCGACGGCGACGGAGATGGTGATGGAGATGGAGATGGAGACCAAGACGAAGTTGGAGACGGAGTCTGCTCCAAAGAGCAGTCTGTAGTCTGTATGTGGGCTCAAGGAACTTGAAGTTGTCACACAATGTTGCTGCCGCTGCCACTTCCACTGCCGCCGTCTATCGGTGTCTAACGGTGGAGGCGAGTTTTTCCCCAAACCAGCAGCTTGGGTTTACGCCATAAAATATACTTAAGTATGTGGGTTGTGGGATGCTGGAGGTACGAGCGATATGACCAGTAAGCACAGTATCTGTGTGGCGTTGGGCAGTCCAACGATTGCACAACATTAGACGAGGCATTTCCGTTCTCAATTAGCCCCAAGGAATGTCTGTCTCTCGCTGGGCAAAGGCGTTACAGGTTTTCACACCATGGGATTTGGGATCCATTTCAGACGATACATATATATGTACGGATATCTGTATATAACTTTTCGATCGCTCAATCTAATGATCTCTTCAATCTATCGATCTTTCTATTCATCTCTTTTTCATTCGATCCTCATATCTCCTAGATCTGTCTAGCTCTATAGCGAAACAATCTGTAAATCTTTCTATTGTATCCCCATATTTTTCCGTATCTTCCCAACTCTAGGCCACAATTTGAACTCCGTTCCTGGCTAAAAACGCAACCCAAAACCAAAGTTCGATCAACCTGTGGCCCCACAAATAGGTCAATGGGAATACCACAGAGATTCACTCGTTCATTCGGACTCATTGATATTCGAATAGAGTGCTAAGTGCAGAGCTGTGTGTTCGAAGCCCTCCACCAACATCCCATTTGACGCCTTCGAGTGACAGCTTCGCACGCGGCGGTTTCCCGAGTCAATCAAATCGAACGAATGAACAAAGGCAGCAGCATTTACGGTTTTGTCAGAGACTTTTATGACTAGCACCAGCCAAGGGGAAAAGGTTTCTCCCCAAACTTCGACTTGGACTTCAGCTCCGATGCTGCGATGCTGCGATGCAGTTCGCAGTTTTTGGGCCTCCGTTGAAATGGCAGCTGGGGCGTGCAGCAATTTGTGGCTTGCCCCTCCAGCCTAAGCTTACGCTCCCCAACAGCTCTCCCCGCATAGCGTTTACTTTGAATTCGAATTTGAATTTGAATTTATGGTTTCACTTGCCTCCAGTTAAGATTGATAGCCGCCGATAATGCGAGGAAATGTTTACGACTCTGTAATTTGGGTTTCATTTTATTTGATTTGCCTGCGAGCCCCCAGCCCCCAGCCCCCAGCCCTCATCTCCAGCTCCGCAGTGCGCTGGGAAAGCGAAAGTCCACCGCATCAAAACCACTGACCATCCCATCCATATCCATCTATCCATTCATCCATCCATCCTCCCACCATGGGGATTGTGGGCGTATTGGATGCCAAAGTTCAGAGTCTCGAAGGCCGCCGCCGCCGCAGCTTGCATGCGGTGCTAATAATGATCCGATGGCGATCCGATCTCCAATTAAGTTCAAGCCTTATGTAATCTCAGAGTCGACGAACGGGGAGTGGGGAGTGGGAAGTGGGGAGTGGGGAATGGGGATTCCCCAAAGACCCACGAAAGCGAAAGGTTTATCAAAGACAGCGCTAGATATGATCTAAAGTGTCAGAGATCGATCTATCTTTGCAGCCATATGTACAAACATATGTCTTTCCATCTATCCAAAAATATAATCGATCCTGCTTTGAGAGACTCTTGTGTTCCCTTCCGGAGATATAGCTTCCAGTCTTTCTACCTCTTTCCCCATTAGTCTGTACAGTCTTTTCTGCCATCTCCTGGCATCATTTATGATCTTTCTCTATTGATCTTTCGATGTGCTCTTCCGATGGCAAATTGTTCGTTTCCTTCAATTTCCAAATCAAACCAAATCAAAGTGAAAGAAATGCAAATAAAACGCATGTCCAGCTGACAAATTGGCAAATTACAAGCCCGAATGCAAAGAGGGGAAACCCGTTGGACAGCAGCAGCGGCACCAGCAGCTCCAGCAGTTCCAGCAGCTGCAGAGCCCCCAGAGTGCTGCCCCACGAGCACGAGAGGCACAGTCACGAGGCAGAGCCCCAAGTTGCAACCGAGGATCGACTCTTGCAACTCTTATTAATTGCACAATTACGACACGCAGTTGACGTGAGGAGAGGAGAGTTGAAAGGAGACTGCAGTGGGCACTGTGCAGCGTGGGGAATGGGGATGGACGATGGACGATGAACGATGGACCCCTCAAAGCGTAATGATGGACCGAAGGAGAAACAGAAATGACTTTCTTTCACTTTCCCGACAAATATCATAATTCAGTAGCCACCGGAGAAGCCACCGAGCAGCCAGGAGGATGTATGCATGTAAATGTTGCAGAAAGAAACGAAATCAATTAAGAGCCCCAGACTCTCAGACTTCCAGAATCCCAGAGTCCCCGAGTCCGACGAAGCGGAAAATTAAGAAATTGACAAGCCAACTGGAACGGGAACCAGGATTTACATTGGAATTGGTATATGGGTATATTTACCTTGTTCGGTGAGATATGCCACGATCGTCTGGTGCCACGGCCCTGCGTGGCAGATGAGGAGGACTCGTGGTGCGTCGTTCCTTGGCCATTTGTCACCACACCGCCACCACCGCCACCTGAGGACGAGACCGCACTGATGATGGACCCATTCTCATAGATCTCCGCGGAGCAGATGGAGCTGTTCAGCGTCGCGGTGCTGGCCGCCAGCGAGGGTATCGGAGAGCTGGCCGGCGATGGCGAGAAGCAGCCCGAATCGTACGAGTTCAAAATGCGTAACCGGTTGCCGGGGCATAGACCCTGAAAACATAGAGAAATTTTGTGAAAATTGCAATCAAAATAGTGCATGCTCATAAGCAATTGGTGAGGGAAACTCGATCAACTCAAGGGAAAAGCCAAGGAAAACCAAGGAAATTTGTGCGAATTTCAAGTATTTTAATATTCCCACTACTCAAGTGGTTGTTTTATTCTTTTCCCCAATTTTTCGCAACTTTTAGCCTTCCCATTCCTTCCATTCCTTTTTCCCCTCCCTCAATGTCTTTTCTCAATGATCTCAATTGATTTTGATTGCTTTTTAATCAACTCAATGCTGAATGAATTATTAATGAAAAAACATACATACGCACATATCGGCAGAGCAAAAAAATGGCTAAGGAAAACATATTGCAATAATTTTTCGCTTGTTTTTAATTGCCAGACGCATTCCTTGCCATTCTATTTAAGATCTGTTTCGGATCATTGCTGTCCCACATGTTTAATGCAATTTTCCGACACGACGCCCCGATCTGTGGTGCGGTGCCGCGATGTTCTCCAAAAAATGTTCCCATTGCTCTGCTGCCGTGGGGGCAGGCAACATCAAAGTGCACCACGAAAATGTTGTCAACATGTGTTTTTCGCGATCGAAATTTATGCCAAAAGTTGATTTTTATTTATAACACATTATTTTTGTAGCTGCCGCGGCCGCTGCCGCTGCTGCTGCTGTTGTCGGCACTCAATTGTCCGTTTTTGGGTTAATTGTTTCCATTAAAAAGTTGCAGCTACTTTTTAATTAGAGACAATTGGCGGCCAGCAACGGACCGTGGCATATACTACATATACTATCAGTATCAGTATCTGTATCTATAACGCTGGCCTGCCAATTTTGATTTCCATTTTGATATATGTTTTGACACCATCGTCATCGTCATCAGCGCAACGCCAATGGGTTGTGGTTTTTCCATCTAGTGGCGGCGCCAATTGAGTTGTTAATTAAAACATTGCCGCCGAGCGACGTGCAGAAATTTGAAAATTTGCGATCATTTTTGTGATCTGAAGTTTTAAAAAGTTGTTTCTGCTAGTAGTGGCTTTGGGTGCTAGTTGGTGGGTTAATTAGCCACAGGAGGTGGCGGTGGCGGTGGCGGTGGAGGGGGGAGCGGTTCAAGGTTGCCTCGGGGCAAGCGCTACGAGTGGGAGATCGTAAGATCATTAGCAAGTCCGCAGATTGAGGTTGAAGTTTGGTGTGGGGCAAAAGGTTTGCCAGAAGAAGGTTCATTGATAAATGAGATTTCGATTAGAAAGTTTCTTCGAAAGAAAGGGGTTATTGGAGACAGAAAGGGGTGAAATGGCTGTAGAAATCGCACTTGTATCAGGTACTTCAACTTTCTGAAATACAACTCTTTCATGTCGCAATTTGGAGTCTTCATTTCGGTATCTTCCAATAGGGATTTCCTTGGAAAAATTGTATTTACTTTGTTTACCATCGCAATCGAAGCGAAGCAAACAACTTCGACCTCTTTATCCACTCCGCATATTGGCCGAGGGGCAAGATAATGTTGTATGCCACACAGTTGGTTTCATTTGCTGTGCTGTTCTGTGCTACGCTGCGGCAAGATAATGCTGTATGCACTTGGGTAATCTGTAATCGTCTGGTAATTCTCACATCCCCCTTTGAGGGGGGCATTCAGACATTCGGGCATTAGGGGGCCATCATTTTGATGATGATGCTTTTTATTACGGCTGCAGACACAATTAAAGTGCCAAAAAATATGTGTAATTTATATGCGCCCAGCCTCTGGGATGAGGCCGTATGCCGTATGCCGTATGCGGCATGCAACGCCATCAATTGGGCCACGTGCCAGCGATGATGAAGCGTTGAAACAATTACAGAAATTAAATTAAAAATTTAAATGAGTTTTTTGTCCCTCCTGCCTCCTGCCCCCGGCCCCCTGGGGGGGCGGGGACTAGGAGGGTGGGAAATGAAATGGAAAAAGTTATGCAAATGCCTTCGCCTCGGATTGCTTAATTACAAATGCAGACAGAGCCCAGACACAACACAGCCCAACGGATACTCGTAATTTAAGAACAAGAAAAGGAACGAGAAAAGAACAAAAACAAGAAAAGAAGGCGTTTCCCTGTTAGCTCTTGATGGGCGCTGCGGCCCGGCCCCAGAGATGTTTGGACTTGATTTGGGTTCCGATCTTGCCGATCCGATCCCTCCTCGGAATGTTGCACTCACCTGTCGGTTCTTCAGGGCACAGAGCCACCATCCCTGGATGCCCTCCGTGTCCTGTTCGATGACGGTGAGGATGTCCCCCTTCTTGAAGGGCAGCTCGTCGGGGCTGTCTGCATGATTATCATATATGGCCTTGGCATAAAGTTTCTGCAAATAAATCAACGAAACAAAAATGAAACAATTAAGAACAGCACAAAGATACTCCAGTTTTGCCGAAGGAATGAGGCGATTTCTGATGTTTTTTTCACTTCTAAGAGCAGGCCGCAAGCGAAACAACAATTTCAATGGAATTTCAAAGACGTTTTCTCGGGGCTTGACCAGCCACTGACCCTGTGCCTCTGTCGCTCTCCGTCTCCATGCCGCACCGATATACCGCTTTGCCTTACCCAAAAACTTCCATCATTCATAAGAAGTTCGTCGTTTGCTGATCTTTAGCTTTTTTGTACCGTGCACACACACACACACATTTTTTTTTTTTTTAGGTAGCGAAATGTTTTTGGGGAATACAGAGAACTGCAGAAAAAAAAACTGCAAAGAGCAAGCCAAACCAAAAGAAAGACAACAACAAGCAAAACAATGCCAATCTTTTGTTTTTGCTATTGTTGTTGTTATTGTTGTTGTTGTGTTGCCTTCAGCCCATGCGGCGCTCGCTTCATTAGTTTAGCTGGAATTTCAGGTCAACTTGGGTTGGTTTTTCGGTTTATTTGGGTTTGCCTCTAACAGTAGAGTGGAGAGATATTCCAGATATCCACACAGGCGGAGAAGGTTGTATAGAAGTCATGGCATCTCAGAGGATGTGAGCAGGCAACTTCTTAAACACACACACAGAAAGAGAGAGAGAGAGATTGAAATCAGACATTTGTTGATCATTTCCATAGCACTCCCTTGAACTGATACCAATCATAAAACTCCAACATCCTGCTAGCCATTTGGGCCACAATCCACTCTTTGGTTGGGGAACATTCATCATCTGCACGAACCTTAACATTCCTCCAGTGGGATTCAATCACTTGAAATGAAACACTTTCCAGCCTTCCTCTTGTACGCTTTTGTCTCTAAATCACTGACCACGAGTGTAGCCAGAGTTAGAGAGAGCGAAAGAGAGACTGGGGCAAAGGTTTGCTTTGCTTTTTTTCTGCTCAATGAATGTCCGTGTTCATGTGTAATTGCTAAACATGTGTTCGTGTGTGTCACCGTCTCCGTCGCTGTCGTTGTATTTGTATTTGTGGTCGCGGGTTAAGCGTGGTGTGCTTTTAATTTCGTAAAGAAATCCAAAACGAACCGTTTTGAACTCGAACTCGAAGCCGATGCCGATGCCGAAGCCGAAGCCAAAGCGCGGCAGCGACAAAAGCCGTGACTACTCCTTCCTCCTTTACCTTTTTTGGTACCCTGTACTAATAGACTGGCAAAGTGTGTTCGTTGGAGTGTAAGCGGTTTGGATATCCGAATGGTAATTACAGCTAGGATCCAGAATAACTGCGCCATTTCCTTACAATTTATTCTTTGAGGGCATCCTAGATAGTCGCCTAGTACTGGGTATCTACTAGTCGAAATGCCGAAACTCATTACCGTTCTTACTTGTTTTACCCCACTCCACTCTCTCGCGTTCACCCCCGCTCTCTTTGTGCTGTACCTCGCACTCTCTGACTACACTCTTACTGTCCCTCTTCCACTACTGCGACTAATGTGAGCTTAGCAAGGGGACGGGGGAAGCAGCGGTTAAAGCGCTTGGCAAGAGGGATGGAGAGAGAGAGAGCTGCGATCGGCAAGCGAAGCGATTACAATATCGAGCGTACAATCGCGAGTGAACTTTCAACTCGGGGTTTCAGCGTTTGATACTCGTATGTCTGCGGGTAAGTGGAGGTACGTTTCGAAACCCGTTTCGCCAGGCCGCAGACGGAGGCGGAGGCTATTCTACTTTTCAATTTCGAAAGCGCACTGGAAGCGCGTTCAAATGTCAAAAAGGAAAATGAGCGCACTTGAAGTTCAACGTCAGACGTCGGAGTGACACTTGAACGATGTTAAAGCCAAGGAAAGCAAACAATACCAATGTTTGTTGGGTCGAGCGCCAGGGTTGTCACCGTACATCAGTATTTTCCAATGCTTTCTTTACTGCCATCTCTCGCACTCTTTTAACACCACGCTAATTGAAGGGGCAAATATTTAAAGTTGAGAATTGGAAGATTGAAGTTCCGCCTGCGGTCTGCCCCAATCCCCGATCCGCGTTCGAGACAAACAAAAATCAAATTTCTGTTTGTGTGTGGGTTAAGAAAAATTAGGCTTAACCCATGGACAAAGCGGGGGGTTTCTTGACAGACGTTTATTTGTTTGTTCGAGAGTGACTTTAATTGGTTTGCTTAGTGCATTTTTCTCGTCTGGGCGTCCGTCCGGCCGTCCGTCCGTCCGACGAGAAACGGAACTGAAAAGAGGTAATATTTTGTGTCGTAGTTCCCATTCCTAGATTTCCGAGCCATGCAAATGGTATATCCATCCTCTGTTTCGGGGCTCTGGCCATAAATGCTGTCATAAATCACCGAAAAAATTCAAGTAAATTTAATAAAAGTAATTTTTGCCTTTGGGCTCTGTGTCTGCTTCTTATTTCCTTTCATTTCGAGCCCCGAACTTCAAAAAGCAGTGAAAGAGTTGCCAGGCCATTTATTGGTTTTAATGGCTCCACCAAATGGCCCATAGCTGTGGTCCCCGACCAGGCTTTAGCTTTAATTCACGTAAGCAACATTTTCGGCAAAACAAACTTCATTTTCGGTTATTTATGCACGAGTGTTCTTTGAGGTACTGCCGAGTGGCACTGATCCATGCCAAAAGATCATTCAATTACTCAATCCCCACATTCTTTATCCTCTCTTCTTTCTTCTTCGTTTTTGCACATTTCGTTGAGGCCCATAAATAATCAAGTCAGAAAGCGAAGAAGCCGCCAACAAACAGCTTAATGAGCACTCAAAAACTCACAAACCAAACCAAACCTCGTTGGTTACGCCGATCCGCGGCTCAGAGACCTGACAAAGATGACAATTTGCTGCTGGCCTTACGGCCACATCGAAGAGAGAGACCATTAACCGCATTAGAGGGGCCTGGTACCCTGGAGGGTATACCCGTACTCGACGCCAATCAACGGCCATGTCTTGGCAAATATTTCCAATCGAAATTGGAACAGTTTTCCTATTTGTTGCCTTTTTTTTGGCAATGACAGTTCGTCCCAGCGATAACCCAACCCCCCGAGAGCTGATAAGTGGTTATTGTCTAAAGTCAAGCGTTTGCTTGCGTGACAGATAATATTTTTCGTCAATTTTAATTAACAGAATTTGACGAAATTGACAAAAAACTAAATAATATAAGGAAAGGAATGGGTAGAGTAACATAGTCCAGGAGGGGGTCTTAACGATGGGAGGGCAACTCTGGGAGAATGTTAAGCGAAAGTCTCTTAGAGTGGGGAATGACGAAATAGTAATTTCAGAGTGAGGAATCTTGTAAGGTTGAATCAGCAAAGGGACTAATCTTCGACTTTGGTTCAATGGACAAAACTTTTGACGCAACTGTACGTAGTATTTCCCTTCAGAAGGCAACTCTGGACAGTTAAGAGTGAATGCATATAAATAGAGGTCATGGAAAAGGTCTCTAAATGTTCCAAAGAATGACTAGAATGAAAAACTAGCATGCGTTAATCTTTGACGCAACTGTACCAACATCGTACGTATCCTGCGTGAGTGTTGAGGCAACTTTACTTTCCGATATCTATGCAAAATTTCGCACCTACCATATCGTTTTCTCTGGTTAGGCATTCGTCTATTTTTAGCCCCCGAATGCGTCACTTTCCTTCAAGGTTCGCTGTTGAGTAAACTTTGGACTTGGACGGAAGACTATGACTGATTAAAAGGTTTTCTGCGGCAGCAGCAACCTCTTCTTCGGCGGGGAAGTTTTCGGAACAAAATATTTTCGTTGGTTTATAATAAAACGCCATATGTCGCGTTGAACTGGTTTCTTTTTCAGCAAAAATATAAAAATAAACAAAATGTTTACTGCTCTCGGGCTCACATGTGGCGGCGGCGGCGACGGCGGCGGCCTTTTCGTCACATTTCGTCAAGTTGTGTGCAAAAAATACATAAAATATAAAACAGAAATAAACAGAAAAAAAGAAAAAACAATCTGTATAAGACTCGGTGTGACAATAAAACTTAAAAAGCGGGCCAACTCAATCGGAGAGAAACACGTTCCTGAGAGATCCGAGAGAGATGGAGATGGAGACGCGAGACGCGAGACTGGGTCGAAAGCCGTTTGCCATTGATGGTAAATTGCATTGACAAGTGCACGAAATCAAATTTAGCATCTCCTCCACAACCACAGCCCCAGCCCCAGCCACATGTTGCAGCAAGATAGCAGGACAGGCATTGTACGGACCACTGGGCTGTGAGCGAGTCAATGAAAGTGCAATTGATCCAAACAATCCAGTCCCCAGCCAGCCATTCGAACCTGCTCCAGCTCCAGATCCAGCTCCAGCTCCACCCCTCAACAATGGTGATGCAGCCGCGAGTGTGAGGCAAAAGTCAATTGCATTTCGCATTGCATTCCATCAATAGACGACGACGCCCCCCAAGTATTTCTCATTCAATTTGCATTCTTATTGCTCAACTCTGGGGGCAAGTCGCTCTCAGGCTCCCTGGCTCTCTGGTTTTAGCTTTTGATCTTTTCACTACATATAGAACGCTCTTATGGAATCTTTAGTGTGGGGTCAAGTAGAGTTAAGGAACTTAAGGAATAGATTGAAGAATCTAAGAGGATGATAATTAAATAGGATTTAACATTCTGTAAGTGAGCGAACGAGTTTTAAAAAGCAGCAGTTGAGCAAAGAAGATGGGAAGAGATCTCATTGCTCTGGGGGACTTTTCCCTTCAACACCTTTCATCACAAAACTGGGTAATTTTTTCGTTCCGATTCTTCGCCGAAAAATGCAAATTAACCACAAAAGTAGACCGCTGGAACGGTGGATCGTAAGACGTGGCCCAACCGAAGGGAAATGACTCACAAAACAAAACAAAACAAAACCGAACCGAATCATCAGTGCAAACACATGCCAATTTCAATTAACTTAAGTAACTTCTGTGCAAAATAATAAACCCAAATAAGTATGGCGAGAGGTCCAATAACAAAGGAAAATACCCAACCTGTTGACTCTTAAATATTAAAGAACAAATAAAAACGGAATCTCACAAAAGTATTGCCGACCTTCGCAGCAAATTTTCAAGTGAAATACGCAAAAAAGTTGCAAAATTACTTCCCCACGAGAGATCGAGTAAAATGGAACCGAACCGGCATTGTACAGTACATTGTATGCCTCTATGTATTGTATATAGGGAGGGAGAGACCCAACCAACCATTCGATGAATCAACGGAAACAACAACCGGGCTAAAATCAATTTTCAAGCGTGTCCGTAAAGCATTTTGCTGTTGTACGAGTACGAGTACGAATAGTTTTGTTTTGTTGTACACTTACATACATACAAGTATATTTATGGCTCAGAGTGTGTTTCATAATGGATTTTTTCACATGCAATGAGAACCCGAACCGTACCCTAGACATTAAAGATCTTTGAAAGCCAATAAAAACAAAAGATCAATCATTTGATAAGCAAAAAAGATTAACACAACACAACAGCAAAACATTAAATACAAAATCTCTAGGGTAGAAACAAAAAAAAAACAGAAACAAAAAGAAATGTCCCCCCAAGGCAATGCAAGCGCCAATTAAAATGATTGCACAGGAAAGAACTTTGGGGCATAAAAAAGCAAAGAGAAAACCAAAGAAATACCAAAATAAAATATGCATAAAACAACGAAAAATTAAACTCAAGAAATTTGTTCAAGAGATTCCAGTCCAGTCCAGTCCAGTCCATTCCGTTTCATTCATTCAATCAACCTTCTTGACAGCGTTTTACGAGATTTATTTTCCGCTCAAGACTTGGGTGTTTTTGTGTCTCGGGTCTCACACTACCCTCCTCCTCCTCCACCACCGTCTCAAAGTCGTGGAAGAAGTCATTAAGTCGACTTTGAGATTAGGTCTGAAGTGAGGAATACCCCGGACGTGACTCATGCGAGAGGTATGATTGGAGTTTGCTTATGGCTTATGGCGTATGGCTTTTGTTACGGCCTGGAGTTCCGTGTACAACTCTTTCCTCCAACCAGTTTCTGAAGAAGATCTCTTCTCCCACGTGAAATGTGCGTGTGTGTGTGTCGCCTTGAACCCTGAATGGAGTATCTAAGGCAATTTTATCGTTCGTTAGGCGTCTTATGATGGATTACAGTTTTGGGGTCTATTTATAAGCCTGCTTCTGAGCCATTGGCCCACGCAAACTGATGGTTAATGAACGAAAGTGAGATGACAAGACGATGGATGGCTTGATGTCTGAACGGATGAAGAGGAAATGACATCTTAAAGAGGGATCAGAGCAGATCAGATCGGATCAGTGGAGTTGGTGGGGGGAGGGGTGGGGGGTAAGTGATGAATAATCAGCAAATCAGCAGTATCGCACTAGTAAATGACTCTCTTGTAAGTTATTCAATCATTGCTGGAGCTCATGCACTTTTTCCATCCAAAAGCCAATTCATTGGCCGCCAGGCAACTCCAGTAGCCCATCCGTAAGTTTGGTGTAAATGGGCCCATTAACTGTCTTGTGAGCCATGTGATGTGGACGTGGAAGTGGACGTCGACTGTGAAGTGACGTGAGGAGCAGTAACCGCAGGCTGAAACACTCCGAATCACTGCATTGCAAACTGCGATGATGGCCTAGCCCACTTACGAGCCACAATATAAGTTTTATTGCTCTCCTCTGCTCGCTCAGCTGATGGCTGGCTCGGTTACGACCAGTTTTGCCTCCAGTCCTTATCTAGAGAGAGAGAGAGAAGAGGAGCAGGGGAGAAGAAGAAGACCTCCCCCCAGAGTACGGCTGCTCCCTCGCTCTCTTGGCCATAAACGATGACAAGCTCATTCCATAACACATTTCCGGTGTGGCTGGGGGCCCATTAACTAAAGACCGAGATACGGCCAGCGAGTAAAGAGCAAGATACAGAGAGCAATGTAGTGCAAATTATCGGTTGCCTTTAAGGCCAATTTGCAATTGTTTATCCGTAGTAAACACTCGGAACAATACAGTCGACCTCAGGCCCAATGTTGCACCTGGGTTCTA
Source organism: Drosophila pseudoobscura (assembly GCF_009870125.1). Lineage (NCBI taxonomy): Eukaryota > Metazoa > Arthropoda > Insecta > Diptera > Drosophilidae > Drosophila > Drosophila pseudoobscura. Next base: position 57,260,046 of record NC_046683.1, read on the forward strand.
CGACTTTTGAAGGACTCCTCCGACTCCGACTCCGACTCGGACTCCAACTCAAACTCCAACTCCGAGTCCGATTCGTAGACCAATTAGTCAAGTCAGGCTCCCCATTCTCTGGTCTCTCCCTCTCCCTTTTGGAGGGAGGTGTGAGTGAGGTCCTGGACGTGACATGACATATTCATATTTCACAATGTAAACTTGTGCACGTACTCGCCTCTCCATCCGTCGGACAAACAATGCGCATTCGTATCCCATAGATACACAAAAGAACAAATAAGAAAGAGAAATACTCAACATTCCGACTGTAAAGATACCTGCCCTCTCAAAGAGAAGTCTTTTATACCCTTTTCTAAAGAGTTGGCAATGCCAGAAGGAACGGGGAAAGAACTTCGTTTGCATAGAGAGGGATAGCCCGTACTGGAAACTTGTTCTCTTCATTCTGCTACGATCGGTATGTTCAATATTCAGCATTGGAATCTCGGCAGAAAGAACTTCAGATATGGATACCCCTTTCAGAGGAATGTGAGGTAGCAGGGCAATCCTTACGCTTTATTTACTGATTTAGTGATGTATTCGCCTCATGTTTACATGGCAGCTCACAGCACAGGGGCGGCGCTCTTATCACCTGCCTCTTATCAACAGTTGTCCCGCGGGCAGTCGGTGCATTTGTCTCACGTTTCTGCATGGCCAGCGGGAAAGTGGCAACGCAATGCAGAAAGAGTGAGAAAGAGCCAGAAAGAGGCAGAAACAGTGAAGTGCCAAAGGCCAAGACACTCGCAGACACACACCTGAGCGAGCGAGCGACCTGTACTTATGGTCGTATTTTCCTCATTATCGACACTCTCTTGGCCATAATTTCCCGTGTCTCTCTCCCTCTAATCCATTTGGCTGACATGTTTGCTTCGGCAAAAATGATAAGCAGCGTGTGGACGTAGAGGTTCGTTAGGTTGCTGGTAGCACATGACTGCCGCCTGCCACTGCCACTGCCACCGCCACCAATTGTTAGATAATACAATATATGAATATATGGCCAAACGCAACGCAACCTCAACTTCAACTTCAACTCAAGTGTCGAATGCGACTGCGGGAGATAAAATGCCTTTGAGCGCACAAAAAGCGAAAGTTTTTCTTCTTCGTTGGGTTTGGGTTTGGGTCTGGGTCTGGGTGTGTGTGTGTGTTTCAAAAGGCCTATAGAAAAACCATATATGATATGGCGGAAAAGGTGTTGAAGAGCTGCTGTTGGACAAAGGTTGAAGAGGCGTGCTTGTGGTAATGGAATTATTGTCTTGAATGTCTCTCTATCTATCTATCTATCCGTTCCATAGGTAGCCCAAGAGATACCTTTAATGACAGATTCTTTAATTAATTTCTGATCCGTCTATCTCTCTGCTGCATCTCATTCCTTACCTTAACCTTGCCTCTCATTCATCAATATCCAGCTGCTGCCAATAGCTGCGCCGGACAACCTGTTAAACAAATTTGAATTCGCAAAATGTTTGCACAACTTGAGCACTGAAATAAATTAGCTTACTTACGACTTCAGAGCTCTCTGTCTCTGTCTCTGGCTTTTACACGAGTAAAGTGTGTCTGGCCATCAAGTGGGGCAAGGGGGGAAGGGGAAAGGGGGGGAGACAGCAGCTCCCCGAGAGCACAGATGTAAATGCAAATGCAAATGCACTCCACACAACACTCTACCCTCTGCTACCTGTACCTCTTCTACCTCTACTCCGAGTAGTACTCGCCACTCAATATTCTGTGGCTATGGCTGTGGCTGTGGCCTGTCGCTGTCGTTGTCGTTATTAAGCTTGAAATTAAATAAACAACAACGGCTAATTACAAGAGTCGTGTCTGCGAGTCCTGTTTTGGTTACTTGTACCCTGGTCTAACAGTCGCTGACACAAAGTATGGGCCCATAATTGAAGGGCTGCCGCAGGGGCAGTGGCATCTCTGGCTCCACAGAGATGCATCCATCACGGAGATCGAGAGACCAAAAGAAACAGGAGGGGCACAGAAGAGACACAGACACAGACACAGGCGGGAAATAGGGAGGTAGAGAGGGAGACACAGGTGAGATTAAAATAAATGTGCTCCAAATGCGCACAAATGCGAAAAGTAATTGACGCTGGAGCGTGTCTTGAGATGTCTGGCAAGAAGCCGGTTCCAGTTCTCAGCTTAGATTTCAAAATGCAAACAGCGGAAAACATTCGAAGATGGCTTTCCGACACAATCTCCTCTGGGGTGCCATGTCTGGAGGTCTTTGAATGCAGAGATGGTAGCGATGGCTGCACGCACGAGGCAATTGAGGCACACGTGCCTCGACCTTCCAAGACCTCGCTGGATGTCCGCTCTTTGATTCTCCCCGCGAATGAAGTCGTGTCACGCTCCCACCTCTGGGCAGTCAATGGTACCTCCACCAAAGGGTACCTAAAGGGTTTATTAGCATGCCGCTGACTGATGGCAATTAATAGATCTGCCTAGACCCTGGACTCCATCGCCATCGCCATCTCCATCCACAACCCATCCCATCCCGAGGACGTGCGCCTGACTGAAGGCCCGCAATTAAGGGGAGACTAATGGAGGAGTAATGGAGGACGTACAGGAGGAAGGAGCTATCCCAAGTAAGGCATTCAGATAGATAGATAGATCCCCCTGTGGCATGGCAAATAAAATCAGTTATTAATAGTCGCGAACGTGGAGCGTTGATTTCTCTCTGCCGAGGATTTCAATTGATTGAAAGGCCAAGTGCGAAAGAAGCCTATAAATAATCAAGGGCCAAGCCAAGAGAGAACCCAGGCAAGCGCCCCAAAAGGCAATAAATTCTCAGGGGCCCAAAGACCACGCACGTTGTCTAGGCAATTGATTGAAGGAATGGCGCACAGGCAGGGGCACGGGCACGGGCATGGGAATGGGTTTTCCTTATCGGGTAATAGCGGAATAGGCATGACCGAAACGATAAGGGCAAGTCCAAGGGCTGCCCTGCCCAAACACACACACACACACACAACATTTCTGGGCAAAATCTAATCAGTCTTAATTGAGCGTCACACCAAAAACCAAAAACCAAAGACAAAAGACAAAAAGACCCTCAAATTGTCAGGGAAACAACTTAAGGAACGCAAACGAAACCGAAACCGATAAAAAAAAAACTAAACCCAAGTAGCATCCATCGTCTCCAGCGGCATATCTCTCAATATTAATTACGATTATGTCAGAGGAGGTCTTCAGGTCTTCCAGTCGTCGGTTTATCTGCAGGATAACCGCAGAGCAGAGCAGAGCGGAGTGGAGCGGAGCAGCAGAGACTCCCTGAGGGACATAATTTTCCACATTTTCCTCTCACTGATTAAGTGGGCGCCCCACGGCTCTGGCTCTCCACTCCGTCTAGACATATATTTCTCCTTCGACATTTAATTTTTGAGTGTGCCACAAGTGACGCGGGGACTCGGAGAAAATTGATTAGAATTAATGTCCGCGTGCACGTCCGCGTGTGGCGTCGTCGGAGCGCTGATGTTGATGTTGATTGAATGACTTTTGGGGGCACTGATGAAAATATATGGCAGCATAAATCTATTGATCAACATTCGTCGCAGATCGGACATCGCTGATCGCCGATCGCAGATCGATTGAGTGCCGCCCGGACATTAAATCATATTTCCTTCACAGCCCGTACCCGTCGTGCAGCAGAAAAACGAGTTGGAATGCGACTTGGAATGCATTCCATACTTTAATCAATTGGAATTTTTAAAGTGGACTTTAAATGAACTCACAAGTGATCGGTAATGATTATGGCCGAGTGTCGGCCATTGTTGAATAGAGGCAAAGGAGACGGTGAAGTTGCTCTAATGAGATCCCACTTTAGGTGAGAAATTATAAACGAAATACCTTTCTCTGCGATCGATATCAGTCAAAGCTCCAACATTCTTTCTAATAAAACTAATCGAAAGCCCACTTGATACCCAATCTAATCGGGGGCTCCTTCGTCTTTCACTTGAATACATAGTATATGTATGTATGTATATCTTTTTGGGGAACCACAAGAGTGTAGGGTAGAGCAGAGCGTAGTATATTCTTTATCGCGATGAGCTCATGCGTTGTTTTTCGACAGTAGAACTTGAGACGTTCTAAGCACTAAAAGATTTAGCAGGCATCACCTGTGCGAGGAGGAGGAGTTATCACGACATTGCGATATCGCACCTGGGAAGCCGTAAAGTAGAACATCAAACGGTGTCGACTCTGACGGAGGTGATAACGAATGGAAAATTGCGGAAACTTTTCTTGGCAGCTGCCAAAGATAGAAAGAGCGAGATCCGTTACAATTTCAGGCTCAAACTGTGGCCAAGCGGCGGCTCTGTCACAACAGTGCCACCAACCGCAACAGTTGAAGAAGTGGCGACGTCTGGCAGACTGGCAGGCTGGCAGCCTGGCTGTCTGGCAGTCTGGCAGATGGGACATGCAGATAGTGGCATGGCTGATGAGATGATCCTGGAGGAGGCCAGGCCTCCTCAACGTCTTAATCTCCGCGCTAAAGCGGTATAGTTTATGGATCGGTGAGTGCATATCTGCAGATACTAACCGATTTGATGTGGATGCGCCGCGAGACGGGCACATCGTAGTCCAGGTCCGCGTTCGTTGCATTCGAGCTGCAGCAGGAGCCGGACATCGAGATGGAGCTCTGTTTGTCCAACATTTTGGCAGCGGATTTCAATGGCAGCTCGAGTATCTTTTGGGGGTTTTGTCTGAGCTTAGAGTTGGCACAACATCGAGATAGACTTAGATATATTTAATCCAGGACAATATAAATAATGTATCTCGCTGTGGGGTTCACCGCGTATTCGCACACTTCACTTGGTATGGTATTGTATGGGTTTATCTGCAGTGCTCACAAAATCTGCATCTGCATGGGTATCTTGTATCTTGTATCTTTCTTTAATGCCGAATCAGCTTTTTGTGATTTCAAGTTTAGCCGCGGGGCACCCAAAAAAAAAAACAAAAACCAAGCTCCGAAATTCAAAAAACAAAAGCCGCTGCCAAACCACAGACGTAGCAAAATTTGCTGCTTATTTCTCTTATAGTTTTTTCTGTTTGTCACGATTCGTATCTTGTATCTCGTACTCGTACTCGTACTCGCACTCGAAGTCGTATCTTGCGCTTCGCTCTCGAATGTGTGTTCCGCACCGCAGCAGGCGACTCCGCAGACTATGCCGTTCTGTGTGGCAGAGCCACAGCCATACAGCGGGGCTGATCCGCCATCAGCTGATTGCACTTCGGCTTTTGCTCGGCCACGCGTCGTGTGGCCGTCGTGTCGTGTCGGCTCCGTGGCTTCGCTTCGTGTGTCTCTTACGGTACTCGTTCTTATAGACCACGTCGTTCGGTTCGTTTCGTTTCGTTTGCTTGCTTGCTTTTATTTGCATACTCTATTCGTATATTTGAATAAAAAGCGTTTGGATTATAGATTATTTGAAGGAAAACCAAGCTCCTGGTTTATCTAAAGAAGAGTACGAATCGATAGATATCGCGTAATTGATACCCCTCAGTCGAACTTCCATACAGCGAATCTCTACGGGACCAAAAAAAAATTCGTTACACGGAATATTCGTAATACAGATTTCGTAATAAGAAAATTGCATTTGATTTTTGCACTTTTCCATCTCAAAAATAACTGTAAGGATGCTTACGCGAGCGAATAAATTTGTTTTATTTATACAATTATCCTACACTTGCCTCAAACTCCCAAAGTTTTCCAATGCTACAAAGAACTCTTTTGCGTTCCTTTCATACGCTTCGACATCTAGCTATTATTAATCGAAAAAGTCACATTTATACTTCGGGTCTTCCTCAAACTCATTTTTTTGTAGGAAACCACAATCAAACGTAGTAAAGAAACATTCGCTATAAGGAAATTTGTTATGAGGAAAGCAAAACGTACTACAAATTGGACGAAATTGCAGCGTTCTGAAAATAAAGTCGTTGTACGAAAGTTCGTAATAGAGAAGTGGATTTTAATAGGTAGTATCAGACTTTAGGTCTAAATATTCAAATTTTCAGAGGCATGATCTAAGACATCTCACTTTGTTAACAGTTTTTAAGGATTTATCAAAGAAAATGTATCGTTTTCAAAGATACTCCATCGAACGGATAATGCTAACTTAATTCAAAATTTGTATAGGGATGTATGAAGATGCGAAAATTTTTTTGTGATAATTAATCGTTTTAATAGTTTCTTTTCTCGATTTTTGAATGAAAAAGAGTACTGGTTCGACAAAACAGATCTCTTGAGAGAACTGTTTATCTATTAATATCCCCATATTTTATCATTTAAGTGCATCCCTTTAAAGATATCCAATGGCAACCTCTCGAATAGCCACATATCATAAACATTTCTATGTGGTATTATGTTTCTCTGCCCTCTCGTCAGACGATGATATTCTTGTTCCAATTTCTATTTGAGTGACAAACATTCGGCTATTGGAGACAGCCCTCCACCGCCCCGACCCATCATGCGATACAACTTCAAATTCTATGGCTCGAAGAACATATCAAATGCAGACACTATCCATTATTGGGAATGTGTTTACCCTACGGAAAGCTCAATTAGCCAGAAGATAATGATGGTGATGGTACGGACCCCTGCTCTAAGCTCACGTTACCTCACACCCGTGACCAAGAGAGCGCCGTGCCCCATCGCCTACAGAATACAGAATACAGTAGCTTTATGCAACAGCAGCAGCTGTCCAAACACAACACAGTTTTGTTTGTACAATGAGAGGCGTGAAGTTCTGCCCAAAAAAGAGAAGAAAAAAGGAGAACAGAAAACAGAAACACCTCCTTAACAAGTCGAATGGGCTGAAGGTCAGGGGTAACCCGTTTCGTTCCATAAAAAGGAAGTTCTTATGGGGTAACCCCATCCCCATTTACATGCCCATCTCCTCATGCAATACGAAACGCGATAAATGAGAAACAGAACGAAGAGCCTCGACTCGCATCGACTTGCCTCCGATGTTGCAGCTGCAAGCTGCAGTTTTTTGTGGAAGTTGAATGTGACATTTGACATGATTTGCATGCCACACAAGTGCCACGCCCACATCAGTCACGTCAAGAGCCTGAAACGGAGATGGAGATGGAAATGGAAATGAACAGCAAGACAGCGACAGGGAGAGACAGTCCAAGGCAACAACATGAAAATTGTAGTGCCTCGAGACAGACGGAGACCGCCAGTTAAAAAGGAAAGACAGACAGAAAACTCGTTGAGTTTTATTGTCACTTTCGTTGGGGAATTGATTTAATTTAATTTGATTCGATTTGATTTGATTTTCTTATGGCAGACAAAACACTTTAGGACGGGGATTACCATTTCCAGCGGCTTGGCTTGGGTTGGCTTGGCTTGGCTTGGCTTTCTCGATCGATTTGTGTTCTTATCTCAAATGCTTGGGGTCGTAAAAAAGTTTTCAACAAATGAGGTTTTCCTCTCCATTTGCGTGGGCTTCGGTTCGGTTTGGTTCTTCTCGTATTTCATATTGGGGAAAAGTTCATTCCATTCCATCCCATGCCATGCCATTTAATTTGCATGGAAATCACTCTTCTTCTTCCGCCCCCCCTTCTCCCTGTACAGCTGTGCTGCATGTGCATTATCCTGTTTTACAGTCATTACAGTCCTTCGTCAGTCATTATCCTTCGAGGACAATGACAATTTCGAGCTCATTTTGGCTCTGTTGTTGCTGTCACGCGTGGCAGCAACCGGTTTACCGAATCCAGAATCCAGGGAGAGGAGATTCGAGTTGGGAGGGGGGAGGGGAGAGAGAACGAGAGAACCCACCCGCATTCCAGGGAATTAGTCGGCAATTTTTTGACATTTCTCCGTTGGGGTTCCCTTAGGGTTAGAAAAATATGTACATACACATACAGATGCAAGGCAAACAATGACCAGCAGAAGGCCACGGACGCACACATCTAATTGCCTCGTTAGAGCCACAAAAATGTTGCCTTTGGCATCTTTAATTTCGTTGACTCCCCCCTCTCTCTCTCCCCCCCACCCTCTTTCTCTCTGTGTCTCTCCTAAAGCTCCCAACCCACCTACTGGCATTCTTTGTTACACTTTTTGGGGCATGTTTCATTTTCCTTTTTGGTCATCATAAATATGCAAATGAAAAGATGTCAGAGCATCAGCTTACCTTTCGGTACCCAAAGCCATAGCCAAAGCCAAAAGAGCATTCATAACACCTCGTAACATGTTTCCATTTGCAATTTAGAAGTTGAATAAATAATATATGCAAATCAGACCACGAAAACACGCACCGCACCCCCATATATTGTGCATACATATATCCATTCACGTGCCATGTATTACATATTGTACATACATATACATATATACTCGTATTTGCTATCGTTTCTCTTACGCAAAAATATTGTAGGCGTCATATGTTTTATCTAAATTATTTTGTTTTTCTCTCGTGTGTGTGTGTGTGTGTGTGTGTTGCCACGGGGCCCTGGAAAATGGTATTTTATGGGAATTATGGCACCTGTCGGTTCATCCAAAAAACAAAAAAAAACAAAAAAGATCTCGCAATCAGCAAAAGAATATTCCATCGAGAAAAACATCTCTGGCCAAATATTTGTCGTGTGTTAATTGGGAAATTTCTATGGCCAACAAGGGAATCTACAACAAATGGAGGTATTGTATATTTTATTGCACTAACCCCCGACCCCGACCCCGCCACCGCCACCGCCAGCGCCAGCGCCAAAGGGTCCCTCGAGGGAGGGAGAGTATCTACGGCGTTTTGGGGGTGGAATTTGGTTGTATCTCTATTTGGGATGGCAGGCCCTTCAGTTTTGGTGGACAGATGTGTCCACTACGACAGCTGGAGTGGCTCACATCCGTGAATCATGGCTAAACCATTAGGGATACTCAAGGGGGACATTCCCTGCCTGTTCTACCAGAACTGCTATCGAAAAAAGTCTTTAATATCGTGATATCTTCGAGAACATCTTGGGATAGGTCGCTGCTATGAAACTGTAGCACCAATAGTGCCAATAGCTTCCCAATCAACAACTGCTCTCTGGGGCCAATCAGCTTTCTTGGCTTCTGTTGCTGTTGGCCATGCGTGCCGCCATAAATGGCCAGAACGTGCCGCATTTGGAAAACAATGGAATGGAGCGGAATGGAGTGGAGTGGAGTGTGTGGATGCCCCCGAAATCAGAAATCGGTGGAGAAATCACAAACAATCAAGTGTCGAGCAGAAGCGCAGCGGAAACAAAGAGCAATAAGAGCGGAGCGGCTAGATTGGGGCAGCAATGGAGCAGAAATTGGAGCAGAGCGGAGTGCTCTCCGCCCGAAAAGTGCACTTTACACGCGAACAAACGGACTACGGAATGGATTCCGAGAATTTCGGTCTTTCATTCCAAATGTTAAGCCACCCATTAGGCAGGGGGCAAGATTAGTTGCACAAAAACACAATTAGATGAAGAACCCTACGCGACAAACGGCTGACGGCACTTCATCAGGCAGACGGCACACTCTGGGGCACGTGATAAGACGTTGGATGGAGAGAGCGAAAGAGAGAGGCAGAAGCAGCAGTTTCCAATCAGTAAAAGTGATTGGGCAACAGGCAACAGGGAACAACGTGGGGCAGGCAGGCAGGCAGGCGGCAGCGAGTAGGAGTAGGAGTACTGTACTCCATGTTGGGTAATAAATTCATCAATTATCAGGGGACACAGCCACTCCTCGTGGCAGCCATAAAACAATAGACAGACAGACAGACAGACCGCCAGAGAGATTCAGACGATCGAGCCGAGCCCACTTTTGGTGGAAATTGGAAAACAGGATCGTCTTCTTCAACATCAGATCGGATGGGATGGCGTCGTGTGGCATCTGATGGTGTGGCATCAGCTGCGGGCACAATTAAGATGTGCATCTTAATGAAACTCCAAATTTTTACAACTTTTTTTGGCTCTGCTTTGCGTTAGTCCGCGTTGCTTTCGGGGTTGGACCAGAGGTCAGTCGGGGCAGGGCAGTGCAGAGGTTGGAACGTTGGAGAAAGGCATGCGATAGGCAAAGTGTATACCAAATCTTGTATCCAACAAATATTCAGTTAGTGATCTAATATTCCTATAGAGACAGAGAGAGAGAGTTCTTTAACCTCTTCCGTTCTGTGGTTTTTTTTCAAGGCACTCCCCCTACAACAACTACAACACGACGGCCATTCAGTGGGTTAATTAGTCCATAATATTAATGTTCATTTTGTTCAAAAGAAACACTTAAGCACCAAACGACTTCATCGCCTTGCATACCCTAACAATGGGGTATGAGGGTATGATGTACTCATGGAAGGAAATAGAATCCGATTCCACCTTGGGCCCATCTTTGGGTTGAGCATGACTGAGGTGCAGAAGATTGGCGTTGGGCATCCATCGAGGGACTTATCGGAGGATACATCACTGGATGCCCTGTCGCAGTGCTGGAACAACGAAATACATCATGGGCTTCATCATATGGTTCGTCGAGGGATGCATCGGTTAAAGCACCATTTGGTTCTTCACTTACAGCAGCCTTCGGTTCGCCCAGGGATGCACCACTGGATGCCCCATTTAAGGAATCAGGGAGAGTGCCATTTCCATCAATATTAGCATCAAAATCAAATATGTTTGGATTTGCTCCTCTTCCCTCGGAACGAAGGACCCAGCAGCTGCTTGGTGAATCCCCAGTTCGAGGGCCACAGTGTAGACGACTTTCCAAGAAGGCAAGGAACATCAGGATCAGGATGTTCTTAGCTTGAGATAGCACTAAGAGCACGCAGCCGTGCGGTCGATCTGTGGCTCCGTAATGCGAAATCCAGGATCGAAGCTCGTGGCCTTCCAAAAGTAGATCGGATCGTCTACCACATAATAGAGACTACAAAATAAGGACCTTAAATGGAGGATTCATTGCTACTGCTTCCGGCATTCGGCTGGCCAATTGCCAAGTAAGTCCTTCCAAGGTTTGCCCGATCCAGAAAGCAGCTTTAGTATCCCAGGGTATTCCCAACTTCTGGTGGCTCCTTCTCTGGGTTTCCTCACATATTTTTTGTGCTGTCAAACTTCAAGAAAGACAACGCTCTGCGCGGAGCGCTCCATTTATCATCGCAAAATCATAGATCTCTCACTTGGTGCCTCACCATCCAGCAGCAGAGATCTTCCGCCCCGAGATCTTCCGCCGCAGAGGCTGTCGGCAATTTCACACATTATGGCCTTATGGCTGCCGAGGCCTAAAAATAAAGCATGAATACAGAACCGACCATAGGAAATACAAAATGCAAAATAAATATAACAAGATGGAGCGAAAAAGAAACACTAGGGACAACCGATGGGGGGGGGGGGGTGGGGATGTTGGGAGAATGATGCCTGGAGGGACAGAGACAGACCTAAGTAAATCGTTTGGCAGCTGGCGGCGCGTTTGACAATTTGCCGCCTTCTACTTTTTTCCCGGCGGCATCTTAATCTATGATTCAGGCAGGCGGCAGGAGGCAGGAGGCAGGGCGGATTCGAATCCGAATCCAACTCCCAATCCGACGCCAAATCCGGATTCCTGTCGCGATTCTGCGCCACCCAGCGATAATAACAAACAATTTGTTTGTTTTGCTTTGGCTGTCAGAGAGATCAGTGTTCGTTCGGGGGTTCCTCTGGGGCTCCTCTCTGTGCTGGTTTTCTGCCAGTGTTTGCATAATTCATGAGATCCCCCATCTATCCGCAGCAGTTTCCCAGCCACAGTCCGCAGTGCACCCACATGCAGAGGCAGAACAAGATCGTGCAACCATTCATTACAGCCACATTGAAAATTGAGATACAAAATGCGAAAACAAAAGGCTGCAGTCCGGACCACATATCGTATATGGTAGGAAGCATAAGTTATGGCCATCTCCTGCTCCTACTCCTACTTCTCCTCCTTCTCCTACTTCTCCTCCTACTCCTACTCCTCCTCCTCTTGGTGGCTGCTGCTGTTGCGGGGGTGCATGTGCATCTCAAGAGCCAGAGTCCGAAAGAATTGTATTTCAATAGCTGACTTCAGCTTTAGCTGACTTTAGCTGTTTTTTGAAGTGGCAAAAATGCTTGAATGCTTGCAGGAATGAGCTATGGGAAGCAGCATTCATCCGTTCGTGATGGCCAGAGACCCTACTCAAGAATCCTCCAGAAAAGCACAGGGGGAAATGTCTTTTGGCTCATTGAATATCTTTGAAAGTAACTGCAGCCAAAGGTACCCATTCCCGGAAGTATCTCTGCCACTAAATCAATCCCACTCTCGCACCTTGAATGAGTCCCCCCGCACCGTCCATCATCTGGCAATTAGAACCTCCATTCAGTGGAGAGCTTGTATTTTGCATCCTGAATCCTGAGACTCGAAGCCACAAACTCGAAAGAGAGGACCGCAATAATTGCTTGGCATCTGTTGGAACTGTCACTGTCACTGACATCCGTGAGATACAAAGCGGCATTGATTGCAATTACGCGCCAAAAATGATGTAAAAGAAGAGAATGAATCGAAGAGGCGATGGGTTTGGGCTTGGATGTATCTCTGTGGATGTATCTGCCTCTGGTATTGGATGCTGAATGTATCTCCCGCTTCGGATTGCATGTATCTCTCTCTTTCGTTTCTGTGCATTGTCTTGCTGGGGCTGTCACATGAAGTGCTTGCCGCAAACAAGCCGAAAAAAACAAACTTATGTTTACAGCCACAGAGCTTGCAACACTTTCCCAAGAATTCCAATTCGTTGGGAGAGAGAAACACGAAAAACAACTTTCGATTGTGAGTAAAAATGTTAAACGACGACACACGATACGAGCATCAGAGTATCGCTCTGATATAATGAAGACGTATCTTCTGCCACTCCGCCACTCCGCCACTTCCATGGCGATGTCGATGTCTGCACTGGCGTCGCCGCGTAACAGTAGCCGCAGAATATTCGGATTCTGGAGCAAAGACCGACCTCCTGCAGTGCTCCGCTGCGTTTCCAGCAATTACCACAAGAACCGACCTCCAGTTGTAATCGAATCTGTGTCGTCTTTTGTGTCTCTAAGAGAGGTTCATTGATGACCAGAGCACAGCGCCCTTTTCCACTGCCGAGTGCATGAATGAACGACAGACACATTGCAACCTTATGCTGCCTCAATGCCCATCCTTTCCTTCTCTCCTCTCCTCTCTTCTTTTGTACTTTCCGCTGAGACGGCACTAAATTTTAACCTAATTCCCGATTCACTTTGCAAAAATAAACAGATAAAACAAATCTTTATGGCCTGTTGTTGCTGTTGTTGTTGCTATTGCTGTGGCAGAAGTGTTTACAGCGGATTCCTTTCGAGTCAAGTATTTCCTGGAATGCCATGCCAGAAAGATACTTCTTTGCCTGCTCAAGAATAACACAAACTCCAAGACTCTAGACTCTACATACATAGATGGATAGATCGCCTCTAGCGCTGCATTTGTGGCACATTTGTGCCGCTTCGATTTTATGGAAGCCAGGCGCTGATTGCTGGCCTGCCTGTTAAACGCAACCCAAACAGGAAAACAGGAAATTTCTTCATGTCATCAGTCGAAAAATCATCCAAATCGTAAACGGGGAGGCGAGAGCAGAGCATTGACTTTGGTCTGAAGACTTTAACGAACGAAATATTTGATCTATGAGTCAGCAAAGTGTGCCAAAGGAGGTTACCAAAGAGAGTTCCAGAGCTGAGAGTATTGCAGTGATAAAAATATGTGGCAGACATTAAAGGAAAGGAAAGAATACTTCCATTGGAAAAGATAAAATATATTAAAGGAAATGATGGATTTTGGGTACTTTATTGATCCTCGAAGAGTAAATATGGTAGGAAACGAGCTTGAATATTATACTGCATCAAATTCGTGAAAAATCCAAGATTATTGCGCAAAAATTCTACACGCATACATATTGTTTATAAAAAATTATGTAACTTCCCCTTGTATAAAGATTATTGAAGAGTATAAAGATCGTTTACGATTTCCACAGGTCTCCAGCTATAAAATGCCGTTGTTTTCCTTCAGATATCCCTTGTCTGAGCCCAATAAAATATCATGTGCATTGCAACACAATTTGATCGCCGATCAACGATCAACGACCTATGACAATGCTTTGCATTGGTAATATTCCTACCCTCCAAAACGAAACACTGTTCCAATACTTGACTTAACATATTTCAAAATACATATGTACATACACCCTGAATTTGATTTGGAAATCGATTTTGGGGCACCGGGAGTACAAGTACAACAATGTCATGGCATTGACGTCAATTACAGGAGCGGAAATACATAAAGGGAATGACTAACGACGAAGCCAGCAGAATGAATGTTCTGACATTGTTGGCCTTATCATTCCCAGTTTATAGACACCCTGGAACCGCTAGGCAGTGTAGATTTCGTAAGCAAATTAGAGAAAGAACAGTGTGGAAAAACTAAACGCACACACACGTGATAATAGAGTAGAGGTGCAGGCAGAATCACCAGCGTCATCATCATCAGTGTTGGCAGTGGCGGCATGTAAATAAATCAATCATCGGGGGCCATCATCATCACATGCTATCATCAAACAATCCATCAGCGAACCTCAACCATGATGGATCTCCTCTGTTGTTGTGTTTATTTTTGGAGCCACTAGATTTGGGCATTTCTGCATTATCTGGTGAATTTTGGTAAACAAATAAACGTCTATTTATAGCCGCATTTTACGTGAGAGAAGGGCACACTGCCAGTCCAGTATAGTCCAACCTATATATAGACGATTGCAGCATTTATGGGTGTAGTGCGAATATTTTCATTTCCATAGAAAAACAATTGGTCAAAACCAAAAGGATAGACGTGGAGTACTATGCACGTACTTACGAGGGTACCATTATCTTATCACGTGTGCTCAACATGTTGACATTTTATTTTGCAAATATCTAAGGGAGGACGATAAGATTAGATTCGCTTCGGGTTATATCAATAGCATTAGATACTCATACGCCACACACACGTTTTTTCTATGGAACTCTCTACTGTTGCCTAGAGGGTTCCATAAATCCGTAAATGTCCCAGTGTCCAGTGCATTGCTCGAGAAATGGAACGTACTCTCTGGGATGGGATGGGATGGAATGGAATGGAATGGGATGCCAGCCACACTTGTGCAAATATCTGTAAGATCTTCCCAACAGACACAACCGACGAAATGCTGTGCAAATTTGTAGATATCTTTCTTAGGAATTCCACAAGAGATACGAGCAGATGTTTTGTGTGCCCAAGGAATTGTTCTTGGGACGAAAGCTTAACATGGAATTGCACAACTTATGCGATTAACAAGTTCTTTTCGGGGTAACTCATAAAAGATGATATATATTTTTACTGTGAATTCTTTGATCTGATCTGATCCCCTCTTCTGCTGCAAAACATACACACGAATTTGTTCCAGTGTTCAAATCAATTTGTGACACACTTTTAGAGTCGGTTTTATACATCCATTAAAATCGAAATTGAGTTACAATCCCCGGCCATATAACCCCTTAATTTCCTCTCAAATTTACAGCACACTTCACCAAAAAATTATAATTGGCCCATAAAAAATAAAAATGTTTCTCTTTTTCACATTTCACACGATTATCACCAGAGCTTTTTCTCTGGTGTCTGTTTTGTCTGTCCTGCTATATGGCTATATGGCTGCCAATACCAATTTGTCGCCAGTTCCAAATTACTTGATGGCTGTGGAAATTAGTCGAGATAAATCAACAAAAGTCCACCTTCTATTCCACTGAAATGTTGCGTAAATCAAAAATTTATGTTTAGATTTTTGAAAAATTTATGGATCTTACAAATTTGGTGTGTTCTTCATATGTGAATGTATCTGTATCTGTATCTGTTGTATGTGCATCTGATTTATAAGGTCAAAGCGTAGACCGAAATAAATGTAGATATAAAAGCTGAAAACACGAAACGCGGGCCAAAACGTGGGCGACCCCAATGACAGGGGTCCGATCGGTACAACCAAACAAAAACGATCTTCAATGCGATCATTAACGATGAGAGCTGACATATTTGGATTAATGGGTCACCATTTGAGAGGAGTAGAGGCAGAATTTTGGCTACAGCTTCCCAAAGAAACAACAACAACAACAAAAAGTGTAGGAAAGTGATCCAAACGATCCCATAGATATCCCCTCAAATTCAGATTCACATTCAGATTCATTCGAATGCGATCAAAGCTAATGAAAAAATGATGATGATGATCACCATTTGGGGTGCCATACACAATGGGGTCTGGTCTTATCGGTGTTCAACAAAATTACGGCGCATTACGGCTGCGTATCTTCGGAATACGAAGAGTATCTTTCCCACCTCGCGGATGCACAGATCTACACTATGCCATAAATCTCAGCCGGCTCCGTTTTTTTCTATAATTTAAGAGCAATTTATTAAATGCCGCAACGCTTTAATCTGCACTGGAAAATCTTTGCCCCCAAACTGCATAAATTAATTTCAGACAGAGAGAAAAAAGAGCGCTGCGCGAGCGCGCGATGCGGAATGCGTGACATATTTTTCAGATACAGATACAGAATCGCCATATGCATCCCAAAAAAGTTGCAGAAGTATCTCCCGACGACTGTATCTTTTCAGTGTGTATCTCAACGGTTGACAGCGCTGATTAGCATGGGGTACAAAAAACAGGGACTGGGCGACTAGGAGACTGAAAAATATTTATGGCAGCTGGGTTAAACGATCTCTGACGCCAGAGTTTTCCCAGGGAAATTTTGTGGGCTGTGCGACTATTCCCTCAATCGCATATTAAACGTTTTCCGTGTACAGTTGCAGTACAGACCCCGAAAAACAAAACAAAAAAAAAACACGCACACAATTATATAAATTATATAATCAAATGTTGTACGCTTCGACAAGTTGTTGCATGTTGGCATTCGTAAATGCAGAAGTTCTTGAATCGACCACAAAAGAGAGAGAGAGATACTTTTGTGTCATGTTTGTGTGTTGTATTTTCGGTTGTATCTTGAAGATATTTCAGCTGCCGTCACGTGACATGAAAATTTGTTTAGCCAGCGAATGGATGAGAAGAAGAAAAGCCGCCAGGTAAATAATTCTTCTCCTCTTTGGCAGTCTCCTCTGTCCGTCTGTCTCTGTACAAATTAAGGAATTTCCAACACGTACACATAAATTCTTCACTTTTCCCGCACTCTGGCTTTGCCTCTGTCTCTATGTTTTCCCGGCTTTCCACTTTCTTTCTTAGTTTGCGATACCCTAAAAGTGGATACTATGACTTTAATGAGAGACAGGACGGCCGAGGGGCGCTGCTGCATGATGGGCGAGTATACAGACCGAAAGATATTTGAGCAATATACAGCTTACAGTATAAATAGAGCATATTTTCTACGATAGAATCGATACAGTGATTTCCATACCAAAAAAACCATTAAAATCGGCTAACTTTCAGAGCAACACTGTCTAAAAAATCAAGCCTTAAGTGGAAAATACTCATGAGTTAAACTTTAGTTTAGTTCTTCATAAATAAACAAAATTTAGTCCACATTTAGTCCCTGTGATGGATCTTTAAGGGTATCCAAAGCTTCGACTGTATTTCCCACTTCATTATGGGGCATTCTCTGGCTGGGTTTTTTGGTTTGCTTTTTAACTGCTGTCCACGATTTATGCATAATTTCCATAGCCAATGTCAGAGCCAAAGCCAGAGCTCATAATTTGAATGCGACAGCAAAATATGTTGGCGCCAGAGAGCCACTGAGCCACCGAGCCACCGAGCCAGCGATCCACAGAGACGGAGTGCGACGCTTCCATTAACTGTGAAACTGCCACCGCCACTGCCTGTGCCACTGCAACTGCCAACTGTTTTGCGGACACATGGCTGGCTGACCGTTCGCAGTGCACTCTGAAAATCTGCTTACACGCTGCATTTCAATTCCCATCTGAAGTCTCAAGTCTCGAAAGTCTGATGTCTGATGTCTGACGTCTGTGGTCTGAAGTGGTCTCTGCAGCTCAATGACCGCTCCGCTGAGGCTGAAAGCATTTTTTGGCTTTGGCTCCGTTTTGCCATTGAATAAATTCATAAATCAAACGGAAAATCCAATCCACAAGAAATAGATGTAACAATAAAATGTACATACAACAGAAATGGCAATTGTACGACACAAATTGGATGAAAATTACTAGAGGGAATAGGCATACATGGGGGAATGTTTTGAATAGAAAGATAGACATCTCTCACGGCATCAAAAGATACATATGAACATCTAAGTCTTAGAGATGCTTATCTTAAAAGGTAGCCAAAGGAGGTTTCCTTTTCAAAATAACCATATAACACATCATCGTGACGTTACCTTTATCTCGACTTCCTTACATCGAAATTAACTTCCTTGAAGAGGCAAGATTTCCGCATAGTTATGGTCAAGTTCTTTAGCTCGAAGTTTATCCCATAAATCCCCCACGAACAGCCACACAAAGTGCACCTCCAGAGCAGAGCCCACGCAAAGTTGTGCTCATAAATAGAGTCCTTCGTCCTTTTGTTCCTTGGGACGACAACAAACTTAAATTGCGCACATCTTTTATAGCTCTTACAGCCGCTGGAGAGCGAACGGGGTGGTGGGTGGAAAGGTTGATTAACCCCTCGAGATGATGTTGCACAGCAAAACAAACAGCACGAGATGGAAGAAACCCACAACCCCCCCATCCCCCCATCCACCCACCGAACACTCGAAGAGAGAGTGCTTGTAGCTCTCTCTCGGATAGATTCAGCAAAAGTGCTGACAAACAACCGACTTTGAGGTGGCATAAACTTTGCTCTCTTTGGGACTGGGCCTCGGGTGGGGGGAATGCCAGAACAACCCCAAGTGAGGTTCAATTGCGGGCAAGTGCAAGGCTGTGACGGGGACGGGGACAGGGACTGCGGCAAAAAGAGAAGAGTTCACATTGGCATTGAAAAATCGAATGGAATCGGGGGATACAAAATAAAAATCGAAAGCAAACATAAACACAAGGAAGCCACCCTCCAGTAAAAAGATGCTGACATCCGAGGGATGTGGAATACATATATCTAAAGATATCTGAAGAGCTAAGGCAGGAAAGCCCGACAGGAACGACAGCAACGACAGCAAAAAGTCAAAAGTCAAAAAGTTCTTCAAGCACTCGATGGGGCCAATAATGTATACAGTCTCAGGTCTGAAGTGCGGCATCCACTTCATCAACTTCAGATGATAGTTGGGACTTCACATCACTGGCAGCAGCAGCAGCATCATCAGCATCCTTCAGAGTGTCTTGTGCAGAAGGAGCACCGTTTCCACACCCCCAATCCGCAATGCAAATTTGTTTCACATCACGGAGCATCTGATATATGACGTGACTCCGAACAGAAGCCAGTGCCAGACATCGACACAGCCACCACTACGCTGGGACTCCCTTTCGCTCTCCATAGTCATCAGGCAGTCAGCAGACGTAGCCAGCAGTCGGATCTACTCTGACTTTTGTTTCGTCACGACCATGCCGTGTCCACGTATCCCACCCAATCCTCTCCAGCTCCGTCTCCAGCTCCCACTCGCCACTCGACTGGCTAGGTGTTTACATAACATGGCATTCTCTCTCTCTCTATTGTGTTCTCTCTGCACGCATGCGGCCCTCTGTCCAGCATCCAGCCATTGAGCTTCAGCTGCCTTCCACCTGGACCGACAGCCGGCCTGCTCCTGGTCGGTGACTTTTGCTTTGGACTCTGCTTCGCTGGTTAGCCGGTAAAAACAGTTTACAATTTTACGTTACGCACCACCCTGCGTGTCCCATAATCTGTATGTATCTGTATCTGTATCTGTGCTTTGTATCTGTATTGTGTATCTATAGCCCTGTTACTGCGTACGCATTCGCTTGGTAGAGGGTTGCCTCATGACTTTGCCTTCAAATGATGCGAAAGATTACGAAAAGGGATTACGAATGATGAGGGGATAGATCAGATCAGATATGGGGGATACGGAGGCAAAGCTGGCGAATGCCTGAAGGAAGTACAGAGCGTGTAACTTTCTTTCGTCCTTCAAGCAATAGAAGATCCATTGATAAAGGGTTAAGTTAAAACTAAGATAAGGACCTATAAAAGGAGTAAATAGTGGTGCTGTTTTATAGACAATCCTCCCATATCCAAGAAGGAATAACTCTTTATAGGTACAGAACTTTCTCAATACGTTACTCGCTTCACATGGGGGGTTCTGGACCCTGGCAAAGCCCTGTATTGCATCTCGTATCCCTTAGCCACATACGCAGTTGTACACCACTCGTATCTCTGTTCATATCCATTCCTGTTGGCTTGGGTTAACCTTCCAATTAACGTCACGTTCACTCCACTCCACTTCACTTCACTGTGTCCTGCTCCCTCCAACTCCTTTGCAACGTACCTGCGCACTTTTCACCCGGTGTAGCGTGCCGCCAGTGATGACGCCCGCCGTGGTCGCCTTGGCGTGCATTGCCACTGAATTTATGACGTACTGCGTCTGCAGTTGCTGTTGCTGTTGCTGCTGTTGTTGCTGCTGTTGTTTTTGCTGGTGGGGAAGCGGCTGGTACTGGGGCTGCAGCTTGGCCAAGACTGAAGGCGTTTGCGGTTTGGGCAGTGCCTCGCTTGTGGCCGTTGTGGCCGCTGCCATTGCTGTTGTCAGTGTCTGGGCTTTTGCAACATTCCTAATTGAGTTTTCTGGTACTCGGTTTTCACTTTGGCACTCCATTGACTCCATTGATGGAGGCTCCACGAGCAGTGGAGGCTGTTGCTGCTGGGTGCTGGACATAATTAGGATTTTATTTGCTCTCTGTTGCTCTCTGTGTTGCAATTTATCTCATGTCTGGCAGCCAGATGGAAATCAATTAGTCGCACTACACGTATCTTAACTATCAAGCATCAGGCACACACACACACGGCACAACACTCGGGGAAAACGAAAGGAAAAACCAAAGCAAGCGAATCCACGCATACGGATACACGGACGCCGACGCCGACACGAAGGAGAAGGTGTGCACGGAACGCGGGTTCAACTGTTACTGCGATTCGCACTTGCAACCTTCACAGTCAGGGAGCCAGTCAGCCCCGGCGTCCTTCGCCTTTTTTGGGGTGGTGATGGGCTGTGGGTGGTGCGTGGTGTGTGGTGGGCGGTGGGTGGTGGCTTTAAGTGTTAACTTTATCTCACTTGTATCTAACGAGCAAGCGCAGGGAAAGTCCCAGAGAGAGAGAGAGTGAGAGAGAGAGCCATTATGGCACGTGCTGCTCCTGAATGCGGAAAAACTAAACAGAATTAATTAAGAATTATGAGAATATTCCCCATTAACCTGGGAGATTGATTATAATGTTATCCCAGGATGCCGTACGTTTCCTGTAATTTTCACCAAAAGTAGGCACTCCCCAAATCATTCAACTCACAAAAGTCCCCCTTCAAATCCATATTTCAGTTTAGAATAATAATTTATATCTTTTACCAAATAATTTCAACAAAAACGCTCCGCCATAATGAGCATTTATTCAGATCGGAGTACAGTTGTGAATACGCTGCCGAGTTCTACACGTGAAACCGAAAGAACTACGGTAAGTGGTGGATCCTTTTTTTTGCAATTATATTTCATGCTAAATATGATCCACAGTGGCCAGCACTGGGCGATCACAAGAATAAAAAGTCCGTTCACGTGGCCCCTAGCACGTCCGTGGACAATCTCAAGACACATAAAAAGAAGAAACCCGATCATGTGCATTATTACAATCAGGAGATAGCGTCCCATCTTCAGTATCGATCTCAAATCAGGGTGGGTATTGCTTCCGCCTAAGAACTTGATATTGGGGTTGGGATTGATCTGCAGAGATCTCTTACCTTTTCAGGTGGTGGAAGAGGTCAATGGCGAGGAGGTGGACATGACACCAAAGCTCATACCGACCAGCTTATATGCCGATCAGTTTCTACGCTTCAATCTGACGTTCCTCCATCAAATGGCGAATCTGTTGACACTGCACTCCAGGGGGGCTTCGCGCTCTCGCACACGCTCCAGCATGCGTACGGGAAATTGGGGCAACAAGCAGTCCATCGACGATCTGATGAATGGGGTTTGTTTGCGGGACACAGATTTTCCAGGGAGTCGCCTTCTTAAATACTGTATTCCCGATTCGATAGATCACCTACGAGACCATTAATTTCGACGTGCCCGCCATCCGCGACAAAATCGATAAGGAGTATAAGCCACAGCCCTTCAACAAGTCCTTCGTGAAGGTAACTCTCCGCAAATCGGATTTCTTTGAGCTCCACTCGCAGGGCAGCACCACCGCTGCCAAGGGCACAGCCGAGGGCGACGAAGTGGAGAAGGACAATCGCGTGTACGAATATTTGACGGCGGGAAAGGGCAAGGTACGTCGCCGATCCGAGAGCCAGGCCCAGACGGACATTTTGCTGACCACCTCGCGGGCGGTGAACACCATTCTGGTGACCCAGGCCACGGTTAGCTCCTACGTATCCAACTTTGAGATGTACGACACGGTGCACAACCTGCACCGCAAGCTCTCGACGATGCACAGTGTGGACAGCATTCAAGTCGACGCCGAGGCGCAGACCGAGATCGTCGACGAAGAGGACGACAGGGCAGAGCGCGGCAAGGCAAAGTCCGAATTGGAGAAGCTGTTGGGCAGCCCGGAGTTCAGGAATGCCGTCATGTTCATGGGTCGCACCCTCTCCAGCAACACAAACGAGGGGGGCATGAAGCGTTTCCGCAACTTCGCGAAGATCGATCGCTCCGCGCCGGAAGTCAAATACGTGTACTCGATGAAGCTGCTGTTCCGCCTGATGCCCGTGCCCAGTCGGGATGAGCGGAAGGCCGTCAGCGACGTTAGTTTCTGCCGCAGCAACGGCGACATTCTGGCCGTTGCCTACGGCCTCTATTCGTTCTCCTCGCAGCAGGTTCCCGAGTCTGGGAGTGTCTTCGTCTGGAGCATCAAGAATCCGGGGGAGCCAGAGCGCGCCTATTACTACCCGATACCAGTGACGGCCATCTGTTTCTCGCCGTTTCTGCCCTCGCTGATTGCCATCGGCCTCTACGACGGCAGAGTCGAGGTGCGGGACGTGAGCAGCCACTCGAACTCACCCATTGCCACGTCGCAGCGTAGCACCTCGCCGGGCTGTGCGCCCGTGGTGGCCATACGGTGGATCAAGCAGGTGGAGGAGGGCGACAGCTTGGACTTTGAAATCGATCCCTTTCTGAGCCTGTCGCAGGACGGGTCCGTCACTCGATTCCGCATCATCAAGAGTCCCTTTCTGCTGGGCTTCAATCAGATGACTCTCGAACGCGTCGAGGGCCATCCCGAGGGCCTCACAGTGCCCATACCGCCGCTGATGACATGCGAATCGAACCGACATCCGCAGGGACTCAGCCTCACGACCCATCCGGTGCAGAAGGACATCTACTACGTGCTCACCGACGAGGGCTGCATCCACAAGTGCTCCATCAACTATCAGCATCAGTATCTGGAGGTCCTCAAGTGCCACGATGGCGGTGTGAGCGTCATGGAGTTCTCTCCCTGGTCGCCCAAGCTCTTCCTCACCTGTGGCAGCGATTGGTTAGTCTTTGTTCTCTCTTGAGCCTGAGCCCTCTTTAAGGAATATATTCTTACTGCAATCCTTTTTCCAGGTACGTTCGCGTGTGGATTGACGGCATCACTCGTCCCCTGCTGGAGCTGATGGATGAGATGACTCCCGTTCACTGGGCCAGCTGGAGTCCCACACACTCCACGATCATTGTGTCGGTGAACCGCGAGACAGCCGATGTCTGGGACATCAGACGCAACATCCTGCAGCCCATGGCCAAGCATGAAATGGATTCATCCTTCAATACAGTAGCACAGTGGGTAGAACCTAAGATTCACCCATTGGATTGCTCCCCTAAATCGCTCCCTCCTCTCCTTTTAGATTCTCCAACTGTGGACGCACCCTCGTGGTAGGCAACGAGCGTGGCAATACTCTCTTCCAGGCCCTAAACGATATGCCCTTTGAGCCACACTTTCAGTACGATGAGCTCGAGAAAGCCATATTCAAGGCCATTGGCAACGATCACGAGCTGCTGATGGAACTCAAGAGCATAGGCTTCTTTGGTTATCCGGACAAGACCTTTGTCAGGTAGATCGTCGATCCTTATGTAAAATACCCCCAAGTTAGATTAAAGAACATTGTTAAAGCTTCACAATTGCTCCAACACGGCTATCAATTTCCGTTTCCATCCGTTTCCAAATTGGGTTCAACGACACGGACCCCAAAGCACACGAAAAATTTCGCCAACTTTAGAGATATAACGGATTGAGTTTTGTTGGCTCATCAGTTCCGCAGCGAGGGATCAAATATCAGAGACAGAGAGGGAGAAGCAGAGAGCAAACGGGAGACGGCAATCCCCTGGTCGAGATGATAAGGTAACCCAACACCGAGCCCTACCTGTAGAATGCAACAAGCAGTTCAAATAAATAGGGGGACGGGACCCCATATACTCCTCCCTTTCTCTCTCGCTCTCTCTCTCTCAAGTGTCAACCACGGTGGTCACTGTGGATGAGGGCCTCCGATCTTCGGTCATCGGTCAGCGGGTGTTAAATAACAAATAAACACTTGTGCACACATTAGCATACGGCAAATGGTAGCCACAGCCACAGCCACAGAGAAAGGGGAGAATTTATTAAGCAACCATTAGGGAAACTGAGAGAGAACCAGACACCAGACGACACGCCACACACCACACAAAAGACGCAGGCAGTGAGGCCAGATCAAACGGCGGGCCAGCACACACAGCTCAAGAGGTGGCCCATAAATGGCCCAAGATCTACGGCGTGTTACAGTTTTAGCCAGAAGAGAAGTTGGAATAACAAAAACAAAATAGAAATAAATGTCAAAATTTCGAGGATCGTAAATAAGCAGACGGAGCGCGGGGACCACCGCAAACGATGGCCGTAAATTACACAGCACATTCTCTCTGTCCCGTCCCGGAGAATGAATTGAATGCATGCTGGAACGAATCAAAAGCAAAGCAAAGCAAAGCAAAGGAACAGAACAGAAAAGAGCGACAGCAAAAACACCGCTGGATGTCATCATCAGTGTGGCGCGATTCGATCCTTGTCCCGACCGCATTAATTGTTGAGAAACAATCTCTGGCCCGTCGTTGTTGTCGCATTTAATGAACATTTAATTGCAGCCCACATGTGCGCCAAGCAATGCTGCCCCCAAAGAGAGCTGGGACATGGCTGCTGCCGGGACATGGACACATGGCGGTGGCGGTTTCGAGTACGGGTTGCAGGCTGTTGCGTTGCCGTCCGGCAGCACAAATTGAAAACAAAGTGTTATTGTCCAACGGACAGCGGTGACAAGGAGACAAACGAGCTTACAGTAGCTGCCAGAACACTCTGTTATGGCCATGACAAAGCCAACCTGAACGAGCTGCCAGTTCTAGCCACCACAACGAAACGATGATGATGATGATGACAATGACGATTGCCCGCCCGCCCGACCATCCCAACACTGACAATGACGATGATGTGGCTGTTGTCTGCAATGCCATTCTGCCAATATAAAGTTGCGATTCATCAGAATATTTGAGATTCACATGCCCAAGTAGAGCCACCAGATCGCGGCAGAACGCACCAAACGAGGGTACCCTGTACCGCCCCGCCGCCCATAGGGAGAAAGGTGCTGCGGCTGCGGCTGCTGCTGCGCAATGCAATAAAATGGGAACAGCCAGCGGCTCGGTCGGTCGGAGAACGCCTTGTGCAAATGTGTAACTATGTGCAAGACATAATAAATATCATAAATAGAAGTTCCACTCACCCTTTTTCCAATTAATTCCACTTAAAAGCACTAATACAGCCATCAGATCGCGGACTTTTATCGACTTACGCTTCACGGCAGATGCGGCAAGTGCCGTTTTTAGGGCCGCTGCGAATGTACTAGCACCAGGTAGTTGCACCATCCTGTGATAGGATTGTCGATGAAGAATTTCTTTTCTTTCTTTTGTGGATCTTGCGCGCACTTTTGGGCATGTGCGTCCGAACTTTATTGCACCGAATGCAATGGGTCCACATATCTGCTGACGGAATATCAACGTGGCTCTCGTAAAGGTTTATCTTGAGGTTTTATATCCCACTCGCTATTGTAGGGCGCCTCCGATTCGTCTTCAAGCATAATCCTTTCCTCTAGTTCCGATGCAAAGCTTTTTAGCTCAACTCAGGCACCCCCTCCGCAAAGGATAGTGGCATCAGGTGATCTGGAGGTTGACCTCGTGGGGCGGGAATGTTGTCCGTTTTGGTTTGAAACGGCGGACAGGGCTCGGTACATTCCGGCATAATGTCGGATATTAAACAAAACGGTTAATAAAAATACGAATCTGTGCCTTGTTTATGTTAATTATTGCAATTTTCCGAACCTCAGAAATATACCAAAATATACCGTCCATTTTAAAAATATACCGTAAATACTGACTGAATTCAAGTCCTATTATACATATTCCTCTATTTTGATATTCCGTGAAATAATGTTGGCTAACTAAAACCCTCAGCCCTGCCCACATAGTTTTATCCCATTGATGAATATATTTTCTACAAGATTAACCACTTTTAAGTACTCCCATTTATTTTATTCTGACTAGAACACGGTTTAAACAAAAAAAGTTCAACAAAAAAACAGTCGCAATGTGCTCACGTCAGTGTTGCTGGTAATTGAAAACTTGTTGCTTATAACCGGAATAAACCGATTCAGGGAGAGCCATCGATAGTATCGACTGGATGCGAGTGGTGCGCGCCAAATAGAAATTGTTTGAAAGTGAAGGACCTAAATGGATTTAAGAGAAATTAAACTACCTTTGAAAATTTTGATTTGATAGATGAAATTGATAAAATATTCCATTATCTACCGATATACCATATACCGTCGGCTCAATTTTGACCTCAAAAAATACCGAAAAGTATTAAAAGTACCTTAAACGGTGAATTACAGATGACAATTAGAGCCGCAAATCTACTCACTGCACTTTAAAGAAATCACTTAAATCGCCATCATCTATGGTCCAACTTCAGGTCTATGTCCATTTGAATGGATTTCGTTGGTTGTAAAAAAACCACCAGCATTTGGCCAGCACTAAACGCATCGAGAAAATAGCTCACTGCTATGACGCTGAATCAGCGCACATATGGTTGTCTCGCTCTAGCATGCGCCAGCTGCTGGTTAACTTAGTTGCCCGCCCAATTTGAAAAATTCAAATGAAAACCAAACCTTTTTGTTTCTCTTTCTTTCGCTTTTTCGCTTCACTTTTTATTTCAATCAACACTCTCACTCGTTCCACTGCCTCAGTTCCTTTACAAATGTCTCATACCATTATTTTTGAATTAACAAACGTGTGCCATGTTTTACTTTTTGGGAGTTCTTTGATATTTGCGGGGGGAAGTTTTTCAAACAGCGCGAATGCGTCTTATAGTGTAACGAACTTTAGTTATTTTTGTCTTTTAGTTTAGTTTCTCGCGGCTATTCTCTCTCTCTGTTCTCATGTCATTTCCTTATTCTCATTTCTTGTGCAGCAAAAATACAACGTTGCAGTCGGAATTCATTTCTCGATTTTGTTTCGGGCCTTCTCCTTAACACTAGGGGGGAGAGGGGGGTACTATTCTCTACTCCTTTCAATGGGAGATGAGATGCCATCAATCAGAGTGATCAGATTGTCTTCCTGATTGATGGATCATTTGGTTAGAGTCCCATTTAGGCGATAGTTTCATATGGGCTTACTTGTTTTTTTCTTTTACTTAGGGGGAGGGAGTAATACTTCGCCTCGCTTAAAATCTATATAAATATATATATATGTATATATATACGTATGTATATCGAGTATTCAATCGAGTATCAAGGGGTCGGGTCGTTTTGGGTTTGGTTTGGGTTGGGTTGGGTCGTGGTAAGTACTGGATATACAATATAGTTAATAGAGGTAACCTATTACCTATATTAGTTAGTGTATTTGATACTTTGCAAGGTAATTGAATTACGTTTACGTTTACGTTTAAGAATTCTCGATTAGGCGATTTATTTCTTACAATACCTACATATACATATGTACATATAAACATATATACGAGTATGTATGCATATGTACCTATGTATAACTCAGTCTAGCACCCCTAGAGATTGAACTTGGATAAAAGGATAGATCGATTCTCGGCTCTCTCTCTCTCTCTCTCTCTCTCTCTCTCTATCTCTCTCTCGACTTTATCAATATACAATTGGAGTTAATTAATGTATAATTAATAACTATATATGTATGTATGTATGTATATAGTATCGTATGTATATGTATATGTGTATGTATATGTATATATCTGTAGGTATTTGTATACTGTTTAATAATTAGATTTACGGGGCCGTAATCGACCTAATGTTTGGACTAAAAAATTTCCCATAACTAAAAGGACTAAACACAAATTGAACACACCAAACAATTTCCTTGGAATCTAAAGTGCACTTAACGAAATGAACTCCCATTTGATTCGATTCGATTCGATTCGAGTCGGCTCGATCATTATACAATCTACATATACAATATATATATATGAAATAAATCGTATACACTTGGCCCTGGCGCTTTATCCATAACTATG
This sequence comes from Drosophila pseudoobscura, assembly GCF_009870125.1. Lineage (NCBI taxonomy): Eukaryota > Metazoa > Arthropoda > Insecta > Diptera > Drosophilidae > Drosophila > Drosophila pseudoobscura. Next base: position 57,288,674 of record NC_046683.1, read on the forward strand.
AGAACTGATCAAATATACCACATGGATGTTTTTGTTTCTTTGTTTTTTATATTCATCTAAACTTCTACTGGTTCTCTAGGCACTTTTTCTATCTGATAGATCTTCGGTTTTTCTCGTTTTTTTTCGTTTTTGTTTTTTTGGTTTTCTGGTTGCATTACAAAAATTACCCAAAATATAAACGATCTACAAATGATGTACTTGTACAGTGCGTTTCGAGACTGTAATTGAGTAAGCTATCATTGAATAAGGACACCAATTGAATGCCAGATATCAAAGTCAAGTCAGTTATCGTTATCATCCCCCCATTGACTCGTCTAATCATCGAATAAGAGTAGACATCTACATATGTGAGTATCGATTATCGGCTATCGGATCAGTTAGGGATCAGAGTATGGGTAAGCTCAATTATCGGATATAATCAAATCGTTTGGCATTATCTTCTCTTCTGCGGAAACGCACTGTATCTGTATCTGGATACAAAAAAAAAAACCTAATCCAATCCTCCTCATATGGTTTGGTAGCAATAATTATGGAAAAAGGTGTGTATTTTTGGTTTATTTCCTTCTCTCTCTGTCTCTCTCCCTCTATTATCATTGATCTCTTCTCTGCTTCTCACTTAGCTTCCTCCTTTTGTAGGTTTTTCTTTGTTTTAGGTACTGCAGCACAAAAACAGGGATAAAATAAAGATTTGGTAGTACGTTTTGTGGTTTGTAGTATTTTACATTTTGGTGTCGAAACCTACGGTTATGTTCTTAAGTTCTTGGAAATCTCTCTTCGTGTCTTTCGCGCTTCCGATCGCATTTGCTTTCTTTTTGTTTTGCTTACTGTGGTAGGGGAATAAAGTGAGAAGGGTGCCGGGGGCCGGGGGAATCTTTCAAAAACCAACCAAAGTTCTTCCAGTTCTCTTCGGGCTGGTTGCACTGGGTTGGGTTGGGTTGGGTTGGGGGAGGGGTTATGATTTTTGCCAATTATTGTAACCGAAATTAACCGAAATAAAAACAAATTTTGTTGTAATTTTTGTTGTTTTGAAAATGTTTTTTGTTGTATTTTTTGCTTTAATTTTTTGTTTTTTGTTTTTAATGATACGTTTTTTTCGCTTGTTTTTTTCTTCTTCTCATCTGTTTTGCTTTGACCAATGTACTTTATGAATAATATATATGTATATATATATATTTTATAATATATAATAAATCATTGAATTTCTTCTGCTGCTTCTTCTAGCTGTTGTTGTTTTATAGATATAGTATGTATATATATATATATATATATATATATATATTTATATATATATATGTATTTGTATATATAATTTGTTTAAATATTTATTTTACACTTTCTCTCTCACTATTTTTAGTCGCTTTTCTATGACAATTTTCAAATAATCTATACAATTTATATTCTCCATATTCTCAATATATATATATATATATATATATATATATATATTTCCATCTGTAGTTTGCTTTCTTTCCTTTTTTCGTTTCGTTTAATTTAATTAATTGTATACTTATGTAAGTGTGTGTGTAGGTGTGTGGGTGTGTGTGTGTTTATGTGTGTGGGTTTTTGCATTTTGCTTTTTAAATTTAATTTACTTAATGTTAGCAAAAATAATTTACTTACAAGTTACAAACAGATTTAGGTTTAGATTTAGTTTCTATATCGATTGCTGCTGCTGCTGCTGCTAAGCCGCTGCCACGCCCACATATTTTGAATTCTATGCGGGCGATATGTATGTACAAAATGTATTTTTTGCTTTCTTTCAACTTCTGCTAGTACATCGACTCCACCTCGTCACTTAATAGCTACTAAATCAAGGATGATTCTAATTAATATACGGTGTAGGGGTATGTGTGTAGTTCGTGTGTGTGTGTATGTGTGTGTGTGAGGGGGTGCGTGGTCTAGTAATAGTAGTGGGCGTAACTTAGACTCTTACAAAAATTGAACTAATACGCGCGAGTTTTAGAAACTTCTCTCTTCTTCCACGAAAAAAAAAAAAAAAATAACATTCATTTAGGGTCTTACATACGTACATCATACATTATACATTATACATCATAGTACATCTATCTTTTAAGGGACTCTACAATCCACCTCTGGCTTCTCTGCTTTCTTTTCCTTACATTTCCTTTCGTTTCTTTTCGTTTAGTTTAATTTAATTTAAAATTCAATTTTTATACCTGTTTTGCATAGTTTTTTTTTTCTTTTTCTCTTAAACTTTTCAAGCTAATTTTCGCTTCTCTTAATCCTCATCCAAAAAACAAGAACAGAAAACGTAGTGTATTCGCACAACAAAATATTATAGAAAAAAGAAAATCATAATCAAATGTTACTTTCAAACATTCTTTTGTTTCAGAAGCACAAAAAAATCAAAGCCAAATGGTAATTTCCACTAAATTTCTGTTTTTACAACTTATGTAAATCATAAATGTATGATATATACATATATATATATGTATATATATATATATATTTTGTTTCTTCACATATAGATCCATGTCTATATATCTTTATTTTTTGTTTTGTTTTGTTTTTTTTTTGTGTTCATGTTTTGTGTGGATTTTTCAGCTTTTTTTGTAGTTTTTTTTCTCTCACATATTTTTCATCGTTTTTGTTTTTGTTTTAAATAGAGGTTGTTGCTCAAGTCTTATACGTTTCTTTATAGGGCAAATAAGCAATTACAGAAAATCATAATTGTACAAAAAAAATCCAGAGTGGAGAAAACAAACGAAAAAATGTTACAATTTAAACAATTAGGCATAATAATGACAATGATAAATAAATGATAATTAGCATAGGATTATACACATGTATACATATAATATAAGATAATATAATATAATTTAACAAGAAAGTCCAGCAGCGTTTGTGCCGCCTGCCGACTGTAGTGTCTGGGAAGGGGGGGCACAAAGGGGTTGGGGGGCACTGCCACTAATCCTTTCTGTTTTGCGGTTTGCGGGCCTTCTGATGTGTGTGTTTTTTTTTTGTTGTTGTTGGTTTTACCCATATACAATATACATATATAGTGGTATAGTGGTTTACAATAGTTACGATTCTATACCAAAATGTACAATAAATCAACGAAATCTTCAGATACGCGTACATATACATATATACATATAGATATATATATATATATATATATATTACAATTTTACAGTTTCGACACATTTTCCTAGTACATTTCGCTTTTCACACAATAATTAAATTAAATACAGTTTTTCCATCTGCTTTTCTTGTATCAAATCTGACCGCTTGCCTGCTCGCCTGCTCGCCCGCTCCGTACCGCTTTGCAACGTACCGTTTCCGTTTCCGTTCCTCCCAGCCCCCCCTTGGATTTCGATCTATATCTCAATCTGATGCTAGTTCGGTAATTCATTTAAATTGTGACTAACTACGCACTAAAAAATTATTACAAGTTATACTAAATTCTAGGCAAATCTTAGGGCGGGGCGGGGTGGATCTTTCGGTTGCGGTAGCGGCTGAGCGGACTGAGTGGGCTTCTGCTCTGCTCTGCTATATATTGTATATAAATATTTAATTTAAGCTTCGAATCGAATTGAATTTACTTATAATTAGATTACTTTAGTTTAGGTTTAACTTTAGTTTAGCTTTAGTTTTAGTTTTAGTTTTATTTTACTTTTAGCTTTAGTTATATTAGTATTCTCTGCCCTAAGAGCAATCCAAACGATCGACGATCGACAAACGATACAAACAGAAACAGAAATTGGGTTCTAATTAGCACTAGAAATTTTTATCTTTATGTTTTTTTCCCCGTCATTATTCATATTCATCATCATTATCATCATCAGCGCGTTTCCTTCTGCTGCTTTGCCTTTGCTTTGCACTAAATTTCGTCTAAATTAGAATTGAATTTCTCATTGCTACAGCTAGTCGTAAGTTTACAATCGCGTCCGCATCCGCGTGCGCGTCCGAATCCTCACTTGGACGCCGTCTTCTTTGTCGGCGACGTCCCCGTTGTTTTCGCCTCCTGCTGTTGCCGGCTGCCGAGCGCATTCACCGGCGAGCTGCGTCGTGCCGTTGGAGAGCTGTTCGAGGAGGCGGCAGATGAATTCGAGTGGGCGGCGGCCACAGCCAGACTGTTGCTGCTGCGGCTCGAGCAGGATATGGTAGCGGCTCCCGTCGACGACGATGACGTCGAGGCCGATGAGGAAGCGGATGAGGAGGTGGAGTCGCCGTAGCTCAGCTTGCGCATATTCTCGATGGCCTCGGACCAGTGAATGGCATAGCCCTCGGGATCGTCCAAGTAGTAGGTGCGACTCGGCTGTAAAATGTAGAGGAAAAGGAATAGAGATTAGTCAGACGCTCGAATTGGGAAACATTCACCCACTGCCATTGCCATTGCCCAGTGCCAGTGGCAGTGGCAGTGCCACTGCCCCGACTTCCCCGACTAGTTCTCTCGCTTTTATCTGTGTTGCGTGTGCAGTTTTCAATGCCGCATTTAATTTGTTTTCATCGCCAACACGTGCCGGAGTCGTAAAGTGCCGCTCAAATGGCTTTTTTTTTTAGTGGGCGTGTGAATGGGGCTGTGACGTCACCACTCAGCACAGCCGTCGAATAGTTCAACAAACTTCTCGCATTGCATGCTTCCGGGGTTGCCCCTCTATGCCCCATAGTCCTTCCCGTTGTTCCCCACAACACTTACCGTATGGACAAAGAAGATCTTAAAGTTCTTGTATTCGGCCCGCAGTTCAGGACTCCAGCGGATCTCGCCCTTCTTGATCATCTGCACTGGATCGATGTAGATGAGGCGGGGTCCAGTCGTGAGCAGAAGCATACGCTTGCGGGCAAACAGTCCCTTGCGCTTGTTCACGAATCCCTTCTTGAGGATCACCTCGCCGTCGGCAAACACATGCCACTTGTCAGTCTTCTGCTGCTCCAGACGCTGCAGCTTCTCGGCATCGCTCAAGTCAAAGGAGTCTGGAGGGAAAGATGGAGATATGGAGAGGTTAGAATGCTGCTCACGAAAGGAGGGCCGAATAGATGGGACTTACTCTTAGCTGTGGACCGCTTGGCGGGCATGGCCACTCCCAGTTCGGCGCTGAGCAGGCGGGTGATCTGGCGCTCATCGAGACCGGGCTCCAGATCCCCGGGCACACTGTAGCTGGAGCGGAAGTCCTCGTCCTGGCTGACGCCGGGCAGGTAGGGGTAGATGGGAGGTGGAGTCTGTTGGCGGAGTGTTTCCCAGTTGACGCCGGCGAAGAAGGGATGTGCACGGATGCTGTCGTAGTAGCCGAACTCATCCTGGGCGCCGAGGCGGTCGCGGGGCTCGATCTTGAGCAGCTTCCTGACTAGATCCTCGGCATCCTTGTCGAAGCCCTGCGGGAAGTCCACGGTACAGTCGAGGATCTCCTTGAAGATGACATAGTCGTTGGTGCCACGGAAGGGCGGCAGGCCCGAGATCATTTGGTAAATGATGCAGCCCAATGCCCACAGATCGGCGGCGGGCGTGATGGGGCCGTTCTGCAGGACCTCCGGTGACACGTACTGGGCGGTGCCCACAAAGCTGCCCTTGCGACGGCGAGCATAGCGGCGCTGGCGGTGACGCGGGGAGTCCATCTCGTCGGCGGTGTGCTGCTGATCGTCATCGCCATCATCCAACTCCGAATCCTTGTCGTAATACTCCTCGTCATCGTAGATCAGCTTGTCGCTGTCCTCGTCATCGTCGTCCGAGTTGCCGCGCCGCGTTTCCGAACAGTGCTCGGAGGCAAAGGCACGCTCGCGGGGTGTCATCACCTTGGCGGAGCCAAAGTCGGCGATAAGAGTGTGCATGTCCTCGTCGAGCAGGATGTTCTCGGGCTTGAGGTCGCGGTGGACGACGTTGCGGCGGTGCATGTGCTCGCAGGCGAGCACCAGCTCGGCGGCATAGTGACGGGTGCAGGCCACATCGAAGCTGCCCACCCGGTTGATGTACGGCAGAAGGTCGCCCTTGCGGGCGTAGGTCATCACAAAGTAGAGGGAACGCTGGTCTTGGAAAGTGCACGAGAGATTCACGAAGCCGGGCACACTGGTCATCATGTGCATCACCTCGCGCTCCCGCTTAATGTAGTCCTGTTTGCGCTCGCGCAGGATCAGCCGCTTCTCGCAGACTTTAACTGTAAAGAAAAAAGACAAGCAGATAATGGGAAATTAGTATCAATCTGTACCATAGATAACGGTAACGGAAACAGCTGTTCGTTTCAATGCCAGACAATCATCGGAGCACCGGCTCTTGGCAACAAAACCACAAAAAACACACACACAAAAAAGCAACAACAACAACTGCAATGTGGAACATTAAATAATTCAAATTAAAAATGCGACAAATAAGCACAGAAAACACACAAAATGTACGCGTGAGAATAATAAAACCGCACACACGCAGGCACAGACACACACAGAACACACAAGCGGCCATAGAAAAAGAAAGAAAAAGTTCGAGTACAGGCGACAGAGCTGTCAAAGTCCATTTGGATACAAGACCAAGGAGATACAAGTCCTCCCCCTGTGCCATTTCGAATGTGACGCTTCTGTTGGCTGGTCAAGAAGAGAGGCGCACTCCACTCCAGTCCACTCCATCTATGTACAAATGTTGCTATCCCTGTCTATCGCCCGCTGTGATTTATTAAAATGAATGAAGCCGCAGCAGCGGAGAGCGGCAGAGACAGAGAGAGAGCGAGATTGTAACATGGCCACAGACAGCCGAAGAGCGGGAGCATGAGAGAATGGAGCTATATACATACATATGTATGTACATCGGTAAGGAAAAAGGAGAAGCCGAATTGAAGAAGGAAGGAATTTTGCTCAAATTGCTAAATTAACAGAGAATTCTCGCGTCTGGCGGGGCCAACGAAAGCGAGCGCGCTTGGGAACTTGTTTCTGAGCGGATCTCCCCCTGCTCCCCCTTCATGAACTTCCCTTAAGAAGAGAAGGAGCCATAGTTGAAGAAATTCTAAACTGGTTGTTGAACTGAAATGAGAGAGAGAGAGAGAGAGAAGCAGCGCCCCGCCGCTCATACAGAGATCCGTCGGCATTGAAAACATAAGAAGAGAAAGGGAGGAGATGTGATGTGATGTGATACAGTTTTGGGCTTGAGCTTTGGCACCGCCTCCCTCTCGCTCACAGACCCGCTCTTTATGCCTGGGGTTAACGGTTCTCCAGAGTTATGGCCGCTTATCAGTAGTTTCTTCCCTTTTCCGCCTCCCTCTCTTTGGCGGACATGTCATGCAGTAGTGTTTTCCCTTATGCCGTTTTTCCAGCGGTCAAGCAGTGTCAATTTAGTGTTTTGCGGTACTTTTCCCCATTTTGATTGACACAATAACACCCCCTCTCTCTCTTGAAACCAAGAGGGAAAAAAAGTGAAAAACAAAGCTAAAAATAATAAACTAGAATCAACTACTATAGTATCTGCCCACACATACCATATAGAGGTGAGGTCCCCCTACAAATCCACAATCACAAATCTATAGGAAAAAAATAAATTTCAAGATAATTTTTGCATTTTTTTTCCTCCTTGTAGTATGTGTGTTGTTATTGCCGTTTTCTCTCTATCAAGATCAAAACAAAACGATCTGCCAACAACTATTCGCCCGAGGGAAAGAGATGCCAACAGAAAAAGAGGAGGAAAAAAGAAAAATAGAATCGGAATCTAGTCTAAAAAACATCAGGGGGCGATAAGTCGTCGTTGTAGTCGTCGGTCGAGTGGCAACAAAATAAACACGAAAGAGGAAAAACAAAATACAGCAATTAAAAGATTAACAAAATAGAAACGAAAAATCGAAAAAGCGAAAACGTTTTTTATGCGTTTTAAATTTCCCAATAGAACACAGAAGCAACAATAAAAGTGCGTAAAAATAAAATTGACCTTCAAAAAGTTGTTGCGCAAAAAAAAAAACAAGCGGCTTCTATGGGGGAGAATCCCATCGGATAGGATAATCTTGTAGATCTGATTGTGCTTTTGATTTAGACTGCAATGGAATTGGAATCTGAATTGAAATTGGAATTGGAGCACGCTCAAGCAGCGTGTATTCTTCGTTTACCGTTCGTTATTTTGTTGCGCGCCTGTTTGTGCATGTTTGGCCTTTTTCTCCGTTTTAATTGAAAAAGTCACATTATTTATTTTAATTTTTTGCGCGCCATTTGCGGAGCTTGGCTTGCTCGGTGTTTTATTTTCTGATATTTCGGTTCGGATCGCTTTTTCTTTTATTTTTCGTTGTTAAGGTTTAACGGCCTCGGCGATAAGCATAGCCTTGAACTTGGCCACACTGCTTGCAGCATGTGTGCACCAGCAGCAGCAACCACACAAGCAGCACCGAAAGTAAACACACATAAATAAATAGCAAGCAGAGCAGAAACACCAACTTGGGGGCTCCAGCTGCAGATGGGAGCGAAAGAGTCGGCGACAGAGCAGAGCAAGCAAAGCGCCGTCTAAGCATAAATATTTGTCCAAAGCTCCCTCTGCAAAAAGCTTTGCTCTGCTCTCCCTCCCTGGTTGCTCTATCTACAGATCGGTTTTTGGCTCTACCCTTTGTTTTTGCTTTCGTCTGGCGGCAACAACAATGTAAGCGTTGAAAAATTTCCATTGAAAACACAATACAAGCAGTTCTCAAACAGAGATTAGAAGTTCTGGTAAAACGCGCCAAAATGCGCACAGAATGCAGTCCATACTGCAACTTGTTGCTGCAACACGAGCGCGGTGGCTTCTGCTGTTGCTGTCCCCAGGAATGCAGCTTAACGGGTTTTCAGAATGGCCAGAGAGAGAGAGAGAGACAGAGAGAGAGAGATGAGGGGAGAGGGGGATGCTGAGAGCGACTGACTGCAATGGTTTGTTGTGGCCATAAAAACATCCAACAAGTCGGTAAAGCAGTGAAATGGAGTTCTAAAAATAGAACCAAATAAAGAGGCTGCTGCTTGCTTACTGGAGGACAATGACCAAAAATGAGACAAATAGATAAACTGTACTCATTCCCCGAATGGGAAGAAGGAATAGAAACAAAATGCAAGCATAGCCAGAGCTGGACAAGAGAGCGGACACTGCTGTAAACAGTGTCAGGGAGAGAGAGAGACAGAGAGCGAGCGAGCGAGAGAGAGAGAGCGTCTTAAAGCCTTAAGCTCAAGTCTAGCTCAATTAGGCGCAAGGCCGTTGCTGACTCTCAAGCATAAGAGAGAGGTGTTTGAACTGTGAATTGCAGCAACGAGAGTACAGCGCAGAGAGCGGAATAGAGAGAGAGAGAGAGATAGAGAGCGATCGCTAAGAGGAAGGAAATGGATCACTTGAAGGGGGGGAGACTATTTTTAGGTTGGAATTAGCTGGAAGCTAAACGGGATTGTTGCCCCTTGTGTGAAAGGGAAATATGACCGCCAGGTGAGAACGATCCCAAATGCAGCCCACACACATATGTACATATGTATAATATAAGACGTTGTCTGTCTGCGAAGGCGTTTGCCGGCATCTTTGTTGTCTGCGTTTCTGTCTTTCTGGTGTCATAAATCTGACAAAAATGTGTCACAAATGAATCTTTTGCTCCGTGTTCCCTTGCCAATTCTCCACTTCCAATTTCAATTTCATTAATTGGCAAACGCGCAACCCGCTCTCAATGACGTAACGCTGGGCGCCTGGTTCGCTGGAACCTAATTTGAATATTTCCACAAAGAGCACAAAAAGAAGAAACACAGAAAAGAAATATAGAGAGAGGGAGAATGAAGCAGAGGCCAAAATGTGACCAGGGGGACATCCAATAAATACAAGCACACACACACACACACACAAACACACACAGGTGAGCAGTGGAGTATCAGAGAGAAAGAGAGCAAAGAGCCTGCGAGTGATTTCCACGTGTGTGTGTGTGTGTGTGTGTCATAATCATTTTGTTTTTGGGAGTTTCGTTTCTCCTTTTTTATGACTCCTCTCCCCCTTCGCCAATCTTTGACCAAGTTTATTGCTCTTTGGAGTCAGCGGGGGTGTAAAGTGGGGGCCACTGGCGACATATTGACTGCACGCAAAGGATTTTGAATATAACTGTTAGCCACACACAGAGAACGAGAAGATAGAGAGCGACAAAGAGAGAGAGAGAGAGAGAGGCGGCACAAATGTGGGACAACAGTTTCGCTGTGTGCGTGTGCAATAAAAGAAATACAGTGGCACCAAAAAAAACATTGTCAGGCCTGTGGGACACATCTACTGCTGCTTCTCGCGACTTCCTGGCGCTATTTAATTTGCTCATAAAGCGTCGTCAGGCGGCACAGCCGCTCCGTGGAAATGTCCTTGGCACGTGCACTAGCAGGCCACCCACTTGCCACCCATCTACCACAGCACCCCCTCTCTTCGACTACCTTTGCAGCTGCTGCAGCCATAAAAAAAAGAACACAAGGGAACTCGGAACGCAAGGTGCAAAAAAACGGAACAAAATTATGAATCAGCCAAAGATAAAAGCCAAAAGCTTAAAGGATTCGGGTTGAATGACCTAATTCCGGGGCCCATATCATGTTACTACGAGTACCGTACCCCCTCGGAGAGGTGGGGAGGAGGAGGCACACTATTTCAGTTGAATACCCTGCTGCTGCTGCCCTCAGCCCTCAGCCTCAGCCAGCTGCGACTGCGCAGCAGCAGCTGCTGTCCAAAAATAAATGTGTAATTAAAAATAAAACATACAGAAAAGAAACGAAAAGGAGAAAAAAGAACAGGGGCCAAGGAGCGCTGTTATAAAGGTAAATGAAAAGAAAATACAACACGAAACAGACAGACTGACACTCCAACCCCCTCCAGAAGGGAGACTCGAGACAAGAATCGACACGAGAAAAAGGCGAAACGAGTTCGAGAGAGTTCAGTGGCCCAAAAGGGGAGGTGGAGGTGTGTGCCCCTACCCCGAAAGAGTACTTGAAAAATATTTAAATTCCCATTAAAACCCAGCATTAACAACAACTGGTGCTAATTTTCTAGACACTACTGTAAACAGCAAGCAGTTCAAAGTGTAAACGCTGCGTGGGTGCACAGCTCTAACTGTATCGCACTCGCTCTCGCGCTGCGGCTAGAAATTCCAGGAAATAATTCAAGCAGAGCAGCTGCTGCGTGCTCTTCTCTATATTGTATCTCTCTTTGTTAAACCAGTGACGTCTGCGCCAAGGATTATCTGCGCTTTGTAAGAAGCATCAAACACAGAGGCAGAACCAGAGCACGTGTTACTGAGAAAAATCTTCCGTTCCCTCATTCAGGTAAATGAAAAATAAATATACTTCTAGTCGTCGTCATTTTTGTGGTTGTGTGTTGTTGCAAAAGATGATGAAATACCGAGGCAGGCAATGTGAAAAGCCAGCCCCTGCCTATGGCATAGGAGAATTTCGTATGGCGTCAAATAGACGCCGCAGTTGTCGTCATTGAACGAACCACACACACACACACGCATACTCGTACGCAATGCGTAGTCACACAGCACAAAATGAAAACGAAAACTGCTTCGTTCATGGTGAGTAGTGTGTGTGATGGATGGAAAGGAAAAGGCTGCGGCGGCGGGCAGCAGCAAGTGGGAGGCAAAAAGAGCTTTGGCAACATTTGTTGCTAGACATTTTTGGCCTACTATAATGTTTCAATCGATGTATAGTAGGAGGTGGGGGCGGGGGAGGCGTAAAATGGACACCAATCTGTTGACCTTCAGAACTGTCAATATTTGCCACATTTGTTGCACTATTTACTGCCGTTCCGCTCAAAAACAACAGCAACTGCAACACGATGATTTCAATGTCAAAAGTGCAAACTAATTTTGTTTATTCAAATTGTTTATCAATTTTTGTTGTTGTTGCTGGGGATTTCATAACATTTCCCAGAGGCCAGACGCCACAAGAGAGAGGCACACGCGTTCGTTGGGGGAAAAGTTTTTACGACTTTCGTATGCGTGTGCGCTTCTCTATTTTTATACAACTTGACTTTGTTATTATTGCCTTTCGTTTTAAATGCAATTAAATGGGGCACAAAGCCAGCAAAGCGAGATAAATTTTAGTTGTATGTATGCGTATATTTAGAGAGAGGGAGTGAAAACAGTTAAAGCACTGTTGCATTCCCCTGGTGTATTTATAGTATAAGTATGGTGGGACATTCCCCATCTTTGAGTTGCATATTTTATGCCTATCTCTCCGAATGCCTCCCCTTGTGTATTAATGCACCTTGTGCATTGCCATTTGGACTGCTTTCAGCACTATACCGCTTGTTGCCAACTGCTTCCCTACTGCTTCTTCACTGCTTATCAAATGAGCTTAGTTGCAATTGCATTTTCCAGCCACGCGCCATTCATTCGCTCCCTCCTCGTATCGTCCCTCACTCTTTCACGCTTCTACAACTTTGTTTGTTTCGGTTTTTGCTGGTGTTTGCATTTATGCGACACGTGCCGGGGCTTCTGTTCCCCTGTTTTTCTGCTGCTGCTCCAGGGCATATTGATTTGCTGTTATGGCAAAATCATTGCCACCCCATACACATACACATACACACACACACACACACACCCAAGAACACACATGCAGCACCATACACAAAGCGAAGCAACAACTGTGAAAAATCTTTAAACAAATTGGCTTAACACAAATAAACAACAAGGTAGAACAAAATAAGTGGGTATATATGTACAATCTATATGTATATAACCTCTAGAAATCTAGTGAACAACAACTAACAGCTGCTTTTACTTGTTTCCAGACAACTTTATTTGCTGTTAATTGAAATTGCAATAAAAGATGAAAGTGGAGTGTGGCGTGGCGGGGTGGGGTGGGACGGGGCGGAGGGGCAGAAAGAGATTGGGGATAGGCGAACCAGATTGGCGACACTTGTCAACTTGTTGACGCTTTCCGACCGACACCACTGCTTGATTATCACACAAAACAGCTGATCTTGCCTGTGTGCGATAGAAAGAGAGCGAGAGAGGGTAAGAGTGAGAGTGCAAGAGTCCGTACCCGCACTAACGTCAATCAACAACAGTTAGGCGGCTTTTGGTTTCCAATCGATAAACAAAAACGTAGCAAAAACAGAAAGAAGGAATAAAAGAAAACGAGAATAAAGCTGGCGTCAATACCGTGCGGGCGTTATCAGAGCAGACGCCGCCGCCTACTGATGTACTTATGCTGATAGCGAGGGTAGGGTAGGGGAGAGGCGGGAGAGACTAACGTCCAAAATCAGGCGCGTTTCGGTGTGTGTTTGGGCTATTTGTTTGCTCTCTGCTCGCTGATAAAAACTGTTAGGCGAAGTGATGAAATTACCAATAACAAAAGAGTCACGTGAGTGGACACTGATATGCTTGCTATTTTTGTGCCAGCGACAACTTTGTTGCTTGTCCGTCAGCCATATTCTAAAGGCCTCATTGGCTGCCCATCCCACAAGGATGCCCATTGTCTTTTCGATTAGATCATAGTCATTGAAGGTGTTGCTTTACGATAAATGCCAGCATCCTGTCTACCAAACGAACATTCTCGTAACGATTTGAATAATTTTCCTCAAGTTTAGTGATTGATCTTGCGCCACTCTTGTCACCTGTCAGCAGCCGCACGATTGCTGTCCTGAGCGCTCTCTCTCTCTCTCTCTCTCTCTGTCTGTTTTTTATTTCTACTGCTTGTCCTCTCTGCTGATTGCGCTGCACTCTCTTTTGTTAATCTAGGCTTCTATGACTTGTATCAGTCTCTGCCCCTCCTCTCCATCTCCATCTCTATCACTCTCTCTTCTAGAATCGCACATCAGCGGAGAGCATTTTCTATTCATATGCACTAATCGCGAGTGGGGAGTGTATTTGTATGGCGGCGGCGGCGGTGGCGGCGGCGATTGTTGGCAAGATATCTGCTAAGCAGGTGACAGGCATCGCTGACGACGACGGCGCCGTCTCTGTCTCTGTCTCTGTCGCTGTCTACATGGCGACCGCATTCTCGCGCTGGCGCCAAGCAGAGGCCATACAAATGCTGTGGGCGGGCAGCGGCAGAGCGAAAGTGAATGCCAAATGTAGCCACGCCTTGTAGCTCGAGAGGTGAGTGGGTGGGTGGTAGACAGTGTCTGTTCAACGGTTGATTCTTTTACAGTTACTGCTTAAGGTTCTCTTTGTCTTTGTTCTCTCATCGAGTACTTACTTGCATACTCGCGTCGCGAGTGAATGTCCACCGCCAGGTAGACCATGCTGAAGCTGCCTTCCCCGATGTAGCGGCCAAAGATGAAATCATTTGGGGATCTGCGAGGCGGAGGATTCTGTTGTTGTTGCTGCTGCTGCTGCTGCTGCTGTTGTTGTTGTTGCTGCTGTTGTTGCTGCTGTTGTTGTTGCTGCTGCTGCTGTTGTTGCTGCTGTTGTTGTTGCTGCTGCTGCTGCTGTTGCTGTTGATGCTGCTGCAACATGTCCAGGAGGTCCTTTTGCTGTTGCTGCCTCAATTCGTGGGAAATTCCATTTTGGTACTGATGCCGACAGCAAACTTTGCTGCACTGCGGCGTCGAGGCAACAGACGAACTGTTGCTGGCCACCGCTGCTGCCAAAGGCGATGTGTGGCCTGCGAGAGAACAGAGAACAGAGAATGGAATCATTGCCACATGTTGATAAGGGAAGCTTCTACTCTCCTCTCACACTTACCGTTTGTCAGATACTTGTTGCTGCTGCCATAGCGGCTGTTGTTGTTGTTCTCCGTTGTTGTCATCGTCGTTGTGGCACTGCCGGTGCCGATAGTTGTGGCAGAGGCTGCCCCACAGCCGCACGTGTGCTGTTGCAATCGGGACGCCGCTGTGGTGGCGGCCATGGCTTCAACGACGACGACCAGCTGCTCTTTCAGTTTCAGTTCCATGAAATTCGATTCGCTTAAGGACACTGGCGTTGTGGCTTTCTCCTTGGCCATTGCCGACGGCATGGTAGCCGCTTGTGTCGTTGCTGTTGTGGCAGCAATGTTGAACGTTTGCTGTTGCTGCGACGACGTCTGTGTCTGCTCAATGCTGCTGCAACTGCTGTTGCTGCTGCTGCTGCTCGAAGATGCAGCCGAGACGATGGTGGCGGCCGCTGCAATGCTGGCCCCGCTGCAGGGCTGAAGCTGCTGCTGTTGTTGTGTACCGTTGCTCTGCAAGGAGAGAAGACAGAGAACGATCTGGATGAGAACAGGTCAGAGTTTAAAGCAGTTCCAGCTCTGTTAACTTAACATGGGCAGGGCTCCCCACTCTGTTAATCAACAGTGGCCGAACCCCAACACGCAATAAATTAAGTTTCTGCTGCGCAGAGGTATAGGCCGCCCGCCTTCCCGTCTACCCGCCCTCCCGTCCACCCGCCGCTCAAAAAGACAAACAATAACACAAGAAGAAGCAGCGCGCTCCAAAGCGGAACTCAAGAACAGGTCCACAAAAGGCAACAGCAAAAACAGAGTCTGCCCAATGGTCCGTCCGTCCGCCATTGACGTCGTCAAGTTCATTGCCGCAGAAGCTCTGCTCCGCTCTGTGCTCTGTGCTTCTTCTACGCTTTAGTTTTTGTGGGATTTTGGCGGGGTTCAAGGACTTGGAGCATGAAAATATAATAAAGTTCATTGCCACCTGTTTACATTTCTATTAGAAGTTTATGCTCGCGGACTTTGCCTTTGCCTCTGCCTCTGCCTTTGTTATTGCTTCTCGTTTAGCGGGGTTTTTTTTTTCGGTTTCATTATGCGAGACACAGATTGTTGTGGCGTGATTTCTTGGGAGGGAATCAAAGTTAGAGCTAAGCCTATGGCGGGGGGGTAAATGTTGAAAACATAACAAAAAATAGAATCCAAAAATATTGAGAGCGCGATCAATTTGAAATGTTTTAATGGTAAACTACTTGCGAAACATTTGTCGCCAGTCATGTGATACGCCTTCGAGATGCTTGACCGGCAAGCAGTCCATCACGCTGTCTTGTGCACCCTACAGAGTTTCACAAAACGAAACCGAGTCGAACGAATATTAAATAAAATGTGCAAATTCTCAAAAATGGAAACAGATTAATAAATAGCAAACCATAAACTGGCCAAACAAATGAAATTTAAATACAAAAAAAATTCAATAAGCCATAAAAAACAACAAGGTGAGCAAATGCGTCAATGAAAGTTGAAGCTTGGAGCTAATTTTAGAGCAACAAAGAGATCGGAGATAAAAATGGAAGACCAGACCCCCATAGACACAGCCAGGCTTCGGCATCGGCATCGGCATCGGCTTGGGCTTCGGCTTCGGCTTTGGAGAGCAAATAACGAGAAGAATCGAACGATCTATTTTAGTGATCGAGCGAGGGGGAAGGCCCCAACTAAAAAAAAAACCTAAGGGCCACAGGGCCATCCAACAGGTGTATTATCAATTAAGTGGATCGAGGGAGATAGCATAAGCATTCTTTGCATTCGTCAATGAAAACAGTCTTTCTGTTGCTGTCTCTCCCTATCTTTATGTGCGTCACACACATTGGAATGCCGTTGGTTTACTTTTCAGACACGCACACAGAAATGGAAATCAGAGATATTGGGCGAACAGATAGATGGAGAGGGAGAGAGAGGAAAAGAGAGCCAGCTAATTGTATTCTGTTATGCTTCGCTCTCCCTATGTTAAGACATGACCTCAACGGCATGCCACACATCCACATCCACATCCCCGAACCCGAACCCGACCCCCCTCCTATCGGGGTGCTCTACACACCCACGAGTCAATCTAAACAAAATAAACATAAAATTCTTCGATATTTGAACTCTGCCGCCGCTTCAACGCAGCGATAAAAAAAAAAAGTTGCCAACCTAGTTTTTAAGATACCCTCTAAAGAAGGGTATTACTGATGAATCAGGATTGTACAGCACATTGGACATACATATTTCTGAACCTAAATTCCATATTTAACAATAACGGAACAACTAAATCCCAAGTCTTAATCGTTCTTAAAAGAGTATTTCGAGCGTCGTTTAACCCAAAATCTTGCCTTTCTTTCTCGTTGTTTCTTTTTGGCCTTTTTTTTGGCGACTGTTTGGCTAATTAAGCCGACGACTACGACGACGATCTGCGTCAGCGGCTCAAAAAAAACTGGTCAAGAAACCAATTGGTGAATGGCAGAAATCCACCAACAAAAAGCGACTACAGAAAGATACAAAAAAAAAAAAAAACAAAAAAAAAACAGGAAATACCCAAAATTCCAAATCGTCTTGTTGTCCATTACATGGAGGTTTTTTAAACCAGATTTTGTTCCTTTACGTCAGACAGAGAAAGACGCACCGCCACTCATTTGCATGGGAGGGGGGTCCCAGACAACAAATATTATTATAATAACAATAAGAAGATCCATAAAAATGCTGAGGAAAAGTTTTAGAGTATCGAAAGTTTCCCCCCCCCACCCCTGTTTCAAGAGTGGGCGTGTATCAGCAAAAGATCCACCATATGACAAGAGTCGGCAGCAAGATATCTGGGTGTAGATATACATATATACATATATGTAACTGATCTATAAACATAGAAGAAAACGCTCTGCCTCTGCCGCTGCCGCTGCCTCTGCCACTGCCACTGCCTCTGCTCTGCTCTCGGACGTTGTTTTGTCGCGTTGTCTGCGGCGTCTAGACAAAAATGACATTTAAATTAATCTATTTTATTGCCAGGCCAACGCCAATGGATGGGGTACGACGATGTTCCTCCACACACCCCACACGATACACCACACACAGATCTAGAGATCCCACCACCTCGTCGTCTTGTGTTCAATTTATATTTATAAATAAGATTTTCGTCTACAGAATGCAGCCAATTGAAAGACAAAAAATGCAACCACAAACGCCACTGCGAAGAGAATCTCTGATTAAAACACGAAAAGATACAGGCAAATGGGATGGTAGACGGGTAGAGGGGTTTGATTTGGTTTGGTGGTCTCTCAAGGTATTGCAAAAAAAAAAGTAGCCAAAACTTGCTAAATATGTATACAGCAAATGTTTTTAATTTTGGCACCACATAAAAATTAAAAAAAAAAAAAAAACGCTAAGCGAGGCCACACACAAACATACAACAAACAAAAACTATTATTAACAATTCAATGTGGGTTTTGGTTTATTTGTTGAATTAACAACAAGCCCCCCTTCCTTTCTTCCTTCCAGGAGATGGCCACTGTTGCTGCTGGAGAAGTGGGGAATGGTATCCAATCGACCCGTGGCCAGGTGCGTGGGAGAGGCGGGATTTAAGTTAGATCTGCCAGACCCTCAGCGGATATTCCCGCATTATCTATTCTGAAAGAGTACTGGAGGGTACTAATACTCTTTTGGCTTATGCGGACCGTACCGGACCGGACCAGCCCCCGTCCAAATTACGGATCATAAAAAGCACCTCTGCCCAGATAGTGGGGGAGGCGAAAAACCTACAGCCATAGCTACATGTGGGCGTGGTATTTACGCCTCGCCTGGCATCAGCAGGCACACATACCATGCCACACATTTTTTTTTTTGATACACAAAACGGTAATAAAAAATTCGCGGAAATTTTTTGCGCCTTTTGCTACTCTTTTTTGCCTGCTGCCTCTGCCTCTGTCTCTTCCCCTTCCTCCCCCTCTCAGTCCACAATCTCTTTTGTATTTTTAGCCAACGCCTTTTGATTTCTATTGGATGGAACAGATCAGACGATGGATCCGTAGTCCCTGTCTCCCCCTCTCAGACGACATGTTTTGCATAATTTAATCGGCGAAATGTTGGGTATACGTATGGCGTGAGGTAGGTTTGGGTTAAACCCGATATATAGCACCATACCTGCTGAAGAATCGGTAAACCTTCCATGATATAAAAAAAAAGGGGGGAGGAATATACAATTTAAACAGAAATTTCGAACATTTAATTTTGTGTTTGGACTGTCACCAAATGAAAGGCCTGCCTGCTGCCGCTTCGCTTCTCTCTCTCTCTAAACAAAATAGTAAAAATGCGCTTATGAATGAAAATGCCAAGAGCGCGGCGGGGGGACGGGGGACAGAGAGACGAGTGCAAGCAAAACAAGAATGCAAATGCAAGTCTTCCTTTCCTGCTCCCACTCTCACGCACAAACATACACCACACTGCTTGTGGCGCCCTGTATTACAAAACTCTCTTGCTCTCTTTTTATGCGCTCGCTCTCTCTACTTTAACTGCTTAGAATGGGGAGAGCAAGCAGTAAGGCCAAGCAGTAGGCCAGAGCGAGTCGAAGGTATGAAAGAAGGCGAGAGCGAGGCGTAGAATACTAAAGTGAGAGAGAGAGGCTGCTGCTGCCTCTCTCAATCTCTCTGTTTGTGTATGTTGTAATTGCGATTCACGGGTACAAATTCCAATGGGCACACGCACTAAGAGAGGGGGTGTAGAGGGGGCTGTATGCGAAGGTAAAGAAGAGGTTTTTTTTTTGTCGCATACACACACACACACACACTGTGCCATAAAGCGCGCGTATTTTTCGGCTATGCGCGAGTCTCGTCTCTATATGTAGTATGTGTGTCTATGAATTTTTTTGCTTTGATTTTTCACATAAAAAATGTTCATTAAGTATTTTTATTAATTTATGTTTTTCTTATTTAAACGCTTACGTCGAGAGTAAAAACAGCAAACGTAACGTATCGGCAACGTAAGATTAATTCCGTTTCGTTTGATGGGCAGCGAGACGCAGTAGGAAAATTTGTATAACGGCGACAGCAAGACGGTTTCAAAACGGAACAGGAACGTTTACTGTACATATATGCATAAATACGCTTGTGTGTGTATATTTTTTATAGGAACGGTACTTTTTTCGGCTATACGTAATTTGACTAATGAAAACAATTTGTTTTTTATTTCTTCGTTTGAAACATTTGAACACAACACGGAGACGAACACTTCAAAAAAATATTTTGAGAGTAGAGAACGAATGCACTCTCTTTGGCTCTGTGATATTCCTATTTTATGTAATTTTTTGTTTTTTTTTTTTTTGGCCTTTTGTGGAGTATTATTTAATCGCACTGCGGGGGCCCTAACACCACCACACTTTGTGTATGCGCGCGAGTGTGTGGCTATCAGCGGCCGTTTGAATGTATAGGTGTGTGCTTCCGACGATCCGCGGGAGCCCAACGTTCGTTCGGTTGAAAGCGCCCCAAAAGTCTAAGCAGTGGAAAAAAAAGAGCATGTGGATACCCCAAAAACGAAGCAGTATCAAAACCCGAAGACAGCCGAGAGCGAGAGCACACGAGAGCGGCGCTCGTGAAGTTAAATGGGGCCAAAGCAGCGCAGTCGCCGCCAGCGCCAAGGCGAACAAGTTGCGCGCCAGTTTTTTTTTTCTGCTCTGGCTTGTTCCTTCTCTTTCTCTGTCTCTCTCTCTCTCTCCCTGTCGCTCATTGTTGCTGTAATTGTTGCATTGTAATTGTTATAAATAAATAAAGTCCAAAGCCAAAAACAAGTTGCATCTCGCTCTCGCACACAGCCAGCAAAATGAACAACATCCCAAAAGAAGAGAAGCGAAGCGCTCTCTTCGCCCTGAGTTGTAAAAGAGCGACCGCATTCCTAACTGTAAACAAGCAAGAAGAAGCAGAACGGGAGAGAGAGAGAGAGAGAGGGAGAGACAGACCGAAAAGAATGCGGCGCTGCTGGAAAAACTAGTTTTTCCCGCTGGAAAATGTGACAAAAACAAAAGAGGCGAGAAAACAGAAAAAAGAATTTTAGGAATTTTCATGCACCCAAAAGAGAGAAGCAAAGAGAGAGCGGACCGACTGCGAAAGTCATGTAAAAATAAACAACAAACGGAACAACCGAGAGAGTGGAACAGAGACAACAAGGAAGTGCGGTCAAAACAAAATGCGTGAGAAACACGAAGGCAGAAGAAGTGGAAGAGGGAGGCGCAAGGAAAACTGAAGTGGAACAGGCAGAGCAGCAGAGGAAGAGGGCAAGAAGAAGACAGACAACAGAAAGATAGACAGAGAGAGGAGAGGGAGAGTCGTGTAGTAAACAAAACATGAGCGGCGCGACTGCGACGCCGACGTCTGGCGCTGACGTTTTACGTTTACGTTTTGACGTCGCAGCTGCGGCGGCAGACTTCAAAATGTAAATAAATATTATCAAATATACGAGTGTGTGTGTGTGTGTGTATGTGTGTGAGGGAGTGCAACTTCGTGTGTGTGTGTGTAATAATAACAACAAATAATAACTATAAAAGAAACAAGAAAAACAAAAAAAATGAGCAACAGAAATGCAAGTGAAAGGCGTCTGCGTTGTCTGCTTCCTCCTTTTCCTCCTCTTCCACTGCTTCATCATCTTCTTTTGGTTTTGCAAAAAGGAAACGGTACAAAAAAATGTTGTCGACTGCGAAGATGGTAAAGGAGATGAGGAGTGTAGAGAGGGAGACAGAGGAAGATGGGTGAGATATGTGATGCAGTGGAGTGAGGGAGAGAGGTAAACAACTTCACATTTGGCTGATTGCAGACGGACAGACAGACAGAGATAGAGGTGGAGAGATGGAGGGAAGGAAGGGGCAGTGTAAGGAGACAAGAGAAAGAAAATTAAATAAATAGATGATTTATTATTATGGGGCCGCGTTTGCCATTCAAACTTGTATTGTTTCAAAACTACTCTTTTTTATAGATTAATCGCCATCAAATGGATTATTTAATGTCGAACACCAGCATTAATTATATATATCTTTTCAAATACATTTTAAGTATCTTTATTATATTTTTTTTTTGAGTCTTTTGTTTGCTTAAATGTCAAAAGGGAGCTGTATTCCAGCAGTTTTAACTTTTTTTTTTTTAAATAAATTGTTTTACCGTTTTTTTGACTCTGTCTGGCAGACAGGCGGCAGCGACACAGAGACTTTATTTTTATGGCCCACCCCTTTCCCAGATGTCAAGAAACTTAATTATACATAAATGTCTATTTTTAAAAACAATATACCCACATCGGTGCATGTTGTGTTTTTTTTTTGTTGCAGGTATATATTTCGTTTTGCATTAATTCAGTTTTATTTTGATGGGCTTTAAAGCGGTTCTTACTGAATTTATTGTTTTTAATAGAAGTTTTTTTTTTTAAATAAGTTGTTCCTGGACTTGGAGTTTCGTTTACTCCAGAATTAATTAAATATAGAGAAAATATTAAAATGTCCAAGACAATTGCAAAATTGTGTTTTAATTTTGTTCCTGACTATCTTGTGGGTATTCTGGATATCTCCACAAGACTCTGTCCATTCGGATTTTCCAAGCCTTGCTTGTGTTTTTGCTCATTTGTAAAAACCCTAAGTAAGTGTTCTTAACTCTAATTTATTGAACAGTACAGTTATTGTTTTATTACCTTGATTGACGCCTTGAATCGGCGCACGACGAAGTTGTTGAATTTATTGGACCAACTTTTGCATTTCATGAGGAGGCCGGAGGGGACCGCCGCAAGCGAATGCGGGTCGGAGATTTGGGTGGAAAAAGACAACGGTAAACACTGGATGTCTCCTTCCGTTGCTGCCACTACTCCTATTTGGTTTTATCTTTGCTCGCTATAGGTGTTTCTTCTTGTCAGATTGGAACAGGAATTGTTATTTGATTAATCCTCTGCTGGTGCATTATTTCTTTAATTAACACTTTGATTGTTACAGTTTACAGTTATTACACACAATGAGCCACAGGCACAACGGGTCTTCACGTTCACACACAGAAAAAATTTGACGAAAAGGACAACATTTTCTATCGTTCTTTGTTTTGGGATTTTCCTTTTGGCGCGCAGAGAACTCAACTGCTTAGGGCCGTTTGGTGTTGCTGCTGCTGTTTTGCCGATTCTCGTTCTTGTTTAAATAATACTCAAGCACGCAATTGTAATTCCCGATCTTCTCCGTATTTGATCAAATTACTGAATATTTTCGACCAAAAGATTTCTTAGATTTGGACTTGTGTTTTTGGCCTTTGGGTCGACCAAAAACTTGAACTTTTGAATAATTCAGAAAAAAATTCGACAAGATGGTGTTGTTTACGGGTCCGCGGAAAAAAATGTTTGAGACAAATTTTCCCACTTCTTGTGGTCCTCGCTTTTGTATGTTTCGGACTCATGTTGCTGGCCACCGTGTTGCCGGTACTGTAGGAAAAGGTAAGGGACAGCAGGCGAAACGGCACAGAGAGTCAAACGCATGCAAGGTAAAATTCACCCCGATTCTCAAACATACCGTGATTGTTTACAGCGCTTGTAAGCATTCACAGCATAAGACACGGTGAGGTGAGGTGCCTAAGACTATGAAATGTTGCTGGGCCTTTTTTGCCTATTGTCCATACCTTTCCATGGCACGCGGTTGGAGTCAAAAAGAGAGTCTTACGCTCATTTTGCGCCCCATTTTTGAGCGATGAACAAAATAAACAAAAACTCTCTCCCTCTCGGCATGAATGTGGAATGAAAGTGGAACGCTTGGAAGTACGGCCATACAAAATGGAACATTTCAAAAAGGCGCGCAGCGAATGAGATTCGTGGAGGGGATTTTTGCTGGATTGAGGAGGGAAGAGATAGAAATTCTTGAAGGAGCTCTAAAAGAAAAGAACGAAGAGCAGAGGGAGAAAATGGATTGCTGTAACGGTAGATGATGGATATGAAAACAGTTAACAGTTAACTTTAGATAAAGCAAGGGAATCTTGACAGGCTATGGAACGCTGTTATTTAACAGGAGGACAGAACAGAGGAAGAGCAGGGAGATCGATCAAGTGAATCCAATAGAAGTGCACCCAAAATAGTACCACTTTATATGGCATTAATTTCACAAGCAATTTGCAAGTCATGGTTCCGTTATTGGCGATTTGCGTTTTTTTCCCTTGCATCGAAATTTGCATGCAGCGGTGGCGGCCCCCCATAAATTATTTATGGGGCAAGTGACGCACTTGTTTTCCTCTTGAAAAACGACCTGCTTTTTTGGTAATTTTTCTGTTCAAGAAAGGTCTTTTTCGAAACAACACAAAAACAACCATGAGTCAGGGCCGTCTTGCTCGGGGCCTTTGACAGTTTTTCCCGAAATTTCTGATGGCAGTTGTAACGGTTTGTAACGGCGCTCACTCTGTGCCACTCTGTGTGGCATGCATCTGTCTATCTGTCCCTCTGTCTCTCTCTCTCTTTTCATCGACAAGAAACCTCAATTATGTGCATTGCTGGAATTTCAACTATTTGGAGCTCACTCCATTCAAACTGCTTGGTCTTGGATCGTTTCATTGATCGGCTCTCTTAAGTTCCTCACATACAGTCCACAGTCCACAATTCACTGTGAATTGTGAATCCAATGCTTGGCTCTCTCTTTGGCAGTGTTCCGTTTTGTCCCAGACGTTCCTTGTTTTGGTTTCAATCGAGCGCGCGCCTTTTTTCGCATGTGTGTATGTATGCGAGAGTGAATGTTGCCTGTGTGTGAGTGCAAATTCACTTGTCTGTCGTGGCGCAGTCGCTGCCTCTGCTCGCGTTTACGTTTTTACTACGAAACTCAAGCAGAGGTGCGAGCGAGATGCAGCGAAAACAAAACATTAAAATCGAGGGGGAAGATGGCAGCGCGGTCGCTGCTCTCTCTCATACTCTCTTTACCCTCGCCTTACCCACTGCCTTTGCTGGCGACGTCGCTGTCGCTGTCGTTGTCGTTGTCGTTGTTGTTGCTGCTTCTGTTTCGTCATAGAGTTTTTCCCCTTTACGTTTGTGGGTTTTCTTTGATATTATTATGGTTATTTTTGATGTATTTAATTTGAAATTTGTCTTTTTTAAAGAAAGCTGTACTATTTATAGTCGGGAATTTCTAGAACTATTTTAAATCAAAAAGCAATACATATTGCCAAAAAATCTATCTGCCGATAAGATACGGTAAACTTTGTACGGACCAAAAATAACTAAAGTATCGATAAAGCCTCAAATGGATGGAGGCAAACCATATTTTGGACTATGACGGATCATATCTTATACGAAATTCCAAACAAGAATCATTAAACCAATTGATTTCTTAAGTTTAATATGATTTATGAACAATTAATAATAGAGGGACAAAATTTGGCTGATAAATCATGCCAGAAACTTGAGTTATGGATGGTCTATTGGGGTCTCAATGCTATAACTCTGCTTTTTGGTGGGTAGATTGCTGAGAAAACTGAGCAAAGCTTCAGAAATGTGAATTACATTACAATTGAATGATTGCTGGATTGATGAGCGAATTTTTCATGGATATATCACAAAAAAAGAGGCTAACAAAATTATGGATGGGTTTTTTTTTACTCTTTTATAGATTTCTTTGTGAATGGTTTTCTCTGAAATTTGATTAATAGCTAAGAAATATGAATTGTTTGTTCCATTTTAAGGGAACCTTCGATTTTCAAAATCTTATCTTAAACTTTTTGAAAATCATCTGCATCTAATCCTAAATCAATAAACCATTAATCCTCTTAGTTTCTATATAGGTTATAAAGATTTCTTGGTGTTATTTTTTCGAATCAAATTTTCGTTGTATTTTCTTGCTTTTTTTTGTTGTTTTTGGGTTCAGCGTTTTAGCATTTTCTGGCTAATTCATTTGTTAATGAGCAAACACAAAAGCCAGCGGAGAAGATGCTGCTGTGGTTTTTGCTTCTTCCGAGCAAAAAAAAATATATATATTTGAGGAAATTAGCATTTTTAATGGTCGACAAGTCCGGAGTTCGGCGAGACACAATGTCGCCTCAAAAAATATATAGATGTACTCCGCAGAGACTGAGTGAGAGCGAGAGAGAGCTATACCAGCGTGTATATGTTTTTATAATACGAAAATTTGCATAAAACAAATCTACGCTTAGCATAAAAAATTAATTTCTCAACAAAAATTCAACTAAAATCGAAGATGGTTTTTGGATTAGTGGGGATTTCGCTGTAGTGGTTCGGCGAAGGGCGGGAGGGGGTTGGGCATTCCAGAGACCAGAAAAGCGAATCATTAGCAAAGATAGTTGTATGTAAGCCCCAGCCCCTGCCCCTGCGGAGGCTCCCCTTTGGTGGAGATCAGATCCCATAGTGTGATCTTTGGTTTCGTTCGGCTTTCGGTCTTTCGATTGGTCTCTGGCTTTGCCACCTGTTTCGTTGGGGATCTGGGTCTGGGTCTGGGTCTGGGGCTCAGGTCTCTGGGGCTGGGGCTGGGGCTGGGGCTGGTCTCGTTTAATTACTGTCTTCCCCCCTGGCTTAACCGGTTCGGTCACCCCTCCTCCGTAGGCCCCTGGAGCTCTCCATTTAGTTGTCACTAAGTTTACCCATTAATAAAAGCCGCTGACTGGCGTCCGATGGGTCCGCGGCGGTGGTGGTGGTGTGGCATGGTATCCCAGAGTTACACATCAATGGACCCGACGATCCGTCCTCAATTTGTTTAATTTATTAGCAAACATTGGAACGCAGTGCAATGGTGGGGGCAAGGGGCGGGGGCATCACATTGATCAAAGAAATATTTCATTTAATTGTTGAAGCGAAATATTTTTGTGGTCAATTATGAGGCAAACAAAACATTTCGAGGGTACAGTTTAAAGGTGGAAATGTGTGTGTATTTTCTTTCCATTTTAAATATTAATTTCAGTGGTTTCCCTTTGGGGCATCTCATCGATTCAACCTCTGAATATTTATAGTTCCTTTGGGGCACAGCCGCCGGGGCAGCAGTCCAGCTAAGGGAAGCTGAAGGTCATGGGAATGGGGACTCGAGATGGAAAACAAAAGGTTAAGTGTCTTTGGAAATGATTGAATAGGAAGAGGAGAATTTCCATATGGAATCCGAAAAGACTCCATTCCGTTTTGTTCTAAAGGAGAGCCCCAAATAGGTTCTCCAGCCGAATCTATCCTATCCTATCCATAATTGCATTTTCTGGCTTAATCCAATTACAGTTTAAAGGTCAAATCAATCGGTGGTGAAATGCCAAAGGACCACAATACGTTGAAGGATGGCTGCAGAAATGGCAAATGGCTGGCAAAAACAAAAACCCACATGGTTTTCTATTCAATTATTTTCCATTTCCCCGGCTATTTTCCAATGCAATGAGTAATGGCAATAGAGTTCTGGAGTTTAATGTTTGTTTCATGTTTTTTTTTCGCGTTTGGTTTTTGAATTTCTGTTCGAAATTCGATTATAAATGAATAGACGTGTCGTCGCTACGGCAAAACAATTGAATTAAAAGCCATAATTTATTAATTAACACCACGCGTGGGATACATGCATGTAGCCCCCTCCCCCCACTTTCTCTGCCACTCTTTCCCTCCTTCTTGTTTTTGTATGTGCGCTCTCTTTCGAGGGGGAAAGGCCAGAGCGAACAAATCAACAAAATTCACACGTGTCTGCTTCCCCCCCATCCCCACACTGTGCAACACAGTTCTGCCTAGAACTCCATGCCACGCAGCAGAGAATATATTGCGCATACGCCGCGTGCGACGGCGACGGCGCCAGGCGGCGTGAAAATGAAATTGGCGCCAAACGAATTTGCAACGGTCAATTAAAACAAAAACAAAAAACAAGCGGCAGAAGGAAAATGGTAAAAACTCCCATCCCCCCCCCACAAAACAGCAACCCCTCCTTAACGGTGTGTTAATAAATTCTAAACGCTCTCTTTTTTATGTGCCTTCAGGAGGGGAGGGGAAGCGGTAAGCGGGGGGGCCGGGGGCGGAGACTGCAGTTTAAACAATAAATAATTTCTAGGTGGCGCCTCAATGGCGATTGTCGTTCCACCCTCCCCTCTCTCCCTCTCTCTCTCTCTCTGTGTGTGTGTGTGCTTAGTGCACAATCCATTCCCACGTTCCCATTTCACGTGCAACACGACAAGTGCGCAGCGCCGTACAGCTGAGCGGCGAGTTACCCTTCTTCTGGTGGGTTCTAGGGCATCGGGGACTGTGATAAGGGTTTCCCTGAGAATGGAAAGCATTTGATTGAGGAGGGTTTCGTTGCGAATGGCAGGTTTGGGGGGGGGGATGTAATCACATTTTAAGTGAAGTTCTGGGGGCTAATCGCTGGTTTGATTCCAGATTCATGGGTGGAGCTTAAAAGCCACTTAACAGATCTTTCAAAAGAACAAAGGGTACGCATCATTCTGTAGCCACAAGTCGTATCCCTTCTCCTTAGACAGAGCATCGCCTAGTCGTTATGTCCCACCTTTCTTCGTCTTCATCTCCCCCGTGGCTCTGCTTCCTCTTTTTGCTCACCTAAATTCGTGTGTGTGTGTGTTTTTGTTGCTTCTAGCGCAAAGCGCAATTGATGATTGCATGAATATGTTTTCCTATTGCGTCGTAGCGAAAATGTAGTATGCCCCCATTGCGACGTCCGTCTCTTTCTGTGGCAGAGAGCGGCAGAAGGGCGCACCGACTGGGACGGTGACGGGGGCCAGGATCGACACTTTTGTTGGGCTTTTGTATAAGCGAAGCTCATCTTCTAGTTCTTTCTTTCGCTGCTGCTGGTGCTGCTGGTGTTTGCCGCACGGCCTCTGCCTCGTGCTTGGCATTCAAGTTCAGCGTTGGCAGAAGCAGTGCAACAGAGCGAATGCAGGGTATAGCTAAGCGATGGTAAGGCAGGGCACGATAGGTCAGAGCGCAGTGTGTGGATGTACTAATTAATGCACAAGAAATGAGCGTGGAGCGTGGAGCGAGGGTGAGAGAGAGAGATGGGGCCACACCTTACCCTGCTATGGGATATACCTTCCGAGCAGCAGAGTGTAGACAGGAGGAGGCACATCGTAACCGTACCAGACAACGTTTTCTACGGCCATGTGACCTTTTGTGTGTGTTTTCAAAACGAGTGGGAAGCGCGCGCTGATGTATGTGTGCTTGTGCTTGTGTGTGTCTGTGTGTGTGTGTGTGTCTGTGTGTGGTTTTTGGCGCGTGTAATGTTCTCGGCCTCAACTTTGACCTTTCGCCACTCACCTTTCTCATGTCCACCAAACCGAAAAGCGAGTGCAGGCGCCTGTACCATTTGTGGACACAAAATACTACTACGCGAATGAACTGCTTGCTGGCTTTCGCACTTGAATTAACGCAAAGCGCTCGGTTTAAAATCCAATTCAATAGAACCTTCCCTTCCCCTTCCGTTCCGTTCCGTACCGTTCTGTCCCTTACCTTCCCCGACTTTCCGTTTGTTTTCGTTTTCGGTTACGGTTTCTGTTTCTGATTCTGTTTCTCTTTCGCGCTTTCCTCGTTCCACGTTCCTCTTTCCTCCTTCCGCTTTATTTTTGTATTTCCATTTTCTGTGGTTTTGTTGCTATTTCATGTTCAAGTGCAAGCGGTTGCTGACCGACGACGACTGAAGTGCAGTCGCCCTGCCTGCACTGCTTAAATAAGTGCAATCCGCAACTGTAAAACTGTAAAAGAAAGCAGCACCAGCACCAGTACCAGCCGGCCGCTGGGGAAAGAGAAGAAGAGAGAGGGGGAGATGGAGAGATGAAGAGGCTGAGCGTAAAATGGTAATCATATGCTGAGGGATAAGGAGGGCAAGCGCCACCTACGTGGGCGACTGACTAATGGACTTTGCCCCAGAGACCGCTATCCTCCAGCGAATCCCACTGCCCACGATAGCAAAGTGGCGAAGAGGGGTAGGCAGGGGGTCGCAAGGGGATGGATAGATAGAGAGATAAACAGAAGGAGGAGAGCGAGTGGGCGAGTGGGCGAGGGGAGCGTGACAGGTCCTCAAGGATTTCGAAATAGAAAATAAATTGGAAACGAGTCATTTGCCTGATGAATAGCTGGAATGAATGACTGGCTCGGGGAATTGTAGTTCGAATAAAATACGCCAGCCCCGAATGGACTTCCCATCGGGGACTACTAGCGATGTGAATATTCAATGATCCGTTTGGGAATAGTGAACTCTAATCAAATGATGCATGAATGATGAAAAGCTGAGTGAAAATGGAAAAGTCATTTATAAATGAACTAAAGACATTAAGTGAATGATTTAATGGGATTGTGGATATTTGTTATTGATTCATTTGGGGCATCTTGGACATCCAGACATGGAGATATCTCTCTAGTCTTTGGCTGTCAAATCGGAGCGGGAGAGCGAAGCGAGTGAGCCGGGGGTTGGTGGCTCCTAGTTTCATCTAACTAAAAATCAACACAACATTTTCTGGCAGTGATCTTTATCGAATAAACTTCCTAAGAAGTAAACTTCCTAGATCCTTCAAGGCTAATCGTTTGATTAATCCCTCCCAATATATAACCAACTTTCAAGTTCAAAGCAATTGAATAACCAATTCACAAAACAATGAGTGCCCTTTTGTGAATGCATTGCATGCGAATCCAACGTCCGATTTATGAAATCCAAGCCCCTCCGGCCCTGGCCCCTGGTTACGCATCGAAATGCACAGCTCGGGAAATCACATAATGTCAAGCTGTCACACAAAATGGACACCGGAAAGTCCACACAGCTTTCCCTACTTTCAACTGAAACTGTTACTGGAACGCTGGTGTACATGTAACTGTAACTGTAACAGACGCCCACTGGATGACCTATACGCCCACAACATGGGGACCAGAGAGCGCAAGTGGGCGTGGGCGTGGGAGTGGGCGTGGGAGGAGTGCTGCTGCTGCCGCTGCTGCTGCTCTCTGTTCTGGTAACCCAATTACAGAGATCAAAGCCGGGCCACAAGGCGAGGCACTTTGACCTCGTACAACCATTCGTGGGACACCCGCCCACTCGTACACTCACTCTCGAGTCCTTTGCTGTAAGTACAAATTGCGCCAAAAAGTATGACATGAATGGGTCATGACGTCTAGTCCACCATTAGCAATGGAAGTGCCATAAAATCACTAAAATACAAAAAAAAAGAGAGACCAAAACTTGTTTCGGGGCTAATTACAACAGACTGACGACGACGACGATGATGGTGATAATAGTTGAACGTCGATGCCCTCCAATGTCAAATGACGGCAGGCCCGACACGTGTAGACCCCATTGGATATGCCTTTGAGGCGCAACGAATCCACCGACGGGCACCGCGCCACCGATGACGCCGACGGACTTGACGATTGTTACGCTAATTTCTTGGTCACAGAGTTACAAAAACACCATCCAGCAGCGGTGATATTGACGTATACGTAATCACTGCTGTGACGTCACTGCTTAAAGTCGAGCAGAAAAAGCCGTGTGGCCGGGCGGCAAGCAGCAGGCGGCAGACGGCAGGCGGCAGGTCTATAGCTTGGGTAAAAAAAAAGAACAGTAACCATGTCACGACACGATGATGATGATGCCTGCAACAGGCGAAACCACCAGTCCAGAGGGAGCAGGAGGTATGCTCGTACATTGTATACCCTCTGAAGCGATTATATAGGAGTATGTATGTATGTATCCGTGTCCTGTATCTGTATCCGTATCTTTATATACAGCTCTTTTCTGGTAAATAGGTTACTACGCTCGCAACGATGCCGCCACGAAGTTTTACGCTACAACACCCGCACTCGTACTCGTACTCGCACTCGTACTCGTACTCCTTTTTTCTATCCTGCTCGCACGTCACTTCTCGTTCGTACTCCTGCCTCCTGCTCTCGCTCTCGCTCTCGCTTGTTACGTCACTGGCAAGAGTTGCATTTTATCGTAAAATGAACGATGACGGGACATTTAGAGCGACGCTCGTGCTCGTGCTCGTGCTCGTGCGCTTCGGGTTCTTGGTCGTCGGTTTTTTGCGGGCTACATAGGCGCTCGGCTGGTTGGTTGGTGGTCCGCTTCGTATATGGGACGCGCGTAGCGTAACGTAAAACATGAAACAGGACAACGTAAATGAATTTTGCATTGAATGATGCTGTGGGGGGGGGGGGAGGTGGAGACTGGGAGTGGGAAAGGGTGGCCCATGAGTAGAAGCGGGATGCCGGGGCGGACGAGTTGGTCTCTCGCCCTCTCTTGAATGATGAACGAATGGAATCCCTTTGAGTGATTGAATGCAATGAGTGGTAGCCATAGTGAATACTACGAGTACTGAATCACTTAAGAAGTGAAATTGGGGGTAACGAAAAGTATGAATATTCATTAGTGACACTGTTTTCGAAAAATCAAAGATATTTCTTGAGTATATTACTTTTTTCCTGCAGTTTTCCATCAATTTCGTTCAAATATTCAAGATATTCATGGCTTTCTTTGATGCCTTAGTTGCCTTTCCTTCATTTTATTCATTATATTCCTGCCCTCTCATTGCCATAGATCAATTCATTGAATTATATTCATTAATATACAAGATCAAACCGCTTGTTCAACTAAATTATTCACCAGCACTCACTGCTATTCGGGCTTATTCATTAGTTAACAGTGGATACCACTCGTATACGTACGAGTATGAGTACGAGTATATACTCGAAACAAAGGCTTCTGCTGCTGCTGATGCTGCTTCTGCTGCTCTGAATGAATAAATGAGTAAACAGCGTCAGAGTCAAGTGGCTTCAACTTGAGCTGAAGCAGCAACAGGATGGGGCAAGGACTCCCTACTCTTTTTGCCCGCTACGTGCGGCATTCAGTCGTTTGCTTTTGATGCCACCAGATGCCAGGGCTAAGTATTCTTCGCCTCAGAATGGCACAACACAGAAACCCAAATGTATCGTGTAAATATTTTATTGCACAATGTGTATATCCAACAGATACAGATACAGCTCTCTCGTGCGCCCCAAAACGCACACAAGGATACATAGGATATCCTATGTATATATGTATGTATGTACATGTATTCCCGATTCGCTGTACATAGATGGAATCGTGGCGTTCGTTAGAAAAACCGAGTGAATGTGGAACAATGCAACTGGAAATGGAAGTGACGTGACTGTACCCCGACTCTCCACTATATATAGGCCATTGGCATATATACGAGCCACAAATGCAACCACTATATACTATATATGTGTGTATCTATGTATCTTTATACCTATATGTATTCGATGCACTGCGTAGTGGAGCACAGCTTCTTGTTCGTTCCTTTCGTTCAATGGAAAATTTGCTTGCCTCGCGGCGTGGGCATCATTCGATAGGGGCTGTTAACCCAGGGTGCGCCCCCACTCATTGGGTGCGTGCGAGGGGTGCGGTGGGGTCTGTGGAGGTCTTCCCACCTCCTTGTAATGAGAATTTATGCGACGACCTGATACGGAAAGGAGCGTGGGCTTGGTCTTGGTCTTGGTCTTGGGCCAGCCTCAAAAGATTGGCCATTAAATTGCAGTTTGGCTATTTATAGGATGGTGCGGATACACCAAGTGCGGTGCTGCCAGAAAGAGGGAGGTAGGTGTAAGGAGAAGCTATGGCTCAAGGGAAACTTGAATATAAAATTGGTACAACGAAAGGTATCCTCCGGCCACGGTATAAGCTTATGTTTGGAGTACATACAATTAGAAAGGATTTATCGGATTTGGGGTTCGGTTTGGCCCTTTGGATTCTTGGTAAACTACTAAAAGGTGGCATAATGTTCTCCAAATTGGGCCACGCTGTGCTCGGATAGCAGATGAATGTTGACGGAAATTAGTTGAATTTTTCCGAGTTTTTACTCCGGCATCTAGTGTTCTTCAATGGGGTTTTTTGTTCTCGTTCTTTCTTCGATAGTTCCTTCCTTGCTTCAGTTTTTCAGTTCCTCATTTCTGGCCCAAGTTTTTTCCCATGATACCATCAGCGCCCTTTTCCATTGGTTCTTCATTAAGTTCGTTTCAGTTCTTCAGTTTTTCGTTCTATACTTTTTTTGGACGCTTACTTTTTTGGTTTCCCATATCTACTATTTGCTCCAGCAGAGTCCAACATTTTTGTTCTATTCCTTTTCCTGTTTTGTAGTTTACTTTTTCCTTTGCCCTCGCCTGAAAGGTGTATTCATTTCAATTTAATTAGATATTTTAACAAGTTCTAATTGGCTTTTACCACCGCCCCCCAGCCCCCCACACACACACCCACACCTACACCCACACCTTGAAGACACGCCCACTGGCAGGACAAAGTGCAATCGGTAGGGAAGTTCATAAAAGTTCAGCGAAGGGGGGGGGGGGGGGGGAAGGGCAAATGGCAGAGGCAATTTCGCCCACGTCATGGCCAAGGCAACCGACCCGACACGACACGAGAACTCTGTGTGGCATCAGCATCAGGCATCAGGCATCAGCATCAGGCATCAGGAGGGGCATTATTTCCATGCGGCCCACGCAGGACAGATTGTTCTAGGTCCTGAATAATGCGTCTTTCCACTTGTGGTCCTCCATCGCGGCTATCCACCCACTGATTCTGCTCCTCCTTGTTTGGGTCTCCTCCTCTTGGCCTTTCGGTGACGTGGGTAACGTTGATCCAGCTGTTCCTTCTCCGTTTTTGCAGCCATATGTGGTTGGTGGCGCGCGTGGGTGCTCCGCTCTGCTCTGCAAATAGAAAACTCACCGTCTGGCAGTGGGAAACAAATCTGTAATCAACCCAAGGGACCTCCCAAATATATATGTATGTGTGTATATTTCTGGGCTCATTCTTATTAGTTGTAGGATGCAAAATGATGAAAGCTGATGGCCCGGGATATCCATCAAAATCTATTGAGCAGCTGCGACATCAGTTCTGCCAGGACATGTATGACGCGTGGCTGAGGCTGAGGCTGGGGCTGGGACTAGGGCTGGGGACGATGAAGTTTTTTCCCCCTCATTTAAATTGTTAACCCCCCGGTCCCCGTCCCGGTCTTGTCCTGCGGCATTATTGCTGACTTGACATTGATGTATTTGGTGACAAACTGTTGCGGTTTATTATCGTTTGGTGGCGGGCTTTTTCTAGGGGATCGGGGTGAGGTACAGTCAGTCACGTAATTTGCTAAACATGTCACAGCCTGCAGCCTGGTGGGCCGGGGGTGTGCGCGAGATGATGTGCAGAATGAGAAGTAGACACCCCCCCCATATGAAGAAAATGGCAACAGCAACAGCCTCCGCGGCAGCCTAAAGACAATCGATACATCATTTTAATTGTTGCGATTTGAGGGGTGGATCATGCATACATATGTATGTGTCTGAGGGTTGATGGGATTGGATGGGGTTGGCCAGACAGAGACAAGTAAAGCCGGGGCGATATATATGGCATTTGAATAAGGCCCAATCATTAGCTGGTACAGCAGCATGGAGTGGCAACTTGTGGACAAAATACAACATAGAATGCTTAAAAATACATTTCAACAATGTTGGAATATCAATCGATAAGTAGTCGATATGCTACAAGTAAATTCACTAAGTATTTAGGAAGCAGACGTGTGAATTTCGATGAAAACCCATCGGGACTACAAAGATTTGATTGAGAAAAGGTCAGTTTATGGAAATTCGTTTGTAAATCGATAATAAAATCGATACTTTAAGGCAGAAGAAGTGATTCATGTGTTAAATATTTTAGGTTTTTATGAAAAAGCTGTAGGTTTTTGGATGAAAACCTAATGAAAATGCAAACATTTGATGGAGAAAAGGTCAGTTTATTGAAATTTGTTGTGTAAATCGATAAAAAATCGATACTTTGAGGAACAAGAAGTGATTCATGTGTTAAATATTTAAACATCTTAGATAATTGTAAAGAATTTGGGCGTTTTTGGATGAAATCCTAATGAAAAAAGAAAGATATTGAATCCTGTTTGTAAATCGATTAAAAATCGATACTTTTAAGGCTAAGGTAGTACAGTTTTCGCGGTATTTTGATTGATTAGATTCCGAGATTGAATAGCATTTATGGGAATATAAAGACGGAGATTCGCCTGCTCTGAAACTCCTCTCAAAAGCCTTAGCCTAACAACAGCTCCGTCATGGAAGTTCAGTGATCTGTTCATTATACCCACGAACTGCTGATCTCACTCCCGAGAATAAAACCTTTCAATAACACACATCAGGTAGACGACAATTGGCCAGTCGCAAGTCCAAAAATCCAACTGAAATCCGAAAGCTAATGCTCGTAAATCAAAGTACTTCATACCCATAGATCATCCCCAGAAACAAACATCCCACAGAAGGTCGTTCAACCCCCGGCAGGGGGCCGTGTCAGCCTCCTTCGTTTCTCTCCTTCGATTAATTGCTCTACATGGATATGGATATGGATATGTGTTTATTTTTGGATCGGCAACCGAATGAATGGCCATTAGCTTTGGCTACAAAATTGATTATTATTGAAATATAATCCCCAGGTGTGCGGCAGAGGAGCCTTTTTTTTTGTAGTTGTTGGCGACACAGAAACACAAAGACGGCAATTAAT
The DNA here is from genome assembly GCF_009870125.1 of Drosophila pseudoobscura. NCBI lineage: Eukaryota > Metazoa > Arthropoda > Insecta > Diptera > Drosophilidae > Drosophila > Drosophila pseudoobscura. The sequence goes on from NC_046683.1 coordinate 57,324,708, forward strand.
TTAATTGAATGAGAGATTTAGAAGCGATTATATATGGAATGTTATTACAATCTGAAGAGGGAGGAGGGTGGTTGAGGGGGGGCGGGGGGGGGGGGGGGAATATAGTTGTAAGCGCGTGTCGTGTAAACATGAAACAATAAAACAAAGCGCCTGAAAACGAATGTATATCAACATGAAATTATGTTGGTATTTGTGTGATGAATCTGTGTGAAAGAATCTCCACTAATACCTTAGCATCGAATCAACCTATACATAGGAGATATACATATATACATATACATTGTATATAGTCGTATGTTTCCTAGTCTATGGCCTCTGGCCATGCGAATCAATGAATGGAATTATAATGAATGAATGAATGAATGGAGAGGCCACCGCCTCCCTCTCAACAACAACTAAAAGCGCACACAAAGCGCCATTAAGCTTACGTCTAACCGATGGATGGGGATGGATGGGGCTGTTGTTGTTTTCCTACAAATATGCTTACTGATACAACAAAATATAATTATATATATGAGTACTCTGAGTACATACACCAATACAGTCAGTCCTCCTCCTCGTATGCAAACTATAATTCAAGCGCGTAATTGAAACACAACTTTCGATGGTGGCGACCCACAAATAGAGATGACTTTTCGAATGCTCTTTCGGCGTGGAGTAGAGTGGAGGCCTTGCTTATTCAAGATTATATTCCCTTTGAGGTTTGGGTTGTGGAGGTTACTGTGGAGCTCTACATAGCTCTAGAGGGCTTATACTATGATATTTTTAAAGCTTCCCAAAGAAATCTTTGATCCATCTGCATCATATCATTCTCTAAGTTTTTTCTGACAATATTTCTTAAGACATATCTACCAGAGTTATTCTTAGGCTTCTCCAGGGACCAGAACTTTCCATAGAACGATCTTCACGATTTCTGAGAAACTCTTTCAATAGTTTCCTTCTTGGCAAAACCACTTAAAGCGTATACATTCCTTCAAATATATTCCCTTTTTTTTTCTATGAATGGTTGGGCATTCCCCCTTCCCACAAGTTCAACCGATTGGGCGGGGGGGTCATGTGGCAATCTCGTACTCATAAACAAATCAAGCAAATTCGCTGACAGACGAAACAGATTGAGAATGATTTTAATTCAGATTTTTCCTCTGGCAGTTCACAGATCTTTATACACTCTTTAGCGACTAATCAGCCAGACAGACTGATAGAAAGCGATGTACCCTCGACCTTCAGGAGAGAGGGGAGGGCGAGGGGGAGGGAGAGGGCGTTGTCTGATTTATGGCTTTGTCTTGGTTTCAATTTTAGTTGTAGTTTTAGTTTCAGTTCAGTTTTGGGTTTGCATTCATAATTTACTTTGTTTATTCCACTCTGGAGGCATGATTCAGTCGCACTTCCGATAAGTGATTGCCCGCCGCCTGTCTGTCCGTTCAAATAGAAATCAAAACACAACTTCCGTTGAACTTTGAACTTTATTCACTCATGTTTTTGCTGGCTCTCTATTCGAAAAGGTCAGCGCCACTGAATGCAGATGGGGGTGGTGGTGGTGCTGAGTGGGTGCTTTAAGGGTACGGGGGTGGCCCGGTCGAGTGCCCTCTTAATTAGCTTCCCCATTTAATGGTTAATTTTTCAAATGGATTGGCAAACATTCATTCCGTCAGTCTGATTAGCATTTGAATAAGCAAACATTTTATTCCCCCTATCTCGTTCGAGGGTTTTCCTCGTTTCGTTTACGTATTCGTATTCGTATTCGTGGGTGTTTCAATTAATTAGCCATCGAGATATCGTGAAATGAGTGCATGAAAGGTGCGGAAGGAGGTGCCTTTTTATAGTGCAATCACCAGTGCTTTTTTTATGGCTATTTCTTCTACGAAAAAAGGGGGTACTATTTTTCCAACTATTTCTATGCCCAGTGAAAAACGCCCAGAGATTCGAATATTTACCCTTGGCCTACAATATTTTTTTGGGCCAATACTACGGGGGGAGGACATTTCAATAGACACCTCCTTTTTCTAAGAACATTTAAATTCAGTTTTTATTTGATTTTTTGTTTTTTTTTTCAGAAAAAATTTAAAATATATTCTTTTAAATAAAATATGAAAAATTCGATTTCTTACAGGGATCCCTGCTTCCTATAAATATTTTATTAAATCAAATATATTTCCAAAAAAATTAAATGTATTGATACATATGTATATTTGATCGTGTATTTGTATTTAATTTAATATATATATTTAATATGAATATTTTGAATTCATTAAACTTAATTTTTAAATCATAGTGAAAGAATCCGATAGATGAATGTGTTTCTTTATATCTAGAGTGCCTTATTTTTTCTTTGGCTCACTTGAATTCATTGGTTTTATTGATAAATGGGAGTTTTTGTGATCTATTCAACTGAAAAATATCTAGTTTTGATCGTTATCAATGAATCAAGTTTTCTATTCACATTATTCACTTGAATTTCGAGCACTTGTATGACGATTAGCTTTATAAGTTAATTTCATGATTCATTTAGTTGTAAAATACCCCCGCCTAGGGTTATCTAAAGTGGCGCCTTAATTTTTATACAATAGAACCGCCCACCCCCAGCGCCCTCCCCTTCAGCCTGATTACAGTGTTTGTCAAAAATATTTGATCAGCAATTAAGAGAGTGCGCAGAGTGGAGAGTGGGGTGGTGGAGGGGGAGGGTGGAGAGCAGGCAGTGGAGTGGAGAGTGTGCGAATGCAGTGCGCAGTGACTTGTGTCGTGAGTGACTGTCTCGGATGACGATGATCATTGCGTTTTTCCATCCATCCAGCGTTGATTTTGATCAATTGCTGCGCACTTTCAGCGATAACAAAACAGAAACAAAAACAAAAACAGAGTGGAAAAGTTCCGTTATATTCCGTGTTATTATTACAGGGTGAAATCTGTGGGGGATCTGGGGCGATCCCCCAAAATCACAGGAAAAATGGCGCAGTGCAGAAAAAATTGGATCTGAAAACGAGGCCTTCTTCCACCACAGATTCTTGGCCTCGTCTACAAGATAATGATCTCTCCCTCTCTCTCGCTCTCGCTCTGTCTCTGTCTCTCTCTGTTTTTCGTCGTATCTGTATCTTTGTTTACGCAGAAGAAGGCAAGCAAAACAAAGAGCAGACAGAGAGTAAGAGCAAAACAAAAACTACGAAATGATGGAGGAAGAGGCGCTCGTTCGCGTTTGCGTTCGCGTTCGCTTGTTGATGGGGAGAGAGGGCCAAAGACCTTATAAATCACACGAGCGTAGCATGACTTGCCATTATACCAAACACAGTGGGGCAGAGAGGGGCTAGTTGGGGGCTAGTGGGGGGATGGGGTGCTTCAATTTAGATACATTTGAATGTGGTGTATCTAGTACTAAAAATAGTTTCAGTCTATCGTTAAGGTACGCGAGTAGTATGCCTCCCTGCCTGCTGCGATCAGTCACAAGGTGTTGCACGCCCCCCAGAGGGTGCTCTGCTTGTGTGTGTGTGTGTGTGTGTGTGTTGCATGTTGATGATGCAACAACAATGAGGCAGCAGCAAACGACGCAATTGCCATGCGAAAGTCAAAGCAAAACAAAAAGTGCAACAACAAAAAATTCATGGTAGAACCTTTGGATACCCTTTGACTTGAAGATCGATTGTTTGCCAATAACTGTATGGGATTCTATGGGAGTGTAGATTATCCATAAGAAAACAAAGGCCCTGGGAGGTTTGTGGGTAGCTTGGAGCTGGACTTTTCACAGAAAAGGTAGTTCCTTGATGGATATTCCAAAATATGGTGAAGATATCACTGTATTTCACAAATCCCATCAAACTATAAATAAACAAATGTATCCCAACTAAGAATATATATACTTTCGATGCCAAAAGCCATAATCAAATCGGTATACCCTCCATGGAAAGGGTATACAAATTGATGAGCACAATGGAGATGCTTCTGGTGGACAAAGGGGCTGACGGCAGGAGGGACACAAGATGCTACAGTTGTGGCAGAAGGGGCAGGCCAGGGGGCCAGCCGAGGGGGGTAGGGTAATGCTAAGGCGGAACAGCATTTTTTTGTTGTATATTTTTTTTTTCAACCCGGTTTAGTCTAGTTTTCTAGCTGCTGGGAATTGGCGAATTTCACAAGATTGCGACGATTCGCGCCTTTTGTCGCCAAATTGCAGATACACAACAAAATAACAAAGGGAAGGCAAATAGCAACAACAACAACAAAAGAATGCAAAGATAAATAAATACAAATATAATACAGATACAGATACAATTTACAGTGGAAAATGCTCCAGAGGGAAAAAATCAAAGTTTGTTGTTTTTTTTTTTTTGATTAATTTCTGCTTGGATTTATTTTCATTGCTTTATTTCGGTTTCTTCCTGGAAATATTGCGATTTTTGGTTTCCCTTGAGATACAAATTATCAAAAAATATGTATGGTTTTTGTAAAATGTTGTCATGCGATAATTATCAACATTCCAGACGTTTCTTTAAGAGCATCGTTCACTGTAGCCGAGTATCTGTATCTGTAACTCTGTATCTGTATCTTTTGTGCTTACCTTGGCTGGTCGATGCGACAGGGGCGGGGCGCCAGATGTGAAGGTGCTTGGGCAGGGGCAGGGGCAGGGGCAGAGGGGCGCTGCAAGAGAAGGTGCCTGGGACAGTGGCACTACAAGGGAAGATGCATGGGGCAGGGCCGCCACAACGGAAGGAGCATGGCGGGGCATGGGGCGGTGCAGGCAGAGTAGGTTGATGGGGAGTCGTCGCCGACGTCGTTGTCTAGCAAAAAAGGGCGGAAATTCAAGATGCTGCGCAATATGCCGGCGGGGCAACGAGCGTTGGGGCAGCGGCACAGGCACAGGCAGAGCGATACATGAGGCACCTCTGAAGCCGAAGCCTCCTCCACTGGCGCTGCCGCTGCTGCCGCTGCTGATGCATTTTCACATGCGAGTAAACAAAGTTATTGGAAAATTGTATTTGCGCATTGTGTAATAGCCGCAATTGGATTTTAATTGTAGATTGCCTTGCCCCCCCTCCCCACCCCACCATCGGCACCACAGACATTCCTCTGGGGCCCTGCTGCTATTCGTGTGCGAGAGGGAGAGAGGGAGAGGGGGAGATCGGGGTACATATGATTCGAACATCCAACATGTCTTGAATTATGGGTTCTGTGTGGCTCAGCCAGCACTTGCCCAAGCGAAACCCTCTCCCGTCCCCAGTCTCCCGTGGGGGGCTGCGATCCATAGCCGATCATTAGACTGCTGCTAGATTATTGCATGTCATTAAAAGTAGTTCAGGTGCTGAGAACGGTATGATATTTGCTCAAGGTCTGTTTATTTCCATCAGAAATATATACGTATAACTATTTCTGGCTTAAAGCTAGGGAAACGTATCTTTTTTTTTTGGGGGGGAATTACTGCTTAAAGTCATGTTTAAATTATAGCTTCCTAAATGTTGAAATCTTTCACCTGATTCCGTGGCAGCTGCAACAAGGAAATGACTATATCTCCCGCAGGGAAAAACTCCTCCACAGAGTCATCCAAAACCATCAATCAGGCAGTGCTCTTGCCACCCCATCGCTCTCTCTCTCTCTCTCTCTCTATATATATCTCTTTGCTCTGTCTATCTTTAAAAGCTTTATCCTCCTAACAAGCAACAAATAATAGCATAGTGCTGTGTGTGTAGGCCTCTACCAAACATTCAGTGGAGGAGGCTTCAGGGGTGATTGCTTTTTGCTTCAACGGAATTTCCATTTTGTAACAGTTTGTAGTGCAATTGCAACAAGACAGCCCCCCTCCCCCTTCTTACCCCCCCGCCACCCCGCTTATGTTTTCATAAATACGAAATTGAAAGTTTTTCAACCGACGAAAATTCTCATAAAAATTGTTCACCCAAACCGCATACAAAAAACAAAAACAAAAACAAAATATGAAAAAAATGAAAAGAAATAAAGAAAAGTATTTTCAGAGCACCCTTGAAGATATTCCCAAAAAAAAAACAACAATAAAAAGCGAAATACTTGAAGAGCAAAAGAGATGGAAAGAGAGGTGGAAAAGAGAGAGAGGGAGAGAGAGTGAGAGATAGACAGATAGATGACCGGGCCCCAGTCGAATGAACGGGCGGCATTTCAATCAATTGGCGGCAACAGCTGCCCCACCATCTCCACCCCTGCCACAGCCCCTGCCTCTACTTGGCTGCCCACGTTTTGTGGCAAGAGGCACCGCCACCGCCGTAGCGTGGATCTGTTTCGGGGAGAAACTCATAAAAAGCTCCCACGTTTGTGACGACGACAACGACAACGACCACTGTTGTCGTAACTTTTGGGGCAACTCCCTGCTGCCCCACCGCTGTTGCACTGCTGCATTGCCGTTGGCGCCTCTGCAACAACTCAGAGGCGGGCCCCGCCTCTCCGCTGTCGGTGTTTTCTGGAGACTGGAGGCTGGAGGCTGGAGGAAGCTGAAAGCTGCATTCGAGGCTTAACGATGGTTGAATGACTTTTCGAAACGGAAGGGAAATTAGTAAGTATTTCCTCCGTTGGGGAATTATTAGGGGTATGCAGAGGGTTTTTTCCCGGCACTGAATTGAATTGTTCTTCAAATGCACAAAGGGCTTAAATGGGCAACAGAGATGATCAATTTATGGTAATAAAATGCCTACGTTTCTCAGGAATATTTGGGGGATTTTAATGAGGGATACATATTCCGATACATCGCCCTCTATTGCCCTCCGATTGCTCTATCTTTCCCAACAGAGAAGCCTTCGATCACTCAAAGACGACTCTCAATTCCATCCCTAATTGCGATGGGCTTTTCTTTTTCGATTGGTGGCCACCACTCAGATGCTGTCATGTTTTGCCAAAATCCACATTTCCCAATAGCAAAAAACGTGTGCTTTGGCTCTGGTTTTTAATTGCTCTTTCACCTTCCCCCGAACAACAACAACAAAACCTCAGGGCATACACCAACGCCATCCCCATACCCATCCTCCTTCTCATTCTCATCATCATTCGAATGATTCGTTTGGTATCTCGTGGCCATGCTACGAGTATCGACAACGGTACACCATCACTCGCCGAGTGGGCAGGCATGGCCTGACATGGCACTTGGCCGTTGGCCGTTGGCCATTGGCCATTGGAGAGTGGCGAGTGGAGAGTAGAGATTAACGCCCGTTTCCGGTAGTTAAACATTTTTGGCCAAATGAGGCAAACGAATCTGGTTCCCTAGGAGGGAGCCCGAGTACCAGTACCTGTACAGTGGAGAGTGGAGTACCCGAACGCGTACAAAGTGGAGGCGGTGGTGGTGGAGGCCACAACTCGAGTGGAGGGGGGCAATGGGTGTGGGTGTGGGCGTGGGCGTATGGGTCAGTCTGCTGTGGGAAAAACGTGTTGAAAATCCATTCAGTTTTTCGGTTTTTGGGTTCTGTTTTGGTTTTGTTTTTGTTTTGGGTTGTTAACTTTAATGCCACAATCAAAACCATCGATAAATGAGAAGAATGGGAATGGTGCTTGTTTCGTTCGGTTCTCCCCCTAGGTAAAAGCACGTTGATTGGAAGTGCTGGTAGTTATGCTACCAATTATCGTATAGTTTGATGCTCAACAAGACAAGATTTTGTTTGGAATTTTTTCGAATTTTTCGTCTAATTTTATGGTTTAGAATGTTTTGGTTTTTAGGGGAATGTTTTGCTGGTTTTCTGGGGGGATGGCAGGGACCTATGGTATAGGGTACTCTCAGAGAAAAAAGCCTTAAAAAAACAAACTAAATATATTTGCCCAAACCTGCTTTCTCCTACATATGAAAATTTCTGATTTAAATAGACATATTTCATAAGTAAATAAAATATTTTTCACATAAAAATTAATTATTTGAATTTTATGATTTAATATATTTCCTATTAATTTACTTTATTAAGTTAAGTCTTAAGTTTTGTATATGATTAGAAGCACTTTTAAATTAAATGTATGCTTAAATCGTAGTAAATTATATTTAGTTTCTCGATTTTTGTATTTAAGAACCGAATATCTAATTTAGTATTGGTTGCCAACTGCCTTGTGGTCCAAAATATATCTAATATATGGTTAAATGCACATCAAAAAATCTAATATGGAGTGAATTTTTGATTAAAATCAATGAGCGCATTCACCCGCACATTTTAATCAGGGATCAGTGATGGATTTCCGACGATAGTGCTGGTGAATGCACATGATTAGTGATTTGGATGCATAAATTCATGCATCAGATATTCAGAAATGGAGCGTAAAAATAGTACGCTCCATTTTCTTTATACATGATCCATTTCGCGTGGGCTTAGATATATCGATAGCTGCACTAAATCGATAAGAGAAAAGAAATAAACAGCAAAAGGTGACTGTTTTTTTGCGGGAATCGCGAGGTTTCAAGGCCAATATCGATAAGTTCTGAGCCGATTATATTAACGATGGCGCGATAGTTACATGATGGATGAAACCCGATCATTGATGCATGATACAAAAGGTATGAATCATTAAACTGTATCATGTATAATGATGGAGGATACATGATGGATGATGCATGATACATTGTGCTGTTGAACGTTCGATTTTCATGGAAATACAAATAAATATTGTAGAACTTATAGGGTAAATGATTCCATATCGAATATATTCTAGAAACATATATATATCTATATGCTCGGAGGCAAGACCCCTGCACACTCGCCTCGCCCGCTTGCTCCAATGCGAGCACGAGTACGAAATATAACAGGGCGATAGATATTGTATATAACGATAGATGGAATACAAATCTTTCTGGATCTATGGCTATTTCTCTTGTTTTTATTGCTTTTGAATACCCTTTGGCATTCATTTGAAATGACAATCAATAGCTGGCACACAATATGTCATACTCATTTCAAGGTTATAATTCCATCACTTTCCCTACATCCCTCTAAATACACATATCTCTCTCTCTCTCTCTCTCTCTCTCTTTCTGCATGTATATCTCTTTATCTCTCTTCCGTTCGGTGTCTCGTGTAATGCTCATTAAAAGTCCTCCTCCTCCTCCTCCCGGTCCCTGCCGCATTGGAATTTGGGTCATAAATAAATTTTCAATTTTCATTGTGACTGACACCTAGACATAACCCATTATGCACTCTCTCTCTGTCTCTCCCTCTGTCTCTTTCTGTACACACATCAAAGTTCCATTCCATACCATACCATTCCGTTACGACAATTACTCGTAAATAGATTTGTCGACGAGGTTGTGGCAGTGGGGCAGCGACGCAACGGGGCACTGGCAGGGAGGGCGGCGGCAGTGGGGCATAAATCACTTTTCTCAGTTCCTCTGTTTCCTAAATTTCGTGTTTAATTGATTTTACACCTACACGTAGACGGGGCGGTGGGGTGGCAGGGTGGCAGGGTGGGAGGGTGGTCTAAAAGCTTAACCAAATGGCCTTGTTTTTTCTCCTGTTTTTTCCACGTGACAAAAGGCACAAACATTACATGCACGTGATACTAATGACCAGGGGGGGGGGGGGCGTTTGGGGGTGGGTACAGGTATTCTAAAGGGGTTAGGAGGAGGGGCTTGCACTGTAAGTATGACTTGGCATTTTTCACAGTTGACACACTTTCCCATGCCCATGCCCCTGCCCCTGCCCCTGCCCCTCGGGGAGTGAAACGATCAAAGTGTTACTTTTTTTTTTTGAGCTTCAGATATTGATCCCCACTTTCGATCGGGTTCAAAAGTGAACCTTTGTTGTTTATTTTTTGGGTTAAGGGAATTGGAATTCGAGCCGTAGATGATCGCATTTGTACGTTAAATGATCTTTGGTTCCAGAGTACCATGGAATATTTCTATGAAGTACTTTAATGGCGAAGCGACATGTTGATTGATGGGCAGAAGAGTGAAAGAGAGAAGGAAAGGGCCCCTACGAGTATGGTATATCTGAAATCAATGAAAGAGGCAGGACCCTCAAGAAAATATCATCTAGATGATCATCTTTTTGTAGGAAGGCATCTAAACTTAGAGATAGAGAAACTTACTCGAGAATGACCCACGATAAAGGAAGAATAAGTGGAAGGAATCATAGCACTTCTGAAAAATGTATCATCCAAGAAGAGTCTAAAGAAAGAATCACTCAAAAGAGAGCAAAGATCTGGTAAAGTAACATCTTTGAGTAGAGATCTCTAAAAGAGAGGAATGTTCTCTAGAAAAAGAACATCACATACTTTCCTTGAAGAGCTCCCATCTAAAACAGAGGAATATTTCTAAGAAATTATGCCCCAAAAGAAAGTTGGATTAAAACTGTCGGGAAAGGCGTGGTAAAGCACCAAGAACCGGGGAAAACCTCCTCTATAGTTAGCTCTCAAGTTATCCAACCACTTAGCCATAGAGAATCCAAATACCCAAGGACCTTCCTCAACTGCTCAGCGCATCATTATGTTTCTCCCTCAACCGTCAATCGTTAACCGTCAACCGACAATCGTCATGATCATTATGCTCATCATTATTACTCCGTACAGCAGCGGCAAGCTGTTCGTCTTACGATTATTATGAGTATTTCCATTTCCATTATACGACCCGAAGAGCGAGGGCATTCCATCGAGTGAGTCGTCGCATAAAAGTCGTATACGACCCGCAAGTTGAAGCTCTTGGAGCCAAACCATATGGTCCCCCTTGGAGGAGGAGGGCTGTAAATCTTTTATCAAATCAGCTAAATCTGCCACGCCTCTAATTAAGTGTGTACTCGAGAGAGAAGGTGGCAGGCAGGATCTGGCATGGAGGGGCGGGCGGGGGGCTAGGTACTTAAAGTCCAACTTCAATTTTCTGTTTTGGCTTCCCTTGGGGAGGGAGTATGCTCCGTCTCTTTTATGGAAGCATCTAAAAGCGATTTTTATGGCATATTTAAAATTGCATTTAAATTTTCTGGGCGTAACCGAATGGGAGGCAATGGCAGTGGCATGGGGCAGAGTGGTAGCTGGTGGTGGTTGTGGCTGGAAGGTGGATTGGTGGGGGAGGTGGAGGTGGGATTGAGTCCACACGCATTTGAATATTATAATTGTGGAGTTTTGCAGTCATCGTCTGAATGATTCTTTGTCTTTGGCTTTTCCGGGGTTAGAGCACACCTCAAAACACCTCTCTCTCTCCCTCTCCCTCTCACTCTCCGCATGCTGCATGCCACATCGGCCCTCTCCCTTCATCCTCCTTTCTATGCCGTATATTTTATGCCGCTAACAATCTCATTAAAATTTTATGCGTATGCGTCTGATGGCAGGAGTCGGGAGTCTGGCCACATTCCTTCTACAGCCTTCGGCTGCCACACCCCCCCTCTCTTAGGAAACCCCCGCCCTGTTCAGCCTAGAGTAAAGGTGATAATGGGAGGCATAGGCATGGTGGATGGGATGGAATGGGCTGTGAGGGCCGACTCTCGCTCGCTCCATGGAAGGTGGAAGGTGGCAGGTGGCGGGGAATCATCTTTGGCGAGGCGTCTAAATTGCTACAATTACGTTTAAAATGTGTGCCGAAGATGGAGCAGAAGGCTGGCGGAAGGAGAGGCAGACGAAGCAGTTATAGAAGCGAAGGAACACAAAAAAAGAGCTGTAGAAAAAAGGCAAAAAAGTGTAAGAAGAGCTGAAGGAATAGGCTGAGCAAAAAAAAAAGGAGAAACCAAAGATTTTGAGGCACTAGTAAACGCGTATCTTTGATAGCAGAGTATTAGATACACTTTCTGATCTATGATTTATTCTTAGGGCTACCGATTCCCTAGACATTTTTTGGGTAATTTTTCCAACAAGTTCTTCATATAAGGAATGGTTTTTCTAGTGGCAGCTTTAAGACATAGTAATGTATGATTGAGGCAGTAAAAATAGATAGATCTATACTTTTATGAGTCGCAAACATCCTCTGGAAGGGTACAAAAAGTTAAGAACCAACTAGAACCCATAGCGACCTTCGAATAATTGCCATCATTTATGCCTTTAGGCACAAGTTCTGCTCTATTATATCCTCCTAGCTCCTTAGATACCCCTGCCACACTCCCCATCCCCCCCCTGTAATTGATATCTAGCGTATGGCCACCACCCCAACCCCTCCTACTGATTTCTCTCAACAAAAATTTAATTTTATGCAAAAATATCTAGATATGTATTTGTTTTTTTTTCTGTTTTTCAGGGGGGCCTGCCCCCAAAGAGGGGCATTAATTAACACATGTCTGAGCGCAAAAAATTATTTGTATTTATTTTGCAAATGTTTTACAATGCGGACACGCCCACACACGGGGCAGCACGGCACAACCCGCCCCTCACCGCCACGCGAAAGGCGGGAGAAATGGTAGGAAAATTTCATGATTCGTCGGTCGGTGGAAATATTCTTCTAGAAAATGAAAGAATGCTGCACATGTTCTTTCGCTCTTTTCTCATTTATGTGTGTATTTTTTTTTGTGTTTTTTAATTTTTTTTTTTTTTTTTTTTGGCTGCATTTTCGAGGTGGCGCCGTAGTCCGCGTCGCCGTTTGTTGCGCCTTAATTGCCAAATGGTTCAAGGCCGCATCGGCATAGGAATCGGCATCGGCAACGGCATCGGCGTTGTCTCTGCGGCATTAGTGGCATCGCCAAAGTGGATTTCGCTGTAGATGCCACAACAACAACTGCAACAACAGCAACAAAAACAAAAATGTTGCAAACAGAGGCTGACAGAACAAGGAGGCCTATAAGCGGACATCTGTCTGGTCACCTTATTGGACAACTCAGGCGTTAAGTGGGTCAATGGACACGGGGGTAGGCCTCATTCGATTGGAATAGAAACGAATACAGAGCGAATACAATGAATAGAGGGTATCAGAGGTGATCTAAAGCCTCTGTAAGCCCCATCAAACACACACATGAAACCAGTCGGAACTCCAGTCAGGACTCGAAATCGATGGCTCACTTCCTTTTGGCCATTTATCAAACCGCTTCGAAACCGTGCAAAATCGTGGACTCCACAATCTCTACCTTGATTCATGGCCAAAAAATTATTTCTGCTCTATTTGATGCATTCACTTAACTCCGAATCCTAATGCCCCCCCGCGTGCCCCATTCCCAAGCCGCACTTCAATTCGGTTGATTCCACCTCTGGAGGACCCCATTCCCCGCTCGACTCTGAACCGGATTCAATAACAAATGATTTCCTTTTTGGCCGCAATTCTCATTGATTTTCTTCCACTATGGAAAACTCTTTCTTTTCCGACTCGTCGCAGCTCATTTTGCTAAATGAAAAACGCTGGAGCGTTGCTGCTTATTTTCGTTGGGCAGCAGCCAAAAGCAAGTGGCCTTCTGTTCCTGATCCTTTAGCAGGACCCGCACCCGTACCCGTACCCCCGAGGATTGCTCGGCAAAAAAAACCGAAACAAAGCATACAAAAAAATCTGAAATAAAAAGAAAGCGGCTGGTAAACGAGCAACGAAGTTCTTGATACCCTTTTTGCATCGAATTTCGAGGCATTTCTGTTTTGCAAACCCATTAGAACACTTGAAAATTGGTTCGATCTACGAATAGTACAATTTTCTGCACTAAAAATACATTTAAATTCCAAATTTCAGACATAAGGAACTCGTTTTTAGATAGAAAAAAAGAGTTAGGGATGATAAAGGATGATCCAGAGCATATATCCCGCCTTTTGGAGCCAAAAATGTATCCCCCTCTTGATGGCGAACCCCTTCCCATAGTCCACATGCCCCATCCATGGGATATTCTACTTTAGAAATCCGAAAAAAGCGAAACAAATGCACGACAAATGAAATAAAATGTGTGAATGTTAAAGGAGTGTGGGGGCATGAGGCGACATGTGCTTGCATGTCGCAATCGCAATCGTCTTCAACATCCTGACCCCCCCCTGCCCGCCCTGCCCAGTGCCCCCTTTTGGCACAAGGCGAAAATGTCGTTCAAGGATTTGTTGTGGAAAATTTCTTATGAAATCGAAACAATTTGCAATAATGTATCTTATGTCAATGCACGCGTAGACGGTCACGCCTTGCCCCCCCCCACTCCCTGCCTCACTTGGGGTCTAGGGAATTACATTATATGTATCCCGGGGTCCAGCACTCGGGCGAGGGCGAGGGAGAGGGGGTTGGGCTGAAAGCTGAGTGGTTTCTCTCGTGGCAGGGTCTTTGGGGTTATTTCTGTTGCACGCAATGTCAACATCATGGACTGCAATTCAATTTCCTGCGACAGCGAGGGGGGTTTCTTTTCTCTCCTTTTTCTTTGCTTACAAAAGTCATTGGCAGCAGGCAGACAGCCTTTGGACCAGGTCCATGGTCCATGGTCCTTGCTGTTAATCGATTGAAGGGTTTTCGGTTTACGGTTTCTTCAGCTTCTAAAAAAAAGATAAAGATCAGGCATAGATGGAGCTAGGTTTCAATCTTCATTCTGCAGGGACTTTAATCAAAATTGAACAAGGCTGAAACCCAAATACAAGAAGGAAAACCTTTAGCCAGAATCAAGGGGTGGCTACTCCTAAAACAAACATCTTTTTTAGCTCCTAAATTTCTAGATAAATATTAAGATCATCCCCCAAACTTCTTCAAACTTCCTCAGAGTCTTGCAAGTATTCAATAAATTGAATTTGTTCAATTTCAAAGATTAAACTTGTGACAGGGCTGTGGAAACGGGGGACGGGGGACGGGGGACATGGTCGACACCCAATTCTTTGACATGAAATAAAATGCCAGAACGGAGTGGAGTGGAGTGGAGCAGTCGACCGGTCAAGACACATAATCGGCTGGGTTGTGGCACTGCCACTCTGCTCTACATGATTTACATTTTTTGTCAATAGAAAATTCTATTTTATGTTTGGACTTTGCTTAACAGTTGTACAACCCAGCCACCCCCCCTCCGCCTCGAGAAAAGGGAGAGAGAGTGTCATAAAAGATTGGGTACCCTGGTAATGCCTGGGAATGTATTTCCCTAAGGGTATTCCCATTAAAGGAACTTCTTTATGGAAATATAATCAAGCTTTTCGTACATTTCCTAAAAGATATACATAGGTCCTCGAATCTGTTGCTAATCGCAGATAAACCAATAGTCTCCTTAGCATCTTTCAGATCGAACCTTTCAACGTTTTCTAGGGTATTATCCGTAACAGCCATAAGCCCTGTCTCTCTCTCTTGTCTCTGTCCCTGTCTCATGCTGCATCTCCACTTCTCGTTGTGTGTGTGTGTGTGTGTGTGCCGACGCGTCTGTTGCTACAAGCTACAAGGATCATGTCCTTGTTAACACGCCATAAAAGCTGTCAAAACATGTACGGAGTATATGTCGATAAGTCCGGGGTTCAAGCCACCCAAAAGTCGAGTGTCAAATGGGCGAGAATGCCCCCAAATGGGGCACACACACACACACAGTGCAGCCCAGCCCAGCCCATGGGGACATTACTTGGCTTTGATTCCGAAAGGAAGTAAAAGTCCGAACAAGAAATACTTTTGGGCCGCGCCAAACCAATTGCCAGTTTATTACTTACAATTTATTGGAAAGGACAAAAACACCACACAGTGGGGCAAGCTGTGGGGGGGAAGACTGGCGGGGTGTACTGGGGGCTAAAGAACTGTGACTCCCACAGAGCCGTAAAAAGTCTATATAAATAAATACAAATAAAAGCAAATAGATGGCGAAACATACAACAAAATATGTATTCATGCGGCCAGGACATGGATGCTGCTTGTTGAGGATGGAGGATACTCGTAGAATAATAAAAAAATACACACACACACACACACACAAAATATAAAAGAAATCTCCATTGGAGAGGACAAGGCAAAGAAAAAAGGGTTGATTGGGGTAATGGGGCAACTAAAAAGCACTGAAAGAAATCTATTTTCCAATGAGTTTTCAGCTTGAACTTTTTTGTAGAGATCTTGAGACTCTTAAAGACTGCCTGGGAGATCTTTTAATCACATGTTCTTCCATGGAACTTCCTCGTTTTTCTTTGATCTCCGATCTCCGTGCATTTTCGCTCAGTGGCCGCTTGAAGAGTGGTTTGACCAAACAAACGACAGATGATTCTGGCATTTCTTATCCAAGAGGGAAAAGGGGTGTCCCATAAATTACGGCCCCCCTTGCCCCTTTCGGCCATATACAATTTTTATTTCTCTTTTGTAAATCATATTAAACGAATTACGATGAATTATGGCCCACAATCCATATGTGACTCTTGCTTTACAAGAGCGAAAGAAGGGGTATGCCACAAGAGTAAGTAGAGGGGTGGATGGGAGGGGTGGAAGGTGTTTTCGGGGAGCACTGCAGCATTATTATTTTTATTTATTTATTTCGCATTTATTTATGCCATTTAAATATTTTAAATGATGCTATTTTTCACATTTTATTACCAATTTTATTTGCCACACGAGTAAGCAATGACCAAGGGCTTCGGGCCCCACCCCCACTCCCCACTACCCCCCGTCCCGTTCCGTCTGGTCTCGTTTCGTCTGGGAAAGTGCAGTGCATTTATTATAGTAATCTATATGTGAAAGATATATAATTATATATGTTTGCTATTTGTTTTAATGGCGCAAAAAACCTGAGTGAGTGCCAAGCGCAAAAAAAACTTTTGCCTGAAGCATTTATTTATGATACCCTGCAAGTGGAGGGTATGATGATTTGACAGAGCATATTTATCATTAGTAGAGAAGATATGGTCCCTTATTGGAGCTTATTTGGATCTATTTAGGGTATAGGCCGAAATCGAAGTCGAAAGAATCATTCGAAAAACAAGTATAATTTTATTGTTTGTAAAGATATTCCAATGAAACTTTAGATATGACACTGTCATGTGTTTTTACAGATTTTAACCAAAAATTATTAAGATCGGATCTCTATATATCAATCTTAGAGATCAAAACTTTGAACGTCGAATAGAGGCGTATATCCCATGAAATATGTTTCTTCTAGGGTATCTTAAGAGCCTATTCATTCATTTCGCAGCCTGCTTACATTTTTGTGCATTTTTTTTCGTAAGTTGTGTACTGTTTTTATTAATTTTAGTGTTCCTCTTGCGGCTCATTTGCTCGCAAGACACCGGGGCTATGGCTGCGGCTGCGGCTCTGCGGCTGTGGCTGTGGCTGACATTTAATTACTTTTCTCGACTTTGACTGTTGTTTTTGTATTTTGCATTTCGCTAAGTGCACTTTAGATGAGTCGCGAGAGAGGCGTGTGGAGCGGAGGAAGGGTGTACTGTCATGTACAGAGGTCAATGGAGGCATAATTACCTGACGGACGGACTCCGCCGACTTTACCGGCAATCGACCGACCGACCGACAGACCCACCGACCGACCAACCGACCGACCGACCGACTGTTTGCTGTTAATATTTCGTTGACTTTTGGGCCGTGCCACATTAACATTTTAATGCGGGACTGAAGCGGCGGCACGTGTGCGTCGTCTGCCCCGAAGAGAGCGGACTCGGCTCAGACTCGAGCGGCAGACTCACATAAATTAAGTCGCGTGGACAACGCTGCGTATGAGCGATGAGCGTCGAAACGGGGCAAATTTCATCAGCCCCCCCCCCCCCCCTCCCATGGACAGGGTCACCGAAAGATCATTGCCAACCTCTAGAATATATATCTTTCGCTGCGGTTTAATGAGCGCTGAACTTCGTAAATGGATCCGTAAATGGATTTGTTGAGGTAATTACAGGGTATCTCTATGATGGGATTTCTTTGAAAACCGAATGAATGCCTGCAATTAGCTTGTAAACTGCAGACTGCAGACAGAGGGGCACTGCCGCATCACGCGTCACACATGAAACAGGGCAAAGAATAATTTGATCCTTCCCACCCTCACCACCTGCCTGCCTATTTTGATCCCTAAAATCACATAATAATCGCGGATTATTTCCGACTAAATCCTTAAGAAAACATTTGTAACCGTATGCCGGGAACAATGGTCTGTAATTGATACGATTATCGGGCCGTACAAATTCCACAGCACTGCCGACACTTATCGCATCCGCTATGATATCGATGTTTGTGCAATAGCCACGATTTTCTCGGAACCATAAACATAAACATTAACCGGAATGCAAGCGCAAAAGCGGTCTAATTCTATGAAGTCCATGGGCAGGGGTATGTTTTCCATAGAGTTTCATTGAAGCAACACGAAGACCAACTTCGCACCCTTGGAATGGTTCGGGGGAAGTACCGGCTTACCGCATGTCAAGTGATTGCTGATTGGGTCTGAGTCTACACTCTTATATGCCATCATCTGTGTTTGTCTTTCTCGAGAACGAAGTGATATACAGTGTAGATATAGAAGGATAGATTTAGATCGTGAGCTGGATACTTGATTAAAGAGTGTAGCTTTGATGATCGGTAAAGATATAATCGATGTAGAAAATCTCATATTTGAAGCTCTATAACATATCGTTCCAGCGATTGGCTGTCACTCATTTCCCCCCCTGCAATCATTATGAAACACTTCCTTCCCTTGACTACACGTCTCTATCATTTCATTTATTTAAAACATTGTTTTGCTTCCAGTTTTGCCTGGGCTGCACTTTGAACATTATCATAATCTACCCGGTACTCGCATTGACGTCAATTTGTATTTGTTTTTCGAAATGCGAATAACGCGAATGCGAGAGGAGGCAAAGGGTTGCGGGTTGGGGGTTGCTGGTTGGGGGGTTGGGGTTGTTGGGTCGTTTGTTGATCTTTCGTATAATTTGTTTATGTGCTTTACAAAATTAACTTTTAATCTATTTTTATATATGTACATACAACTACCGAGTATCATCACACAATGATGCGAAATAATTCGCCAATTTTGTGACTCTCTCTCTCTCTTGGCCTCGAGCCGATTCGCGGAATTCATTTATCAGAATCAAAGATTTTTGGTTGCCATTTCGTATTGTATCTTCTGCTGTCTATTCTGCTCCGTTCCGTTCGGTTCCATTCGGTTGCTGGTTATTTATCTGGGGAGCAAGAGAGAAAGAGCAGGAGAGAGAGTGTGTGGTGTGGTGTGGTGTGGTGTGGCACATGTTTTGATTATTTTGTATGAAAATTAAAATGCGTTTGCTTGTAATTAGCCCGAAAGGAGGAGAGTCAGTGTCAGATGGCACGCTTTTCCTGGAAACGTTCGCTCATTGCCATTTCGGGAGATTGTTCCACAGCGATGATGATTGCTCCCTCCCTCCCCTGCATTGGTGATGAGGTAATCTTTTTCTTTTTTGGCAGCTCCATTCAATCAGTCAGCCAATTACTCAATTTGATTTTGCAATTAACAGTTGTGCCTCTGTTCTCTCTCTCTCTCCAAGAGGCTCTTTGCCGCTGACTCAGCAAAGGAATTCCAATTGTACTCATTCTGCACTGAGGGATTTCTTGCGCTATCTTTTGGTACCCTTGGTGGCATGTGTTCTGGGTGTTCTCAAAAAAAAAAAACAGCTGTCGGAAGTGTTTTGATTATGGCTTGAACAACAATTAGTAATACTCCACAAAAAACGATAAGCAAATTTCTTCAGCTTCAATCTGAAACATGTGCATGGAGAGCTGTTTTTGGGCTACAACTGCATTTTGATTACTGATTTCTGAGTAAACTCACAAAAACAGCTGTCGGTGGATTGCAAATGGCAATCATTCTGTGATTTTCTATGATTTTCGGATTAAAGTACAGTTGTGCGTTCAAAAAAACATATTTTGCAAGGATTTATCAAGAGTTTTCACTAATTATGCCTACAATTACCATTAAATTGATTAAGAAGCAATCAATTTTTTTTCATGCATCGATAAATCCTCGATAAGTAGCTGATTAATCGATAGCATCAGTCATTTAATTGGTGCAAAAGTACAGTTTACACACAGCAAGGTGCCATTCCATCTGCTGCATTTGACTAATTTGATTCCCTGATTTAAGCGATTTTTATATATTTATTCCTCTGGATAAAGCCATCCCATCCATCCATCTGCCTGTTGACCGCAATTCGATATGGAACGCATATTTTCGGAATATATTTCGAGCTCGAAAAACAGAACATTCATCTTGCTCAAATGGCAGACGAATGGGTATTTATTTTTATACGACAAACGAATTGTTTTTAAAATAATATTGAAATGTGCAATGCAATTCCCGAATGGTGTGACATAAATCAATTCTGGGCTAATTAAAAACATGTTAATTGCGCCAAACTGCCTGTATTTACTGTCGAATATACTCGTGAATATATATTTGTATGTATTCATTCACAAATCGGCCAGAGAGACGGAGAGAAAGCAGAGGAGTCGTCCAAGCGGGACGCATAAATTAAGGCCGAAAAAAACACACACACACAATTTGATAAATGCGTGCGAGGATGTTGATTTTGAAATAAATAACTTGTGACATACGAAGCGAATGTATCTTGCAGATACAGATACCTGTTTGACCTTCGTGCTCATTATGAATTCGCATGCAAATTAGCAAAGTAAAACAGACACAGAGAAAAACACAAAACAAACAGCCGATAACCAAGATAAATTGAAGCAAAATTCATGCAGAAGGTTGTATACCTCCGAAACTGAAAATCCGGCTTCCAAAACAACAAATCCGAAGACTGCATTTCCAAAATGCACTTGCTAATGAAGTTTAACATATTTTGTTGTGCATCTATACGATGCATGTACCGAATGCGCCAGCGAAAGATACAGCGAAGCGCAAACAAAGATAAAGTAGTTTTCAAAACAAATCGTGGAACAATAACACACTTTTCTATGGCTATATCGTATTCTTTTTCTAGTTCAACGAGCGCATCGAACGGGGCCAACAATTCTCAAATTGAAAGCCATATCGTGACGCTGACAGTGACGTGGTAGTCGTAGATCTTTGACGTCAGCTAATGAATGGATTCCGAGAAACGAACTCCATAGTTGAGGCCATCGGAGGAGCGATAGGGTTATAAATAGACCCATATTATGTTTACCACTTGCATAAATAGCAGACGCAGAGGCTTGACCCGTTTGGAATGAACTTAATAAGTTTGACAGGTGCTTGGGGTTGAGATTAGGTTGGGGTCACCATTAACTTGGGTACCGATTACCTATGATACAATGCTATTGTATGACTGTTGTTGCACAAAACTACTTGGTTAAGTCATAAGAGTAGAATTAAAAAGTTTTTGTAGGTTTTATTTAAAAGGTTAACTCATTGTCGGGCTTACCAATTTTGAAATTTCTGTAAATAGCTCAGGCTTTTGTAGATTTACAAGATAAAATACTAGCATTTGAGATTTCTTATGATTCTACAGTAAAATTAATGCAATTAAAATATTGTAACTGATAAAAACACTTTATGTCGGGGTCACCACTTTCTGTAATCCCTAAAATATTCACCCCCCCTCCAAGTCAAACCTGGTCTTAAAACAACCATAAGTCTCCTAAATTTCTATATATTTATGAAAACACAACTCTAACTATTGTTTAAGCATTTTCACACATTGTCGAGGTCGCCCGTCTACTCGTGTATCACAATTACCATGCACCAATTCGACTGCAGAGACATAATTAGCACGTTTCTGGCTGTTCCTATGGCAAGACCGACCCCCCGAATGAAATGCAATTCATCAGAGAGAATTCTTTTGCAGCAACATCAGACACCCGACAGACCTATGCAAAAGAGAAACAGAGCAGACCAGAGAGCGACATTGTTGATATATGATAATCGCCTTGGTGCATGTTTTCTTGGGTCCAGTTTTTCTGTGTTCTGAATATACGAGTAGTACACGGAGAAGGTAGACATAAGGTAATCACGCGGAGGACCCGTTAATTTGACTTTGGCTCCGAAAAATTGGGGAATACTTGTTCTGACGGGTTATTTTTAGAATTTATTTGCGGATTGTTATATGGGCATAAACACGGCGCAGGCACTTAAAATGATAATTAGACATGACTACTCGTAGATTGAGTGACAAATCATTTGCGAAGTTCCTTGAACCAACAGAAAGACAGATAAAGTGTGACTGGAGATCTGTATAATCTGTATTTCTGTCGTTCTGTATATCGGTATATCTGTGTTAAGGTCAAGGCAAATGATAATTGAATCTTGTCAGGAATAGATTGTATGTTCTTTAATAAATAAGACTTTAATGGGAGAACTTTTTTACGATTTGGGCAAGAGTTTGGGTTCCTTGAACTGTTTGGGGGAAGATAAAGCTGTTTGAATAATGCTCGGGGCTTGAGTTCAGGGTTAACGTTGGTAATAAAGACAGGATGGGAATAAGGACAGGTATTCTCATCGTTTTCTATGGTTAAAATTCCATAGTACGTACGAACTGTTAAATATCTCCTTTACCCTTGAAATCATTTATATTTCCTGTGAATGCATAAACGTGAATGCATATACATACATACATATCTCCTTCCACGCTCGCATAACCCCCATAATCCCAATGATTTAATATTATTGAAATCCGATATACAACAAATATCGAAACAAATTACGGAAACAGCAACAATTCGTTCTCTTATTTTGTTATTAATGTTTGCATTTGGGTTAAGAAATTATTCGAAGACAGAGAACAGGGCGCCAGGGTTGTCATTCTGCTTGTGAGTGTTGGCTGCCTTTTCTCACACTCACACTCACACACTCATATACATACATGCACACATTTGTGTTAATTTGTAATTTTTGTTGTTGTTTCTGCTGTACTTGAGGAATTCTTTGCTGTTGTTTCTGCATTATTTATACGAAATTTTATCGTTGTTTTTGTTGCTGCTGTCGAATCGCTGACGGACTTTTTTTTCGCCGATGTGGTGTTAGGGTAAAATTTTTGTTTCTGTTTCGTCTCTCATTGTCAGTCGACGGTGGCATTCTGTGTTTTGATTACGCAAATTAAAAGCGTCTAGACAGGGCAGACGAGCGGAGAGGGGGTCCGGCAAAGGGATTGGGATTGCCAGAGGCAGACATCATGACCGACTGACCGACGCGTTATGCAATCGCATTAAGAATTATTATGTTTGGAATAAGTAACGTGTACAAACCGCCGTGGGTGCGGTGTGGATTACATTCTTATATAAAAAGTCATTGGCTCTTCAAAAGCATTTTTGAGGCTTGCATATGTGGCAACAGCGTGGCCGCAGGGTTTACTTGGAATTCGCAACGTTTGCGGCAATGAAATACAAGCAAAACAAACAAACTAGAAACTAAAGCTGTTGATTCGGCAAGTTTGATACAAATTTTGCAGTTTATGTTAATTCTCTTACATACCATTTGAAATCTTTGGTCCACATTCAAATTTAAATTCAAATTCAAAATCGATAAGTGGATGACACCGGCTATCGCTCAATTAGGCACGTGCCCAGACTATCGCACATGTGCAGGATATCGATATGGCCATTGCGCCATCCCGTAATCTCGTTGCGCAGCTTTGATTCGACGCGTTTTTTTTAATCTGCATTTTTCCGAGCAATCCGTCTATAAATTTTCCTGAAACATACGAAATAATATATATTAGTGTTGGCTTTAATAGTATTTCGGGTTATAAAATGGTCGTGTGGGTGCTTCTTGACTATTTCGACCTCCCACACTTTTTGCTGATCAAATTTTTTATTTTGTTTGTTTATTATTTGCTCTGGGAACTGTCAGCACAGGGTTAAGTGGATCAGGACATTTGGCGCGACCCCAAACGGCATCCGTTTACTGACCGTCCTTCGAACTGTGGAGGGCAGTGCACGCAGGCTCCACTGGGATTACCAGGTCAATGTACATGCTGCCTCGCGCGTTTTCCTATTGCAGCAGGCACGCGCGGGCTGTGTTGATCCCGCCCCCCTCTTGCAATCTTAGGGGTCCAGCCACGCGCTGTTTTTTCCTTGCATCTCCGCGCGTTCTCCTTTGTCTTGCAGCCACGCGCGTGATTTTCTATTGTTCCCCCCCGCACGCCTCCACGCGCCATTTTTGCAGTGCTAGTGCTGCAGTCCCGCACTTGATCTTCTGGTGCTACGCGATATACGCGGATATATTGTTAAATTTAGCGCACGAATCGTTGTAGAATACTGGAGAGTAGGCTCCTACCCGCGCGTGTGTGAAGTGTGTGTTTAGTGGAGAGTTGTGACGCAGCTCTAGAAGTGCATATACATACATATGTATGTACATATGTATGCATGTGAAAGGCAGCGTAGAGCCATCCCTCGTGCCTATTTTGGAGAGAAGCCCAGTGTTTGATTTGGAGAAAATTGGTGCAGCTGCGTCACGTGTTTCTATAGTGGAGACTACCACAAATTTCCACGCTCCTATTTATCTGCTGTTGCGGAGAGTAACTGTTCTTCGCTCAGTGGTCCCCCTCGCACGTGCCTATAGTGGGCAGTGGTGGGAAGGAGAAGGAGATGGATGGACACAGCAACAGCAGCCGCACTTCATTATAAGCCGAGCATATGCCCTGCTCACCCACTCTCCACCCCTTGGTCGGGATAATTGAATATGGTACGATGATAATTTCATTTTACGCTTTATAAACACAAACTGCACATTTTAATGTTCTTCTCATACTTTCTCTGGCTCTGGCTCTCGCTCCCGCTTCTTTTCCCCTCTCTCTTGGCAGGGTCTATTAATGCGCTTAACACAAAAGCTGCTGCTGCTGCTGCTGTTCTGATGCTGATGATGATGGGCCACAATCCAAGTAAGCCATAGTTTGTGGAGGACGAAAAGGGAAAGGAGCAATGCGACTGCGACTGACACTGGTCTGGAAGTGGGACTAGCAGAGGCGGACATGGATAAGGGACAACAACTGGAGTGGTCATTGGGGGGTACCAGGGGGCAGCAGAAACGTTATCCATCTGGACGAGCGTAGGAAGGCCGACCCTCATTGCGATGGCCACTGCCATGGTCGGGGAAAATTCATCGCATAAATCATAAATATCGATTGCCAATTATCGCCCAATTGGCCATCCCACGCAAATATCCCCGCGGGAGAGTAGGCAATTCAAAGAGAGCGAAAGTCTGCAAAGGGTTTGAGGGACAGAAAGAGACGGCAGCATTGAACTGCGATTGCGGTCAAGGGAGATGGCAACAGATGGAGAGACAAAATATCAGCTTCTATTAAAGGAATGTTGGTGTAAGGTGCAGATCCACCTCTCTCACTCTCTCTCTTTCTGCAGTGCAATATAGCTTTACCTCACCCCTCTATTTATATGTTTTTCAGAGGGACCGTACCTTTGGTCATGGAAGAAAGGGATAGATAATGCGAGCGAATATCACAGACAAGGAAGAGAGGAAACACACTGCATACGCATGTATGTACATATATTAATACAAGGTAAGGCATTTTTGCTTTCACGAAATTCACTCAAGGAAGACAGGAAAACCCAGACAGACGGCGGGAGCCCCCGCCCGAAATTAACCTTCAATTGAAGCGCTATCTGGTTTTACGACTACGAATATTAGTCACAATTTGCGTTCCATTCGAATTCGTTGTAATTATTTACATCGAAGATTGCGTTGACGAGACAGACAGACAGCCAGACTTTACTCCGAAGGCAAATACTTTGGCGGGGACTTACAATTTCCATGAACAACGCCGACAGCGACGGACGGCGGACGGCGGACAGACAGACAGACAACGACGATGCCTTGAATGCCAAAGTGGCGACGGCGACGGCGACAACCCGTATACCTACGACAACTGTCAGTTTTGTGTATAATCTATATCTGTGGGATTGTTGTTTCTTGCAAATTGTTGTTTTTATATTTTGTTCTTGTTGCTGTTGTTGTTGTGTTTTTGTTTTGTGTTGCCGTGTATTGTTGTTGTGGAGCGTCTGAGAAGCGCCTTATCAGCGGCGCCTCCAGAAAATATGTCACACGTACGCGTCAAATTTTCTCAGAAAAAATAAACCGCAAAATAAGCATGATATGCCGCCAGATATGAGGCGGCAGCATAGGCAGTCGCAGCCGCAGCCGCAGCCGCAGCCCCCATGGGTCTGTATCTTTTTCGATTATGCGAAAAACACCCAGTCTAACTCAGGGACTCTCCAGGGACCCAGTAATTTGAATGAGCTTTTGACTTGTGAATAATATAATTCTATATATTTTCTAGGTATTATTCAATAACAGATTCGTTTGATAAGGATCCCGATTCTATAAAAAAGGTAAGGTCAAGATCCAAAGATCTATTTTTGTATATATTGCTGAATAATTGTTTCAATTCCATACAATATCAGGCGGATGATCAACAGATCGAAGAACATCTCTTAGAATATTACTGGTAAGTTCTAGCCATAACTGAAGTGGATGTTTTTCCGAGCAATAACTCCATATATGTATTGCTCTCTTAAATGCAATCCTTAAATGGACAATCCATGCACGCTCAACTATTATAAATTCACAATAATGTGTTATCGCCTCCAAATTCCAAATTTCAATTTATGATATTTTTTTTGTTGTTTTTTTTTTTGGCAAAACAAAACCATAAACTTGTTTGCTTTGCATTCGGAAAAGGGGATGCCCCCAGAAATAAAATAAATATAGAAAAACCAGGAAAAATAAAAAAAACCTTCATGCGCACACGCACACTGGGACTTATATATAAATACATACATACATACATACGAGTGTACATGTGCTTGTACGTAAGATTTTTATTGCATTTGATGAACATTTAATTTTGATTTAATTTTTAATGATGCCACAGCATGCACTGTCCTCCCTGCCGCCCTGCCGACCTGCCCCCGTGTATATATCTCTGTTATTATTTTATTATTTGTACGGATTGAGATACGTGATAATCGGTGATTATTGCCCCATTACTGCGGCCACCCACACCGCGGCGTCAGCGGGTTGGGGCGAGGGGTGGGAGGCCCACCAATAACAATGACAAACGATGTTCATATTATAGTATATATTATTGTTTATATAGATTTATTTTCCAATGCTGTCTGGTGTATGTGTTTTCGCGGTTTCATATACACTTTCGGACGGGGTATGGCGATAAGGAAATCCAATATATTCCAACAAAACTTACATATAATGTCATTATGAACATTATAATCAACGAATCATTGAAATCGCTCCATAATATACTGACTTCTCATGGGTATTGTAGGATGGTATGAAAAACTCTGTATCCCCAAGATACATCTGAAAGTGTATCTTTGGCTTCGTTTTTAGATTCTATTGCTCTTTTATTGCAGTTGCATTTCGCAAATTGCCATGCGGCTTTTTTTTTTATTTATTTATTTATTTTTTGTTTAAATTTTAATGATGGCCAGAGATGCAGCCCTCGAAGCCCCCAATCCCCCCTCCCCCACCCAATCACACGACAAATAAACAAATTAACTCTAAAAATCATTGAATTTGCAGTTGCATCGTGTGTTCGTGTGTAATGCCGATTGTTTAATGTAATTGTTTTGTTTATCAGTGTTGCAAATATCCCCCCAACGATGGGGCACAAGGGAGGTGTTTCCTGGGGAGATGCCGTGTTGCCAGCAAAATGCAGCAGTAATAAATAATAGCATCAATAAATAGAATAATTATGGGGGAATTTCGGCAGGAGAATCAAATAAATGTTTATTTTAATCTTTAACCCCTTTAAAGGTCAATTCTACGAAGTAATCAATGCGATTAATGGTCCAAATATTTACTCAAAATCTCATTTGACCATCAATCGCTGGTCTCCGATCATTCGTTCTAATGAAATTTCCAGATTCTAGATAGTTTAATATTTATAGAATTTTCGTTCATCAATTTCAGAGAAACCAAATGAAAACGAATGATTATACTGCGAATAAAGTGAGTGAGTGAGTGGACAGCAGGGGCGGGGACCTGCTGCTGGTTCTGGTCTAGTCTTTCCGATAAGATATGGCAGAACTATTCTTGTAAAATGAGTTTCACTTTTCCTTTAAATTCGTTGGGGTTTTTTTTTGTTTATTTTCCCCCTCCTCGACCTTGTACTTTGCACAATTACTTCATAGATTTCACAATAATAATAGAAGCCACAGCTAGAGCAAGAGCAACAAACGAAGCTACTAGTATAACGACAATGTCATCATTCTGTGGCACTCATCGACGGAACAGCCAGTTGCCTCGGCGTTTCGTTTGGTTAATTATTTAGTTATTTATTAATCGACGCACGCCAAAAGCATGCACAGGGCACGGGAGCAATTAAACGATTGTCAACAATACAATTTATGAATATTTTTGTTTTTTATTATTATTATATAAAATTCTATTCAAAGTCAGTACAGCCCAATCGCATGCACAGTGGAGATGCCTATCAGCCTCAAGGGGAAACGTATTACATGGATTGCCCTCAAGATTATTGTTTGGATTAAAGCCACAAAAATACTTTGGTCTCCACACATGCCAGCCACAAAGCGTACTACCACTATATAAAGACCCACCGATCGTTCTGAATGATCTGTCTATAGTTTCTGTTTCAAACAACCAACACGTTGCCGGTTGCTGTTTTCGATATGAAACTGCCAGTTCTTCTTTGGATTTCGCTGGCTCTGCTAATGGTGAGCGTTTTTTTTTATAGTGGGTTCAAGAGGTGACTCCTGGGAGCGACCGAGGTGGGCTGCTGCAAGACGCGTCGGACGAAAAGGGAATACCACTTGTTCGATTCGGATTGTTTTCATTTAAGTTCATATCGTCTATAACTCGTTCTTTGGGGAAACCTCAAACTATCCCCATATCCCCATCTAACATATTCTAATGATATTTCTTCCACAAAATTAGAGCATGGCTGCAGCTCAAGGGCCTGCCGAGGCGGCCCAGGCGGGCATCGGTGCGGCAGCTGGAGCTGGCGCACAGATCGGAGCCCAAGCCGGTGGTGGGGCAGACGCAGCCGAAGGCATGGGCGTGGGCATGGACGCGGGTGTCGGAGGTGGAGCCGGAGCCGGAGCCGGTGCCGGAGCAAAGGGAGGAGCCGGAGTTGGCGGTGGCGGTGGCGGCGGTGCCAAAGGCCGACGCTAGAGGCGGCGGCACTTCCGTTTGAAATACCATTTGGCTTTTGCTGTTTGTTTAGGGCACGCACTTGTGCGTCGCACTTGCCCCGTAACACTCTTGACTCCCTGTGGCACTCACACTTACACTCGCACACTCACAGTTGGTGGCACTCGTAACCCCCTTTTCACACTCTCATACAGACACAATCGGAGTGGCGCCAGTTTTTACGAAGGAAAGATTGGTGAGATTGGAGGCGCTCAGTGTCATAATTGATTTGAAATTGCGTGGAGTCGCGTCGCCCCACTGCCCCATGCCCCCCCTCCCCCCCTAAAATGCTGGAACGTACAACTCACGATTCCACGAATCGGCGCACTTCAAATGCCGCACTTTTGGCAGCTTAAATTCCATTTAATGCCATTTTTATGAAATACACCTTCAAAATGTATCTATCTGACGATTGTATCTGTATCTGTATCTACAAACGCTGTCGCTGTCGCTGTTGCTGCCTTCAAGGCAGGCCACAGAAATAGAAAACTCATCAGCAAATGTTAAAAATATCAACAGAATTTCCACATAAATCAAGTGATCAATAAATAAATAAAAATATGGCAAACACCGGTCCCCCCCCTACCCGCTACCCCGTCCCCCTCTCCCACCCCACTGCACACCGCACAGCAGTAGAACCCGCAGTATTGTGAAATATAGCAAATAATAAATAAAATGAACAAAAAAAAAGAGCGAAAAAGTCATCGCAGTGGCCTGTGGCCGTTGTATTATTTTTGCACAATCATCGAAAGCTGATTGTTTACACTAGGGAGTCGGTGAGGGGTGGTGCGGGTGCGGGAGTAGCAGGGGGTGTGGGCTGGTTTTTTTTTGGGTGGTTTTTTATGAGCGCAAACACTGGGAATGCTCATCGATTGGAATTTCGCAAAAAATATCGAAAAGATATCGAGGGAAATTTAACGGAAATTTCAGTTGATTTTTGAACACTAAAGATGGGAATTGAAGGGAATAAGGGTATGTCTGAAGAGAGCTGAACCATATTGCGATATAATATTTTAATATCTTATGGGTTTTCTTCCGCTTCTCATAACGTGCCCCCTAGCCCCCACCTCGCTGCTGCGTTTGAACTTGAGAGGCGAGACAGAACTTTGCCTGCGATTGGCAGTGTCCTTGACATAAGCCATGGCTCATGCACCTGTCCCATCACCCGGCTGCCACTGACACGCCTTAGATAAGATTTCTTTTACTGTCAGCCCACGTTTCGGAGCCGTTCCCCGTGCCCCGTGCCCCTCTGCACCTCTCTATACCTTTGGAGCTGTCTCCTGGAGTGATTATGCCAACATTGCTTGTGCTTGTGCTTGTGCCTCTGCAACTCTGCTGTCCCGCCGCCCCTCTCTGCCTCGAATGAACTTGAAACGAGTCACGTGCGAGGCGCCAATGTGGCGATATAATTGCCAATATAATCGCTGCCGCGCACTGATAAACATTTCGTGCATTACGTACGTGGTACAGTGGGGCCAAACACTGCCGCCACAGATCCCAATGGCTATGAAAGCAGAGATTTTTGGATCTACTAAAAAAGAAGATTAGCTTTCATAGTTTCCTTTAAAAGAAAGTGGACTTATTCCTTATATTGTTCCACTTAAGACCCCAATAGATCGGTGGCTTACCAACCATCGTAGAACCAAAGATTCCCACAGGTCTTGGATTTCACTTCGAAATTGATAGAAGAAATTTTGGAGTTTTTGGTTCTGAATCCTTAAGGATTCCATGAGTATTTCTAGCATTACCACTATTCGATGCCCCTGCCTTGCAAAGGTCTCAAAAACTACTAGAAAACTTTTTTTTTTTGGCAATACTTCCATGAAATGTTCGTGGGGTTGTTCTTTCAGGCATTCCTCATAGTAAAGACAGTGTTTTTGTCCCCTTTTCATTCATATTTTTAACACAACTCTGCACCACTGTCTCCAGTCTTCGCGGGACTCGCGTGTGTGTGGTCTCTGAACTCTGAACCCCGGACTGTGGCTTTATGTTTATTTGCAGTTGGAATATTGGAGCACTTTGCCTGGCCAGGTGTCTGCCTGCCACAGTTATGGGCGCTGTTCTGCGAACCATCCACTCGTAACTCGTAACTGGTAACTCGACACTCGACCCTCGACCATAGAGGCCCGTCCCGCGTGTAATTCCAGTGGCATTTGCCCATTAAAATTGATCAACTGCTAAGATTTCCAGTGGCAGAATTTCCAGAGAGACTCGCTTGCACTCAATGTTCCCACAATTTGCAATTGGCGCTTGATTTATGCACGTTTCCTATTTATGCAAATTGAATTTTCATGAGATACATATAGAGGATATATGTATAAGTATGCTTCCCAGCAACGATGGGGCTATGGCCAGCCCCATTGAACAGGAGACATTATCCAGTCGAGCCCTCCGTGCGGTCATAAGATACGGGTATGGGTATTCCGCACTTTCAGTAGCTCGTCGCTCGTAAATCATTCACAAATCGCATTCACGTGAGGCTCAGTGAGTACTCACATGTGGCGGCAGGGGCCTCCTTATCGCGACCGGATGACCCATATACATATGTATATATAAATACATATATTATATAAGATATACATATGTATGAAAAGTCATTAGCTTTTGTCTAATCTCTGGGCTCTGGCGTCCCTGGCGCACAAAAATGCGCATTAGAAACATTAGGAAATTGCGTTTTGCACCTCAGCCACGAGATACCCGATGAATACCCATGAATATGCCCATGAATACCATCTAAAACTCGTAGAATCATTGAAATCAATATAATGATGATATCTGCAAATATTTTTTAAGGCAATTCCCAAATTAATAGGCAAATATTAGCATTTGCTTAATTAGTTTTCAACTAATTAACAACCTAAATGACTTTAGCATACAGAAAATATACAGAAAGAGAGAGAGGGAGGAAGGAACTGTCGGAAGGGCGGTAAGGGCAGGCGGGACTGGGTGTTGCAGGAAATGCTGGGGGTGATTGGTGGGCGGGTTGGGTGGTTGGGTGGAAATTGCATTAGCCGCAAGCGTGACTCTGGCAAATGAAAACAGATGTGCGAAAAAAACGTGGAAAATCCCCTACAATTAAATGGAATTCGAATTCTAAGGAATATACATTTTTCTAATCTCTCAAGAAAGCCACGATTACAGAATACGTTTCTTGTATGAATTGGATGCTATACAAATTTTGATGTCTGCCTCCAGCGACTAGCTCTGTTTAGACCAATATTTGGATTGCAGTCGTTTATCGATGATAAGTAATCGATTTTGCTTTTCTGAAGGGGTAACATTTGTTTCTTCGATGCCAAAGATGCAGATGCTGTTCAAAAAGGATGTAATTTCTGTTTAAAATCGAATAAAAAAACATGCATTAAATTGGATGATTATCGAGACATTTATCGTTGATCGATAATAGCTCTTCTGAAGAGGGAACATTTGTTCTTTCGATGTCAAAGTTACAAAGATACTGTTCAAAAGAGATGTAATTTCAATCAGTTATCGATTTATATCGATATTATCGTGATTTTTATGATATAATACCTTATATGTTATATTGTGAGATCTCTATGCCAAACACTAATAGATCACATAGAGTATACCCAGAATTCCATTCATTAAATGATCATTGATCGCCTCTTCTGAAAGCCACAATATATTATACAATAAGTGGAAAGTCTATAGTACATTCGTAAGAACATTCATTGATTATGTGATTTCGACGATCCCAAGTGAACTCCTAACTGATTTTCGTATGCCCAAAGTCGACACTTGTCATACTAATCGAGTGCTAACATCTCTATACACTGTTTTGATAATTAAACAAACAAACAGACAATTATGCATGCATATTTACAGTTCCTACTGTAGTTCCTACTGTAGTACTGGCATTATGCATCGAAAAGGTGCTGGGCGGGCAATATGCGCCATTGGGAATTACGCATTCGATTTGCTAATTGCCACACGAGTGCCAAGTGCCACATAGTGCTATATATAGAAGCCCACCCGAAAGCGGCTGAAACTGCGTACTATTTTGGATGGAGATGGAGGTGGAGGTGTATCCCCTCTCCGGACTGCCACTGATTAAACGTTAAAATGTGCATCGACTATCGATAATGATTCGCGCCGTGTGTGTGTGTGTGTGTGTGTGCGTGTGTGGCGGCTGTAAAACTACGCAATTGATGAGTGGAGTGTAAATGGGAACGTAAACGACGTCGTACATCGTCATCATTATACGTAGTACGTACCACGCGGCCCAGGCGATACGCTATTTGTATCTGTCAGATACTCTCGCCCGTACTCGCTCGCTGTTTGATTTATGAACTGCAAATGCGACAATTACTGTTACTTTCGCGATGCATGTATTTATTCTTTTGATTGTGTTTTTGTTTTTTTTCCTTTTTTCTCTGCTCAATTGAGTCTGAAAATCGTTAAAATATCTGTCATTGCCGCTTGCATAATTAATAAGTAAAATGCAAATCGGACATAAACCTTTCGTATACAGTATACAGTATCTCAAGCGGCATTCAGATACAGTATCTCTAATTACGAAATTCAATTTCTGCCAATGGATCAAAATGCTGCAAAGAAGCCAGCGGGTCGCTGCCACTGAAGTCGAGTGTCGAAAATACTCGAAAGATCTAATGTGAAATTGTGTTAGAATTTGTTTTATGTGTGTGTGTGTGTGGTTTTTTGTCTATGAAGACTTGGGTGTACCTTTTAATCTCCTTAAAGTGAGTGAAAGTTAGTGGAACATTTTGAAGTTTTATCTACCAAAAAATGGTTGTAATTTTAATGATTTTTCTGCCAAAAATCATCACCATATCCTTGGAACCGTAGATGCTATGGTAGATATATGTAGAGGTATCCAACTTGAGTGTCAAATACAATATGCCCCAACGTAATCGATGGGATCGGCAAGAGGTATGGACAGAAGACAGATTGGTCTCAAGTCTAGACTCCACTTCACTCTCCACTCCACTCCACTCCACTATGCGATGCGATGCGGTCGAGCGATGCCAATTAACATTACAGCTACGATTCGTATAGATTCGTACGAGTACATATGGAAACTTCAATTTGTGTGCAATTGAAGAACGGATACGCGGCTTTTGCTTTCTGGTTGTGCGCCTTATAAATAGACCTCTCAATATTTATTTTTGGCCACTCTTCAGCGTATCGTATCGTATCGTATCGTATCGTTGTACTCTATGTACTCTCGTACTCGTCGCGCCTTCGCCGAACGCTTTGATGTGTATTTTTAGACATTTGGGCAACCAAATGAAATGCTTGAAATCATTTTCAAAGCTAAGTGGTTGTTTGTATTTGTTAATAACTTAAACAATAAACAGCACACACCAGCAGCATTCGATGCTCGGATTTGGATACGGGGGATTCAATCGATCGAAAGACTCTGAAATATATGGTGGGTGGAGGGGGAGGGGAGGGCGTCACTCATTGAGGCTTTGGAGGCTTCGATGCTTCCAATGGGCTACGACAACTCTCGGATCAGCAAATGGAATTGCAAATTGGTTTTTATTATTAGATCGGGCAGAATATTTATAATTTGTTTATAAACATTTCACATTCAGAGCTAATGAATTCTCTCGCCAGTCAATCATTTTGTTTGCTTCTTATGAAATTATTGTGTACTTTATGCGATTGATTGTTGCTTGATTTCATCAGTGGGTTTGTTTTAGATGGTTTTATGGGG
Organism: Drosophila pseudoobscura; assembly: GCF_009870125.1. Lineage (NCBI taxonomy): Eukaryota > Metazoa > Arthropoda > Insecta > Diptera > Drosophilidae > Drosophila > Drosophila pseudoobscura. Next base: position 57,359,277 of record NC_046683.1, read on the forward strand.
GTAATCCATTCATTAACTACTCAATTTATTCATTGTTCGAGTTGAGCGAATGATGAATGTTTCATCAGTGATTTATTTCACTCACTTCTTGGAATTTATTCTGCATAGACATACAAAAGTAATTTAATATTTAAGAAATTTAATCCATGATACTTTAAGACACTCTTATACTCTCTATATTCATAACTCATTTATTCATGAATAAAATAAAAATACACACATATTTGAATAACTTTTACATAATTAACCGTTTTGTCTGGTCTTATACTAGTCTTATAATATTTTTAAACTCTTAAACTGGTTTTATAATATTCTTATACCCCTCATGAACTACTATTCTGCTAATATCTTATACAATTTGTATACTGTTCTTAAATTTCTTTTTTACTCGCATACCACTATTATAAAACTCTTATATTACTCCATAACCTTTCTTTCATTCTTCCTTTGAATTAGAAACATTTTTAATTGAGTAAAAGCAATTGAGGAGATATCGCGGCTGAAGCCATCCCAAAAATGTCCCCAATCGATTAATGAATCAATGGAAAACAATTAGCTCCTTTAATCGAATTAAATTTTGCCAATTTTAGCCGAAATGTTTTGCAAAAATTAGAGAAAATTAGCAAAAAAAAAAAAAACCTTATTTAAAAGAAGGTGACAAAATGGAAACGCGCCTCAGGGAATTTCACAAGTTGATTATCAGGCACGCGAAATCGTCGAAATTAGTTTTATTTCGAAAAATTCCATGCCACAAGCACAAGCACAAGAAAACAGCCATAGAGAACACACACTGAGAAGCGTGCCCGAGTCACGCACTCGAGACGTGGAGGGAGGGGATCGGATCTCCAGAGGAGCGAGGGGCTCGTTCTGGGAGGAGGTCTACGACTTAGATGGAGCCTCAGACCTAAACAGAGCTTCCCCCGAAGCGCATGATCATCATCATGAGAGCGCGAGCACGAGCACATGCCGTCGAAAAAGTTCTTTCACCTTTAATTTTAGTTTCATGTTTCAGATCGTGGAATCGTCACTCGGATCCGAATCTTTCCCGAATGCCAAGTCGACTGGGCGTATATTTTCAATGTCAGAAGACCAATAGATAAGGGCGGGCAGCATTGATAAGGGGCGGGGCTGGGTTCTCGCTGACTGGGAATTATAAACAAATTTATTCGCGCGTGGCAGAGATACCGAAACCGAGACCGAAACCGAGACCGGGACCGGGACCGACAACGAGAGAACGAAGCTCAACAGGTGGCGTCGCACTGACGGCCGACTCTTCTCCTACGGGAAAGATGGCAGGGCGGGTGCATGATTTCATTCATGCTATCAGCAATACTCACACTCGAAACACTCACACTCGGACACTCCGAGCACTCCGAGCCACTCCGAGCACTCGTTTTACGACATTTTCTTATATTTTTGGCAACATTTTGTTGATTATTCAGTTGCACTTTTGCCGCTTATCGATAGGAACATTTTTATAGCATTCTATTTCCGTTTCTCTGCCTCCATTGTATCGATTATTTAATAAATAATTTATTTTGTTTCGCTTATCTTTCGTCGCAGAGTGGTTTTTGCGTTCTTTTATTCGTTCGACGGCGGAGCGACGGGGCGGCGGAGGGCCGGAGGGCCGGAGTGTGCACCTGCCAAAAAAACATATTGTTTATATTCGGGCGCGAGTACTAGTGTTTTGTTGGAGTATCTGTTGGATTGTATTTCTTGCGCTTGCTGTGTGGAATGCGCTCCTCTATGGGTGCTCTCTGATAAGCCCCACCGCCAAATCGAAGACCGTTGGAGCTGCCTCAAGGTCAGCGGCGATAAAAGCGGCTGTTTCCTTTTTTTTTGTTGTATTTATTTTTGGGAACATTGGAGTGCAACGCGCAATCAATGATTGAATAATAGAACCGAATGATTGAGTCTGGCGGTGCAAAAGACAGCATAAGAATGAATGGATATTGTACGAGAGATAGTAGGAAACCAATCGAATTTGGATAAAGATAAAGATAAAGAGTGGAACTATGAATGGAGTGAATGAATTGACTGATGGGATTGCGAATACTATTACTTTTCCTAAAAGAACTCTAACTCGTATTCTGCTCTTATAATACTCTTATACTTCTCTTACAATATCTTTTATTTGTACTCTACTCTTATACGTACATATGCATGTATATACTTATACGCTTCCCTTACTACTCTCATAAAACTCTTATACTGATCTAATGGAATTCTAATATCATATTAGTACCCTAATACTCCTATAAAACTCATACACTGATCTCTTACAACTCTTATATAACGCCTATACAACTGCTCTTATGCTGCTCGTATAAAACTCCTTTAAAACTCGTATACATCTCTAATACTGCTCCTATACTTATCTTATACCACTCATATACAACTCGTATACAACTATTGTATACATAACTCGAATACCACTCGTATACCACTCTTGAACTGATCTAATACAAATCGTATATTACTCGAATATTGTGAGAGTGAAACGAAGTTAATACTTGGATGCACTTTTTGTATCTATATTTCTCCGAGCACGACTTCCTTTCTCAGATGCGCCATGATCGATCGTCTACCTCCATCCTCGTCTCAGTGGTCGTATATTCGGTACTATTAAAGTATGGCCCTACATTTACGGATCAATAATATAAGCTAGGGAAGCCGTAATGACTGATAGGGGTCTTCCTACCACAATACTACACTTATACTCCACTTATACTCCGCTTATACTACTCCTAAACTGATCTTACACTTCCATTATTAATAAACTATATTATTCGAGTAATTCATGGGCCTTCCTTTACTCATTCATTCTCGGAGTACTTGCTCTATTCATTCATTTATCCATTCATTCATCTGAAACGCCCTCGTCAATAAATTCATCTGAAACACACACACACACACACACTTTTTGTGGGCGTGTGTGACATTCGAACATTCGTTCGTCAGAGATTGATATCACATCGAAGAAAATGCCACAAAAACCAGCGAAAAAATAGATTGATCGAATCGAAGTCGGGCCGCAAAAACATTTGCTCAACTCATTTGAGGCTTTCTCGTGGTACAGTGGGTGGGTGGCACGGCACCGCCACGGCTGCCCCCGTGATAGGCCCAGGTCCCTCCTTCTGTGGCAGTGGTGGTGACTGGCACATGAAGCGATCACTTGATCGCACGTGAACGCCATTCGAAGCGATTGCGAAATTCCGACAAAAAAAATTAGAAAAATGTGTGAGACCCACACCATGCCATGCCATAACTCGGGAATGGATCCGTACCGCACCGCACATACAGGGGGGAGGGGGGCGGGATGGGGACGCTTATTATATTTGCATAAATCATTTTCTGTTCCGCTGTTTGCCCATGAATTTCCAATGTTTGTGCACCATTCGGTGGCCCCAATTCTCGCGGGTTCTTCTTCTCCGCCGTGCCTCAAGTTTTTATTGCATTTCGGGTTTTTGTGCGCCAAGCCAAACCAAACATTTCAAATGTTCAAATACAAATAGCAACAGCACCAGTAATTTTTATGGCTTTTCTGTTGAAAAATGCGCAAAAATGTTTGGATCATTTTTGGTTGCTCTCCTCTCCCCTCCTCTGGTCTCCTCTCCTCTGGTCCCGTCTCGTCTCGGAGGAGATTGAGATTCTGTTCTGCTGCCATTGCAATTTCTATTTGTGGGTGAAGTCTATTTTTGATTCAGTTTTTGTTTGGTTTTCTTTTTTTGGTCATGTAATCGTTTGGATCTTGTTGCTATTTTTGTGGTTCTGTTGGCTTTCGCCTGTGTGAATGTGAATGGGGTTTATTTTTGTTGCGGATTTTTGATTGTTTTCTGAATGTGTGAAGAATGTGTATTGGATTTCCTTGTGTGGTGGTCGGCAGGGGGAGGGGGGGATAGGGAAATGATTGAGAGGAAGGCTTTTGAAAGGCGATACTTTGACAGTTTTGGGGTCTTATTTACATTGAATTTTTTGCTTAATTGGGAATTGGAGATTTGTAGATGGATAATTTATTGATGAAATCAATTCTTGGTAAATAAATGGATGGATTTCTTGATGAATTTCTTTGGAAATCGTATTGGAAGCTCTATTGAGAAATAGAGACTTGTGGATAGATCCTTTTAGGCTTTTCTTTGATCACATATCCACTGGTAAATGTGTCTGCATTCTGAAATATGATAACCTTTTTGCTCTTTGATGAATCCATTTGTATATTGAGAACCAAATGGTCTACAGATTCACGATCACTACGCCATCACGTTCCACCTGTTGAACGTATCGCCAGCGTCTAAATGGTCCAACATTTAGGTTTCTGTTGTTGTTGTTGTTGTTGTTGTGCCGCCCCATACCTCGTAGCTCTCCGGTTTCCGCCCCATTTCCTTTTCAGCCAAACACGTGCCGGAATTTACACGTTCCCCTACCCCATCGCCCATCCCCACCCCACCGTACAGTCGGCGCATATCAGGTACTACAACAAGCAACAGCGAAATACCAAAAAGAAATGTGGTTGGTATTTTGTTGTTGAAAAATTCAATCGAGAAACGAAATATCACTCATACGCCGCGTGGAAGGTATTCGAAGAGCATAACATCACTCATACGTCATGTGGAACGCACACGCACCAGACTCCCTCCCTCCTTATCTATCTATCTGTTTTCCTAGCTGGCCCCCAGAACCCCCACCAGCCCACCCATATATATGTATGTATATATTGGTTCATTCACAGTTTTGTCTGTTCCCATATCGTATTTCCTACCATGACGCTCTGCTCTGATCAATGGAAACGCGTCAAAAGCCGCCACCGCCACCGCCACTGCCAGCGCTGCCTCGAAAGTGAATAACCACTTGTGAATGCAACACCACCCATCCACCGAATGGTAGCAACGGCCCCCAACCTTCTCTGCGATCCGTCTGGCCATCTGTTTTGATGCGGAGGTTAAACAACAAACAGACAAATAGATGCACGCGCGCCACAAAATGCACGCCCACATGCGAAAATATACGCAGCCCCCACAGCCCCGTGAACCCTGGAAGAGCACGCTCCAATAGCCTTCTCGGAACAACCTTCTGATGTCTGCCTTCTGCCTTCTGCTTGCCTCCTGTTTGCCCCACTTTTGACCGCACGCGCAACAATATTCTGCCATATGCAAGACATCAACCATGGGGCTGTTTTGTGGGGCAGGCATTCTGGGATGATGATCCCCCGTTCGAGACGCCCGACGGTTGCCACCGATGATTTATGCAAGACGAATGGGGGCACGGGGTGGCATCTTTTGGGTTATGGAAAATCGCATTTTCGCTCCAATTTTAGACACTGCATTCGCGCACTCACTTTCGCCTGCTGTTTGCCTTCTCTTTCGCCTTTGCTCTGGCTATAGCTCTTTCTCTGTCTCTATCTCTATCTCCATCTCTATCTCCATCTCTATCTCTATCTCTAGCGATCTCTTGTTTACGCGAAATTCCTACAATGTCTAGAGAGACGGAGAGGCCGTCGCCCCCTTTTTTTTTTCTTCAATGCGATTCGTATCGGATCGGGATCGGTATGAGGATGGGGATGGGGATCGTATACAAAGTATCGTATTTTGCTGAGGTTTTTTTTCGTTTTTGTTGTTGTCTTTTGGTATTTTGTATAGCGCGTGTGCAGGTTTTTTGATTTATTTGCTGACTTGTCTACATTTCTGTCTCTCTGGCTGTCTGGCTGTCTGTCTGGAATTGTAGTTGGTACTGTGACTGGAAACGTGTGTGGTGCACAGGTTGCTGGAAGTGGAGAAGCCGCACTGTAGTCCAGTTTACAATTTTTTGCAAATTCGTTAAAAGTTTGCCACAGAAAATTCATTTCTCAAGAAATTTCCATGCAATTTTGGTTCAGAAATTTAGGAATTCATGAAATCTACTGATGTCTGAGGAATTGAAGATGAACCAGGACTTACTCTCCAAAAAAACATTTAGAAGGGTCTAAATGTTCAATAAGAGGTATTTTTGGAACTGGTTCATTAATTTATTCAATATAAATCGAATGAAACCGAAAATGGGAATGTGGGGATGAATGTCTCTTTAAAAATATTATAAATATTGGGAATCAATCCCTTCAGACTGTACCAGTTCTATGGAACTAGTTCATTGATCGGTTGAAAGGCCCTCCATCTATGATAGAATATGTCTTGGAAAAATGGTTTCCAAACAAAACTAGTTCTTTGATTGATTGACTGTGAAAATAATTTGTATTTCCGTAAAAATTGTGTGACTATTTTCAATTAAATTTCGCCTAATGGTTCATTATTCGAACTAGTTTGAATATCACGTTTCCTTTGACCTTTTTATCGAGGGCATCGATAGGGGGTTTCACTTTCAACAAAAACAAACCAAAAACTCCTTTAATTTTCGTACTTAAACTGAGTTTATTGCCTCCGCTGCTGCGATCTTTTTTTGGCCAATTTATGATAAGTGCTTAATGGGCTATCTCCTCCCGCCCCCTTTCCCCTCTTTCAATCCCTTGTGACTTCCTCTCCCTCTCCGTTTTTGACAATTTTTTGTGGTTTTTCTGCAACAACAACAACACACACACGATATTTATATGACAATCATTTAAATGTTTTCTGTTTGGCCTGTCGCCGCTCTGTTGCGGCCTGTAAACACAAACGCGTTAATAGTTTGCCATTTGTTGTGTGTAAGTTTTTTTCTTTTTGCAACCTCTTTTTTTCATTCATTTCATTTCATTATAATTTTTATTTATTTTCCCCCCCCGTCTTTTGTTGCTTTCCGGGGCGACACGTGCCGCCATAAAATATATTATTGACCAAAAGAGAGACAATATTGACAAATCCAATTAACTGAAGAAGAAGCTGCTGCGGAAGATGAGTTTGGAAGTGGAATTGGAATTCGAATTTAGATTCAGATTCAGTTTGGGGTTGGACTTCCTCCATCCCAGAGGAAAACAAAAGAAAATAATAGTAGAGCCAAAGATTATGTTTCAATTGGGATTTTTTTTTTTTGTGTTTAGAGTCAATGACGTCAGTGGTCTTTGAATTTTCTGAATGACTCTCTGATAATTTGCCGGCATTTTATCAGCCCAAGAAATAAACCCCTGAAAGATAACCCTGGCGCGCGTGATATATAAGTGTATTTCTATTCGCATTTTATATAGCAGATGAATTTGCCAAAAAAAAAAAATACAAATCGCATGTGATTTACGCGAAAAAGTCACACGACGGCGAGCTGCGACGATCACGAGTTGGTATTATGATTGGACCCATCCGATGGATATCTTTGAGCGGGGAAGTACTTTGGAACTGATTGCGCTTTAAGTGTACCAAATTGGAACGTGATATGGGGGTGTGCTGTGGATTATCTTCAGGTTATCTACGGTCATTTGACGTCAGTCAAATAAAGCGAGTGCTGGAAGGGAATTGATGTGAAATTATGTGGCGAATAGAGCGAGAGAGAGATATTGAAGGGTGGATGGGGTTATAGGTGGCATTTTTAAGGGAAATAGGGGAGAAAGGGGATACATGTTTTAAGCATTATTTTCTTACAACATTCTATTGATGATTTTTCATGAATTACTACCAGATCTGCATAGATCATTGTTCTGCCTTCAAGGGAACTCTGGCAAAGGATTAGTTATAAGAATTTGGGTGGGATTTTCCCGTTTTTTCTTCAAATTAACTTCAACTTAATGAAGCTCTTTCTAGATTATGTTTATTTCTACTGCACAGACCATAAATCCAAACCCCTTTTGGGTAATACGACATCTTAATCCACTTTTGAGGTCTAATCAAATCATCATCGGAGCCACAAACGACAACCGGAGACGAGCGAGACATCTTCCTCCTCTGAGAAATCACGTAAAAATAATCAAAGAGTTCTCTCAACCATCTCTCACTCTCTCTCTCCGTCTCTCTCTTGCCTTCTCTGGCCTTCTCTGGTGCTGATATTACGTCAGTGCTGCTGAGGAATATATTTCTTTGGTGTTTTTCTTTATTTTTGAGGAAATTTAATAATCGTAAAAACAAAAGAAAAGGGAAAAAAAACAAGAGCAGCAGAATAATAATAAAAGAGAGACACAGAGAGAGGGAGAGGGAGGTAAATATATATATATCGAGAGAGAGAGAGAGAAACATTGCGGAATATGACAAATGTGCGATAGCGTTAAATAATTTTTATGATGCGTTTGCCATAAAAGGATGGGGCCAAAGAGGGGGTGGGGAGGGGAGGGGTAGCACATATCACACGAGCAAAAGAAGCCCCCCTGCTCACTCTCTCACTCTTACTCCTTCTCCTTATCGCTATCTCTTTCCACGTTTGGCACTCGTGCCAGAGCCAGTGCTTGTGCTGCCGGTGGCCTTCTCTCACTTAACTAATCAGCGGCACGTGTTCTTTTTGCAACAAAGTGACAATTTCCTCTGTCGTCTGTTGTGTCTACAGACCATCCATATACAAATATGTATGTACATACGCCGCCTCTCCCCTTCTCCCCTTCTCTTTGTGTTACCTCTTTCACTCCTTCATTTGTATCTTTTTTCTGGGTTTTTTCTTTCTTACGTGTGCTATTATGGATGGGCATTAATGGATGGAAAAACTGAGTTTAAATGGACTATGGCTAGGGCTTGTAACAAAAGTAGCGCCCACCTTCAGGGATATAGAAAAGAAAAGGCGGGAAAGTCGGGAACGTTTTTCATTGAATCATAAATCCAAAAATACGCCTTTTACCCACGATTTCTGTGGGTAAATACATTTAGAAGAGTTTAAAGTAAATTTTCCAAAAAACTGTTTCCTTTAAGGAATTCCCAGGGTATTCTCCCTGTTCATCAACCCTTTCGGCTGCTCATCAACCAGAATTTTTTTGTTTGTATTTATTCTTTGGTTTTTCGTTTTTGTTTTTTTGCATTTCTTATTTCTGGTTTTTGTTTAATTTGTTTATCGCTTGCGAGAATTGCAACTGTTGCGGAAATACTACGTGCCGAAATGGAACGGGCCCACAAAACACGCCCCTCCGCACACACACACACACAGCCCCCTCCCCCCCTTGCAGAACGGGCCGCCGCATCGAGAACCGAAACTCAAAGTCCCCCAATTCCGATTCCAATTCCCCTTCCATTTGTTTGTTTATTGATTTTTAATTCTGCCAACATTTCATTGCACAAAAATAATGACAAATGCTGTTCTGGCATTAGCCCCGTAACGATCCTAAGGTCTTAGAGCAGCGGCGACAGGCAACATTTTTCGCTTCGGTTCGCTTCGCTTCTCTTCCGGCAACAAACGATAGACTCAAAAAACACAACGTCAACGTATTGCGTATACGACGAGGTGTGCCAATATTTATAAAAGCTTTTCAAGGCACGCAAAGGGGAAAGCGGAAATGTCTAATGTCTACCGTCTGGTGTCTGATGGATATATCGCATAACAGATATTAGATAGGGGAAAATACTATATACAAGATAAAGATAATGACATTCAGCAAAAGGCCTGCAACGTCATTGGAATTTTTCATTTGATTTTGGGAGATTTCCACAACTTTTGCACATCTAACAAGTTTTTCCTGATTTAAATAAACACATAAATACCTCTTTATAGTTGAACAATATTTAACCACTAAACCGTGGACATTTTTTTTTTTTTAATGGATTTCTGTTTTATGTTGTGTTTATTTGAAATTTAAATTTCCATTGAATTAAATATAATTGACTGCCGTTTTATTTGCTTTTAGAACTACCTTTGGTGGCTATTTATACAATTTAATCGAATTAAATTTTTACCCTTTTGTGGCATGTGGGATGTGGCCGCCTGGCCCGGCCTGGCCTGGCCAGCGATTAATTCCAAATGTGATTTCCAAACAGTTAACAATCGCAAATTACAACAATTTTACGAGTACCGTGCCGGTAGCCCTAGGCCCCCTCATCGAATGACAAAAGCCAGAAGTGGAAAGAAAAAATTGACAATAAAAACGATTGAAATTATCGACACGCGTTGGTAATTGAAACTACTGCGATTATAATTCTTTATAGTCATAGTCATAGTCATTCTTGGACAATAAAAAAAAGATACACACGTGTGTGTTTTTTAGGCCACATTTCAATCATTTTGGGACACAATTGTTCAGGCAATTTCGCTTATTTGTCGGTCTACAATTACATCCATGATAATGATAACGATAATGATGATGACGATGACATGGCCGATATTCGATGATAATTATCGTTTAAGCTGTCATTCGAAATTTCATTGGAAATTTCAATTGCGTCTTAAACGACCTGGAATAATATACATTGTATATGCATACACAGGTTAAAACTCTCCCAAATTGAATACAATTTTCATTGGGGAAAAAAAACCGGGGGCTAGAACAGATGGACCATCGTTCAAAGACCGGGATTAAACGGATGTATAATTTCGATTCCGTTTCCACCGGTAATTGCCCGACAATTTGCGTTTTTTTTTTTGGAGATGGGGAATGCATTTCTGACATGACACACACGACGAGCAGACAGACAAACAGCCCCGGCTATTGAATAAAATCACACACTCAAACACTCGCTGGCTATAATCTGATTCTCATACGAGTGTGTGGTACTCATTCCCATTCTCATTCCCATTCGCACTCGCATTTGTTTGGCATTCGCATGGCAATGACACACTAAAGCCAGCCAATGGCATAAACATCACAAATAGCATAGCATAACAATCGAATAACAATCGAAGCTGGAAATTGTATCGATTTGTGCGATGAACGGCCGGCGGTGGAGGGAGGCAGTAGAGATAGGTGATAGGTGACAGAAGGGAGAGAATGAGAATGTTTATCTTTTGCTGGGGTGGGGGCTTTTTTGGTTGAACAGAAGTTGCGGTTTTTTTGTGGCACCATAGAACTTGGTGTCTTCTGGATCCATAGTATATTTTGTCTAGTATTATTTCTAGTATTTATAGATTATTGTTTGTATTTTTTCTAATATTATATCGATTTTTTTATTTTTTTAATGTATTTCAATTTGTTTCTTTTTAGTATTTTCGTAAAATATGTTCCATTTTTTAAATTTATTTTTCTTAATTTTATTTTTTTCTAATATTACTTCCAGCCTTTTTTTTTAGTATGTTTCAAAAAATATTTCTAAATTGTTTTTCAATATTATTTAAAGTTTATATTTTTTATTTTCTTATAAATTATTTCTGGAATTTTATTTATTATTTTGTTTATTCTTCTATATTTATAGTATTTTTCTGGAATATTTATTCGAGTATTTTAATGGTATATTTTAGTAGTATTGCCAGTATTTTTCGAAAATGAATATTTTTGCACAATCCCAGATTTCCCATTTCATTCCTCAATGATTCCTCATACTCATTTTGATCTCCATCTCGTCCGAATCTGCAATGAGTGGATGTGACCCATATACCATACTCTGCCATACTCGTATTGCCACGACAAATCCACCTTTGATCTGCGTGGACGAGGTCATACCCCTCTTTGGATTCGATCGAAGCCCACATCATACGGAGCCCGCCATATGACTCAATGACTTGTGCGAGATCGTAGTTAGCCATTTACAGAGTGGTTCCGAGTGAGTACACTCAAACCACTCGTACGTACACTCACATTCGTACAGCGACACTTTGCACTTTGCCCATAAATGGCAATGCCATAGCGAGCGGGCGCTGACAGCAGCAGCAGCAGCCAACGCCAACGTTTACTACGTTCAACCCAAAAAAAAAAAACCAACAAACAAAAAAAAAAAAAAACGAAGCTTTCATTCATAAAAATCGCCAAAGGAAGCAGCAAACGCTGGCGCTGACTGCAGCAGAGACTGCGACAGAGGCAGCAACAGCAACAGCGACAGCGCGACACATGCCCAAATTTGTGGCATCCGCCGCCGCCGCTTGTGGGGCGACGATTCGTGAGCGGGCGATTAGACGACGCCGACAGCGGCGTTGACTGCGACAGCGACAGCGACCTCATTCGCAGCGTCAAATGCTAATTAATATTTTTGTGTGCGCTTTTTTTTTTTTTGTATTTTTTTTATTTGCTGCCTTCTGCCGCTGCTGCTGCTGTTTATGGCTATCTCCCTCTTTTGGGTTTTGTGAATGAGCGAATGTCTCTGTGCTCTTCGCACTCGCACTCGTTTTCCTTTGCTTGGCGATGATCTGCTCTCTGCCCTGCCCTCTGCCATTCATCATTGTCAGCGGCAAGCATCAGCATCAGCATCATGGCATTCGGAATCAGCGCGGGATCAGCGGCAGCACAGTGGTCCGGTCCATTCACAAAACACAGCGACACACTCACACGCACGCACTCAGAGATACACCCAGAGATACACTCGCACTCACAATCGCACACATATGTAGATACAAAAGTGGAAGTCCGGAACTGGGCGCTTTGTGGCGGTTCCTATCAGATCTGATCTGTAATTAGTCGAATAGATCTGGAATGAGAATCAGAGACGAGTCAAGAGACGAATGAGATTCAGAGACAGGAGAGGGGCATGAGAATCATTGAAGGAGAGTGTTTAATCTGTGGAGAGAGGGTGGTAGCCACATCGAGGGCATCTGTAGAGAGGGGATACAATTATTGGGTTTCATTTCATATATTTACTTAATGAATGTGGCACTGACAGAGAATTATGAAAAAGTAAAGAGATCTAGCTGGAATATAAACTAATTTATATAGAAAAAGTATTCAATATCAGATATTTATCGATATATATAGATTATAAATACTAATGGAAACAAATATCGAGGGGTTTCTGATGGAGAGATCTACTTCTGGGATTTGCTATATGTAGACATGCAGTCGATCGTTATGTAGCACGATTATTCAACGATTTTTCGATCAATTTCGATAAACGTTAAACGAACTTTGAATCTCTTCGATTGCCTAGGGTAATAATTTTGTCAAGTGCTTTATTCATGACATGCCAAGGCAATATGATCCATTCGATTGAACTTTGTACCCCCCCACCCCACCCTCCACTAATTGCCAAACGACAGATCATTAAGATCTCCGTTAATCGTGGATGCTGGTTGCCCAACAGCAGCTTCGTCAGCGAGAGCGGCCTCTGGAAGATTAATGATGTTTGTAAATGGATTTTTGAGCAATTTTGTGTGTGTGACTTTTTAGCCAAGAGCCACCACCGATTCGAACCAATCCGATCCGATATGATCCAGTGGCGATCCACCAGCATCGGTGGTCGGGTCGGTCACTTACAGACACGTGGAGGCGACGATAGAAATCTGAGGAATGTAGGTTGATGCTGATGATCATGGCTCAAATAGAAGTGAAAACTACAGACACGTTCCAGTCATGTGTTTGGGTGTTTTTCGGGTGGCAGGAGGAGGAGGCCTCGCTTCTGCTGTTGCGATGATTACAGCGTGAGACTGCAGCTGCAGCCGGCGAATGTTGCCCAAAACCGGCGCAAGGCAGAATGCAGCGGAAAAGCCACTTAACTCCAACCAGCCACAGTCGGTTAACAGCGGGGCAGAGTGGGTGGGGGGATGGATTGGTTGTACGTTGCACCCACCATCTCGCACTCCTCTGCGCACTGCCTGCCCCTTTAGCTGGAGGCAACTTGTTTGCATTGCCACTCTGACGACAACGATGCAACACCACTGGCAATATCAATTTGTGTGTTCTCTCTCTCTCTCTCTCTCCATCTTTCTTTCTGTTTTGGGATTTCAGTATTTTTTCTGTATTTTCTGTGTCTGTGTGGTGTTTTTTTTATTTGTTGTTCCTTCTGTGGCCTGCTGAACCGGTCTGCATCCGCATGCGACATTTTGTATGCCATTCACATTCCATGGCAGCTGACTCACGCTGCCACTCTGCCACGCATCGCATCGCATCGCATTCGAGCTGCGTCGGTGGCTACTGCCTCTTGCTCTGTGCCACCAACTCGAAGTAGAGTCTCGATCCATCCATATCCGCCACTCACGCGCGCAATATTCGCGCCTACCAATGCTGTTTCCACGTACAGTGGCACCACACTAGAAAGGAAGATACCGACATCGGGTAAATGTTTTGATTTTGATTGGTATTTTTGGCGGGAGAATTTTAGTATTTCTAGTTTTATTTCAATTATTATTAGTTGTTTTTCTTTTTGTGTTCCTACTGGTATTCCTAGTTTTAGTTTGTATTATTATATCTAGTATTTTTCTAGGAGTAACATTTTTTTTTTAATTTTTTTATATTTTTTTTTTATTATTTTTAGATTTATTTTATTTCTGTACTGATATTTCTAGTATTATTAAACTTTGTATTTTGTAGTTTTTTCAATAACCGTTTTCAATAATTTTCTAGAATTATTTCTAGTATTTTTCTGGTATTTTCTGGTATTTCCCTAGTTTTATTTGCATTCTTATTTCTCTACATATACTACACATCCACAGGACGCTTGCAGATTTATTTCTAGTATTTTTCTAGTATTATTTGTATAATTTATTCCCTACATATACCACACTCCCGCAGGACACATGCAAATCCTTTTTTTATATATTTTACTTCAGTATATGTGTATTTATAAAGCATTTTGTAAAGTTTTTAAGCATTTAAAATGCCATTCCATATTTCTATATCTCTGAAGTATATTTAACATTTTCTTGAAAATTTGCAATAAATTTATATTTATAGGACTTTTTTTTAAATATTTATGAAGCCATTCAACGCACTGTGCCCCACAAAAAAAAAATGTTTTTTGCCCGCCTGCCTGCTCTGCCCTGCCGTTTCTCTGGCTGGGTCGGTCTTTTATTTGTTCCGTTTGACTTTATTTGCTGTTGGTTTTTTCTGCTCTCAACCGGATGTTGTGGGAATTTTAGCATTCTGTTGCTGCCACTGGCACTGCCTCTGCTGCTGCTGTTGCTGCTGCTGTTGCCGCTGCCTCTGTTGCTGTTATTAACTGTCATATGCGTCGCTTAAATGCTTATTTTGTAATAATAAACTGTCATGTATGGTGGTTCCCCCCCCCCCCCCCGCCGTCCCCTCTTGTGTGGTGGTTAAAGTGGGTGGGGCAGCTCCCACACGACTGACTCAGTTATCAGTTTTTGTGTGTGTGATGCAGTTGCAGTTGCAGTTGCAGTTGCATTTCCTCTATGTGCTTTGCGTGGCGCGAAATATAATGACAGGCGGGGTACGCCTGCTTTTTCGCACATGCCACATGTTGTTCCAGGGAAAAGTGCACCCTCCAGAAGCAGAGGCGGAGGCACAGGCGGAGGCACGGGCAGAGGCAGAGGCACCCCCTATGCGTGTCTAAAGTCAATTTGCAAAGGAGAGCCGGCCTACCTTTTACCCTGCAATGGACTCTCGACGTATACTTAATATTTGCAAAATTTACTTAGGGTTCTCTCCTCCTCTCTCCTCCTCTCCACTCTCCTTTTTTTTGTTTGTTTGACTTTCGGGTGAACCGCAAAGTTGTGGCCCATTTGGAAGTTGCAATTTCTTGAATGTTTTTTGTTTTTTTTTGATGGTTTGAGCTATGAAATTATTAAAATTATCAACTCGTTAGGTGGTGCTACCTTTTTTGAAGAAAAAAATAAAGGTAGAAATGGGGGAAGTTTCGTTTGGGGTTCAGCAAAGAGTGGGGCTCTGACCCAAGTGAAAGTTTTCTTCTATGGGGAAGGAGCTGTGCAAATGGTGGGTGGGGATATGAATCACAGGATATCTACCCTCTAAAATGTATCTTAAGTCTGTATTTTGACTAAGAAAGGAATCTTTGAAGGCCAGCATCCAGTAACCAGATAGAGGGAATGTCCTAGAGACTTAAGTCTATTAAGTGCTATATTTTCATACATTATTTATATTTTAAGATGGTTATTGTATAGAAAACTAATGAGAAATCCACTTCAAATCAAAGTAGGAAGTGCAGGAAGGGCAAGTTTTTACTGTGAAAGAGTTCCCCTGAAGATATGTATATCTTCAGAGCATTAGTCATCCATTAGATATCCAACATTTGGATCTATCTTGCCCATAAATAAACCCAAGAAGATTGATTTGTCTAGACCCTAACAGCACAAAAATTAGTTCACTTTCTTATCATATTTTGGCCTTGCCCTTGGAGTTCTTATCACTCTGCCGACACACCCATCATTGCCCCGCCCCACCCCCTCTCTGGCTGCGGAAAGAACACTAACAAATCAAAACAAAACAAAATTGCCATAAATCTAGAAGAAAGACTATCGCCTGCAATTATCCGTGATATCATTGGAGCCATAATACTCGATGGAACTCGCCGAAAGCAAAGTTCAAGTTATGAGAGCCGCGATAAAGGCGGCTCAAAGACCGAAAAAACAGAAAACAACAAATAAACAGTGTTTATAATTCATGGAACTAATAATTTTCCTCGCTTTTCCTCCTTGTGATAAGAGGAAACCCACCCCCCCCCGCCGCCACCAGTTGGCTGGCTCCACCGCTACTCTGACATTTTGCGAAAATTCCCCAAACGCAAATTATTTGGTCACGCGAATAATTTATTATGCGACCTGTTCCTCCTCCCCCCGCCCATTCCGCCCGACATTCAACCTTCCGCCGCCGACATCTCGTGACGACGCGGTCTCCGACGACGGATGCGGTATGGTATGAAAAAAAAGCCCCAATCCCAGTCCCAGCCCCCAGGCCCGAGGCCCGAGGCCCCAGGCCCTCGTTCCAGTTTCAATCCACAGACAGCGGTCGACCGCCCACGCCCACTCATGGAAGCCGGCCGCCCCCTTTTGGGGCCGACCCCTGCTGTTGGGTTTGTTTTTCATTCATTTGCGAGATACGCGAGACACAGAGCGTACTACGAGATACGATTACTCGTACAAGTGGCTCCATGAGATACAACCGACTGTGGCGACTGTGAGATACTTTCCGACTGTCTGGTCTGTCTCTCGTGTCGGTTGCTCTCTGTGTGTGTGTGTGTGTGTGTGCCTGGGCTGGGTGTGGGAGTGTGTGTGTGTGTGTGTGCATTCATTATCGAACCTTCTCCTCGCGTATCCAGAGCCCCAGCACCCCAGCACCGCATCACCCACTCCCACATTTTCTTAATGAATGAATTGAAGATAATTAATTCGTCGTCGAGTGACTGCAGTTCTCCCTCTCCCTCCTCCAAATGTGGAGCCCACAGCGGGAGGATGAGCAGCTCTGGGTTTTGGGAAATGAATGGAACGTCGCATCATGAATGGCGAAAAGATATACTGTGTGCGATATATATGATACGCGACTCACGGTCGAAAGGGAGAACTATCCGCCCTCCCAGGTGTGTCACTTCCACGTGTCCCATGATCCTCTTTACAGATCCCTGCACCAAATCCAGGGATCATCTGATGGATGGATACTAAGGAGACTCAAGTGCATTTATTCTCTGTAAATAAAGAATAGATCTTGATTGCGATGACAAAAAACTGTTGAGGGATGCATTTCTCTATATGAATTTCTCTTTTAGTATATTTGCAGTATTTTTGTTTTTTTTTCTCGCAATTATGGATGTATATAATTTCAGAATTTATGCAGTATTTATTTTTGGTATTTCTTATTATTTTTTAGGTTTATGTATTATTTTTTCAAGTTTTTTTATTTTATTTTATTTTTTTTAATTATTTTTATTTATTTATTTTTTAAATTTTTTTTCCGGTATTTTTCAGCATATTTCGCTCGTTTTTGTGCATCTCCCAGCTCCATCTATAACCTTCTAATGCTATATTTCCCCCAAAATGTCCATAACCCAGGAGCCAACGTGAGTGTTGCATGCACCTTCCCTTATTTGAGGCCACCATCTCTACGAGGAAGTATCATGTTTACAGGCGTGACCGAAGGGGGTAGCTGCCAGACCAGACCCCTGGCAAGGGTGGGCGAGGGCTTGGGCCTCGGCTCTCGAGCCAGAGCCAAGGCAGCAGCAAGAGCCATGGATTGGATGGTTATCATGCAATCGCCTTTCGCTTTTCATGGCGGCAGCAATCCGAATGTTGTATTCATTTGTGTATTCGCTTATTCGTTTCAACTTTTTATTCATAGAAATTCCTCGCACTTTTATGACTCGCGCTCGTGTGGTCGATTAAATTTTCGAGACTCAACCAGCAATCTGCATAGTTTGCATAGTCGCCACAGTTGCCTCCCCCCTTTATACTCGAACCTCGTGGCAGGCACAGGCACAGGCACAGACAGTGTCTCTCTCTGCTGCGGATCGCATGATTCACTTTGCCACATGCCGCCTCCCTGCCCTCGGCCACCCCCCTCTCGCTTTGTGGGCCAATTAATCTCTCTGGCTATTAAAATGTTATTACTCAATGTCTGTTTTTCGGTTTGAAGGGGGTGTGTGTGTGTGCTGTTGTTGTTTGTATTTTTTATTTATTTTTTTTTGGCTCTGGGGGAGGCGTGATGATGAGTGCACCCCCCGTTACCCTTTCTTCCGCTTAATTTTTGGTTATTTATCTAATAGTTTCTTATCGTAAACTTCCTTTGGGTGTCGTCCACCACTGGAAGGGGGGTTGCTTGCATGACTAATGCTCTGATAAGGGTTAAATATTGGGCTGACAATTCAAATCAATTTCCATGACTCAATTGTTTATGGGGGAATCAACGTTTTTGTTTGGTACTGATCCAAACTTCAGAAGGGATATATTTTGGGGGTTTTCTTGGTATATACTGAGAGTATATAGTCTTTCTTGATTATCATGTGATAATGTATCTCTTTATATCTTTAAATTATTTGGATATTCTTCTCGTTATTCTTTGTGGTTTGGTGAAGCCCCGAAAAGCCTGGAACTTGTTCCGTAAATATCTTAATTTTTATTTGGGAATTTCTTTTGCCGAAAAAGATTTAGTTTTATTTACAGATTTATTGCATTTCTTTCCAGTGAAATAAGAGACCCAATCAGCATATGGCAATGATATTTTCAATGATCTGGGGCTGGGCTCTTATCGGAAACCCCGAAGCTTTATTTTTAGAGCAATTCTGTATAAATTCTGTAGTCCGAGCCGTGCGATGTCGTCAATTTTGATTCACGTGCCAGGCGGATGGTGTCGCATGAAGTCATGCCCCAATCCCCGTATCCGTACCCTCTTCTCTCCGAGCAGTCAGCCTCCTCTATAGCTCTCGAGTCTCGATTACGGCCCTGGTGGCGGTGGCGGTGTCGGTGGTGTCGGCGGCACAAACAATAATAATGACGCCATGGAATTACCGATGAGACGCCTCCCTGGGTCCGTTTCGCATCATTGTGGCAGAAATAGCAGCAGAAATGGCAGCTGTGCTGATAAGTTGCAAAAGAGAACAAAAACAAAAACAAAACAAAAAAGAATAATAATAAAATACAAACAAGCATCACACAATGCAATTTTCGCATTAAAAAAATCCAGACGAGTGACGAATCGAATTAATGGATAAAACGAGGAGAAATCGGATATCAGTGCATTCGATGATTGGAATTTGGTTAAATATAGCAATATTAAATTGCGATATTACGAGAAATAAAATGGAATATTGCGATATTATGAGAAATAAAATGGAATTTCATTCGATAAACGTTCAAAGGGAGTTTTTTTTTTTAGTTCAACGAGGGGCTCTCCAGAAAGTCTTATCAATTGACAAGAGATAACCACGAAAAATAAATAAATACTGAAAAAACCACATCTAAATACGGAAAAGATACAATAAATACTGTACAAAATACAAAAAATTGCATAAAAATACTGCAAAAAATTTTTGAAAAACTAAATACACAGCAAAAAGAAGAAAAATATATAAAATAACAAGAAAAATACCTAAAAATACCAATTAATACTGTAAAAAAAACAAAACTTTTAAAACATAAGACTGCAAAACATTGAAAGGAACTAGAGGTGCAAAATTATGACAAAAATACCGAAACATGGAAGGAATTTGCATAGGAAAAGTGCCACAAAATAATTGGATTATAAATGGGATTCTTCTCTTGTGTAGTAGGAACGGATCTACTTGTTGGCTCCAATAAAACCAATCATCTAAACAGCATTAGTATTATGTGCTTCCATTACCTAAATCGAATGAATCAGAGACCCTCACCATCATCAGAGTCTTCCTTCTCGAATGTTTTATGCGTATCTGTATCTGTATCTTTGCTCTGTTGCATCCCCATCAGCGCTTTTGGTGGCAATTGTGGAGTCTGGTCGCGATGTCTCCATTTGTTTGTCGCACATTCACAAATTGTTCTTCTCCATTCTTTGTCATTAAATGCTCCACACACTCAAACATTCATACACTCACTCACTCTCCCTCTCTGTCGCTCTTTCAGTGAATGCTGAATGAAAATGACCGCTGGAATTTATGGGTGTCTCCTCCACCTCCTGCTCTATCCCCCCCCTCTTTCTCTTACCCTTTCTCTCTCACTGTCGCTGGCTCTCTGTGTGTTTGCTCTTTATCTGGGCAAATATTTACGCTGAACTTTCGTGTCAATTGATGTCACATTCCTTCTCCTTTCTCTTTTCTTTTTTTTTTCGCTGTTCGTCTGTGTGTGAAATTGTAAAGAAAAGTGTGGAATTTTACTGCCTTCTGACCTGCCACTAAATCAGCTGATAATTTGCCATCGCCATCGGCATCGCCACCCCATCGGACGATATCTGTGGGTGTTTGAGTGTGCATCCAAGTCTCTCTCTCGTAAGTGTTTGAGTGGGCGCCAGATGAGGCAATGAACAGATTTGCTGTGCGTAGGGTAGGGTCATTGATTGGCCTCCGTTTCCCATGCCTTCCTCTGCTTTGAACTTGCACCACACAGCCGGTTCGCCTTGAGTATTTTCCCCCATTTTGGCGGGGGGAGGCCGGCACGTACTCTTCTGGAGAAGCCAACAGATTAGGGCAGCATTTTACCATATTTCTGTGGCAGGGAAAGGCGAGAGTGCAATAGATGAAAGCATATTAGGCCCCAAATGATGGGATCATCAAGAATGGGATTGTACGCGATCTCGAGGAGGAGCGTATGCACTGGGATTAATTGGTATGGAGATACATAGATTTATTTAAAATAAAGGATCACCTACTGATGTCTTTATAAAACATTAAAATTACATAGATAACACCATATAGAATAGTGCCTTCAAACCGTTAAAAAATACTGCGAAAATGTCGAACAATATTTTACAAAAATATTGTACAAAAAAAAGAGGAGTCTTCTATATGTTTCGTACAGTATTTTTCGGTATATTGCTATAGTTTTCAGTAATTTGAAATTTTGTATGCAATTTATTTCAGGCATTTGAAAGTTTTTTCCCCGGTATATTACAGTATTTCTGTAGTATTTTGTGTGAACTTTTCTCTGGTGCTGTTTCATTATTTTGTGTGGTATTTTTCAGTTTTTTTCGGTATTTTTCAGTATTTTCGGTATTTTTCCTGCATATTTCATTTTTTATGTTTGATGTAAAAGTTAAGTTGAATCCATAATTAAGTAATAAATTTTCAAGTGCTTTGCAGAAACAACTTTTAACCGAAAATGAAAATCAATTAACAGAGAAACCCAAATAAATACATACAAATGTACATATGTATTTATGTGTTTATGTACGACCATGCATGAATTTGGAGGGTGGGGCAGGTTGGTGTGGAAATGGCTCTGTATTTCTCTGACCAGCAGAATATCGACTGGACTGGACGGGACTGGAAAGTGTTGACAGGCAACAACACCACACAGGCACCGCACAGGCACAGGCATCTCGTAACCACACGAACGAAATCCATCATGATAAAGTCTGTTGTTGTTTAAACAATTATTAGTTAAATTAACTGTTAATTTCAATAGGCGGCGGTGTCGGTGGCGGTGGCGGTGGCAGTGCCGGCGGCCACACAGAGACCATACTCCATGACACTCTTCATGACAGAACCATCCGTGTGATATATGAGGGTCCTGGACACATCGACATGGCTAGAGGGAGCAATGGTTTTTGGAATGAGTTCTGGCCACATAATGGTGGAGGGGGGGGGGGGGGGGAGCGCATTATTAATGCGATTATTGGAGAATGAGAGGCGTCACTCCGCACATGCAACACAGAGATCCCGCATAAAGTTATAGCTGGAAACAGAGAACATAACAGAACATAACAGAACATAACAGAACCAGACCGAACCGAACCCATCATCATCATCATCGATGGACATGATGAGCCATGGAATCGATGTTCGTTTTGTTGTGTTTGGGTATTTCCGTGGCAAATTGCAGTGGAATACTAATTTACAGATACAAATTGATGCCTGCCCCGACGCCGCATCGCGACGCTCTGTCTAACGATAGTGGAGGAGGAGTAGGAGTAAGAGGAGGAGGGGGGTATTCTATTCCCCCGCTCATTTGTTTGGCGGTGGCCGGAGGGGTGAAATTTTCGGGTGTTGTTGTTGAAAATTCGAAAATTACGTGACTGCATTCGGAAAAAGAAAGGCGCAAGAATTTGTCGGAATGTAGCAACAGAGGTGGTTGGGTGGAGGGGGGCAACTTCGGCTTTGGCTCTGTCGCTGAGCTGAATTCCAAATGAAAGAGAGACGAGACCATCCAAAGGGGGTGGGGTGGGCTGGGGCTGGGCTTCGGCTTCGGCTTGGACTTGGACTTGGGTGGGGAACGGCTCGTGCGACCCCCAATATGTCTTTGTCGTCGGATAGGCCTTTTTCCGTTGCTGTTGCTGTTTCTGTTTCTGTTTTTCTGTGTATCTCCTGTGTCCAGGCAAGACGCGAGGTCCTGCGTGTCTCAGGGCATAGATTGCCCCACAGAAATTTGAAAAAGTAGGAAGAAAATACATTTCAGCAATAATGTTGTTAATTTTTTAAGTTGATAAGGTCAAAGGGTAGCTGAAAATATGGCTAAACTTTAAGGGCAGCTTGCACAGAGAAAGATGTCCCCGTTTTTGATGGAATAGGTACGTATGTTGATGAAATGTGTTGGAAAAAAGGTCAAAGGGTGGCTTTAAATCGTTGAAAATTGCAAAAAAAGTTGGTTTATGGAATGATTATTCTGTTGGTAATGGAAAAGTCAAAGATTGCTGAAGAAATGGGAAGGACGATATGGGAAGAATAGAGGACATATGGAAGACATCTATAAGTCTCTGCCACTCATTCTCTCTCGCGTTTGCTCTCTTTCCTT
Organism: Drosophila pseudoobscura; assembly: GCF_009870125.1. NCBI lineage: Eukaryota > Metazoa > Arthropoda > Insecta > Diptera > Drosophilidae > Drosophila > Drosophila pseudoobscura. Next base: position 57,382,320 of record NC_046683.1, read on the forward strand.
TAAAGCACTATCATCTTGAATCTTCTGATGGTTAAACGGGGCAAATGTTTTCGTTTTTATCCTCACTTTGTACACAAATTAGTGGTACTCGTAATACTCGTTATGTTGACACTTTGCCATGGCCAATTCCGAAAGCGGAATGGCTGTCAAAAGTAGGAGGTGGAGTACCGGTAGGAGTACCATTGGCATAATGGGAGGGGTACCAGCAATAGCTGTCAAAAGCGAGGATGGAGGAGAGGAGCAGAAGGAGGTGGCGTTCTCTCGTGCGTGCATTGGTAAATCGTCACACGGTAGTGTATTTCGTGTCTGGCTCTTTTTTTTTTGTTACTCTATTTGCACAGTTCTGGGCGGGTTGAAGTCGGGAACGGGTGTGGGTGTGGGTGTGGAAGTGGGTGACCCCGCCGCGATGTAGAGGTGGTGACCCCGTGCCCCATTCCATTCCAAGCTCGGACTTCAGAGGACGGGACCCTTCTCTAATGGAGTTGTAATGAGTGTGAAAATTAATGTCGTCACATTACTCACGCACCCAAATACAGGAGGAATTGAAAAGAACGAAGCGCCAAGTACGGGTGTGGGGGAGAAGGAAGGGTTTCGTTTGCATGGCCGTGGGTTGGAGAAGGGCAGAATGGGAGCAGGGGGTTTGCATCAGCGTTTCCTGGAGGTGGGGGAGGGTTTCTTCTGGGAATGGGAGTGGGAATGCCAATGGGGGGGTGGGTTAAGGGTTCGGTAGATGGGGCACTCGCCCTGTTGATGGTTGGCTCTCTGCTAATATTTGCGCTTAACTGGAACTGAAACTGGAAGTACACGCCGTAATCAATTGTGAATGCTACCAAACAGAAGGCCGGGAGGTGTTCTGCAATGGGGTGTAGAGCCACATTTATGGGAGAAGCGAGTGAGTCATGACATTGCTGATAAGATATAGCCCCGATATACCATGCCGTATACAGATTATGCTGAGCCGAGAGGGCAGAAGATCTGCGATATGAATGGGGGGGACGCACACAGACGATACGAGTCTTTAGTGGGATAATATTATGAGAGGAAAGACGAAAAATAAACATCTAAAGCCACAAATGAAGTGTCTATTCATTGCAAACATTCATTTCTATTCATTCCTGTTAAAAAATGTCTATAAATAAGTAAAAAATACTTCAAAAATAGGGAAAAATGCTTAAAGTACTTTTAAGATTATTTTTCACTTTCCCCAATAAATACATACACACAAATGTATGTATGTAAAGGTACAACATATAGGTATATGTATGGATGTATACTTTTCCGTAATTTCTTGATGCTTTTATGCACTTTCATGCACTTACTTGCCCCCACTTTTCTTTATTCAACATTTGATTCAATTCTTCATAGCTCGCACGGCATCCATCACATTTGCTTTGCCTCTTACTGCCACCAGACACAGTGCCTTTCCTCCAGTGCCATCAGCCACCAGCCACGGCCGCAGCAACTGCCTCCTGCCACTGCCTCACCTTGTGCCCTCTGCCTCCTGCCTGCTGCCTGCTGCCAGTGCCTTTGCATTGAAGGTAAGTCCAACAACTTTTGATTTATTTACACATTTGCTGAACCTTCAAAGACAAACAGACAGACAGACAGACTGTTAAATATTTAGATTCTCGTTACTTTTTTTCGGGGATTGTAAATCACTCTGCGAACAGAGACGGAGAGGCAGAGGCAGAGGGAGAGAGCGAGAGATAGAGGAGATGCCGAGCTGCAAGATACATTTACCGTACGAGTGGTACATAGCTGCAGTGGCACGTAAATCGTATCTGGCAGATGCGACATATTTAGATTAGCTACCAAGTCAACTGCAGAGCAGTGCTCTTGGGCAATTAGAGGAGAGGAAGCGACACATGGTGGAAGCAGGGTGGCACTTATGGTAATATTGCGGAGGGGCAGAAGGTATCTATAGAATAAATATACATAGTATATGTTCTATATCCGTTCTTTCTTTCTCAATGATCTTTCCAGCTTTGGCTATATTTAAATGGCATTTAACGCTACTCCATCGATCGATTGATGAATGAAGCCAAGAAACAAACACAATTAGTTCTATTCGCATATTTTTTTTTTTTTTGTATGTTTAAACTCTTCTAAAAATATACCCACAAGCATTTGTTTACCCTAACGATCTGAGTAGACCCACATGACCTTCAACTGGGTGCATGAGCACCCGAACGATTCTTAAAGATAGATTTCAATAGAGTTCACATCCAGAACCTGTTCCGCTTCGTTTTTTGCAGAATGGTAACTATTTTTAACCCCAATGCTGAATTTTTGATAAATGTTGATGGATTTTTGTGTGTGTGTTCTCTGTCGTCGCGTGTGGGGGTCGTCGGTTCTCTATATCTCTCTCTCTGTCTCTCTGTGTCTCTGTCTTTCGAAGAACTCGCAAAAATATTCATTACGAAAGCTAAAAAGACAACAAACAAGCCAACCCGACAATCGACAATGGCATAGTTTTTGTTTTTTCTTTGTTGTTGTTGTTGTTCTTGTTGCTGCTATTTTTGCTGTTTGTTTATTTGCTTTTGCAATTCTATTTTTATCATCATGCAGTTTATTTATAAAAATGGAAGGCATTCGGCGGGGGCTCCATTATCTCAAAACTAAAATCGGAAAGAGTGGAGCGGAGTGGAGTGGAGGGGAGTGGAGTAGAATGGAGTGGAGTGGAGCGAACGAATAAACAGAAAACTGAAACAGAAAACAGAAACAACAATAGCGAAATCAGCAATAATGACCGCAAAAATAATCATGAAAAATTACCAACAGGCAGGCAATGACAAAAACAAAAAAAAAAACAAAAAAAAAACAACTGATTTACTGAATAACAAAACAATCATAGGAACACCTTGAGATTGAAAGTTGGCGGACAGAAAAAAACTATTTATGAATACTTTATGAATCAGTGAATGCGATTCCAGATAGAAACAAAGGCAGAGAAATACTTGTATATCCCTGAATAAATACCTTCAAAGCAGACACTTTAATCGTCAGAATATTTAGACCAGAAACCATTCACAAACATTCACATCAAACATTCCCTCATTCATGAATACTCTTCAGCATTCGGCAGTTCATTCAGCAGACATCAATCTGTATTTATAGACGGAGGGAGAACATTCCTTTCGCTTTTATTACAAACGCTTGTGGCCCAATTATTGCTGCTGCAAAAACAAACGAATTAAAAACTAAAAATACTCAATTTAAATGGCAAAAATTGCTTTGAAAATATTTAAAAATAAAAACAAAAAATACCTCTAAAGTTGTACAGCCGAAAATATACCCCAAGGCGAAATGTCAGGGGGGGGGGGAAAGAAGGAGGCCAGGGAACGACCCAAAAAAAAAAACCTCAAAAGTCAGGAGTTCTTTTTGGGGGCAGGGCATTTTGTTACGCATATCTTTCCGGCACTTAGTTCTATCCCTGGCCCTACTCTCTTAACCGCAAAAACCAAAGCACACACACAGACACAGACACAGAAATCCAAAACGGAAGTGCCTCTAATTTCAATATGGCTGCCCCGTCGCTTCCTCTCTCTGACAGAGAAACATTTTCTGACACAATTTCCTAGATTTATTGCCCGCACTGCCACACCAGAAGCATGCAGGGAGCGTTCAAACATGAATGTGTGGGGTGTGATCTCTCTCTCTCTCTCTCTCTCGCTCTCTCTCTCCCAGTGTGGCTGTGCAAACAGATTCGAAATTTTCTTCCCAAGCAACGAAAATAAATCGAACGCTGATTTCTTGGCAATGTGTGGAAGTGCCTTACCTGTTAACCAACATACCTTGGCGCCACGCACCCACTGTTTTGGGTGGGCGAGAGGGGGGAGGACGAAAAGCAAACAACAACAAACTCTAGAGAGAAAAAGAGAGAAAAAAAGTCACCTACGTCCTGCAAATAAATCAAATAAAATCGATGATTTTCCTATTACCGTTATGTTATGTCATGTTCCTTCCTGCCACCGCATGCTCACGACCGGGAAGGGGAAGAAGGGGGGAAACGGAAACGATTCGGTCAGAAATCGGGGAATAATTGTGGCCAAAAACCAATGCCCGCGAGCACAGACATAGACATTTCAGATTGCACCAGGCGGGAGGGTAGGTGGGAGGAGGGGGAGGAGGAGGAGGGGGAGGAGGAGGAGGAGGGGAGTGGAGGTTCATTCAATGAAACGGTGTGACAGTTTTCATAGGCATCGAAACTGAATGAATTTCTGATAGTTTTGAAGGCGGAATGGCAATGCGAATTTAATTACGTGGAATCGACGAAGGAATACCCTTCATGACGGTGCCACAGGCATCTAATGCGTCGACGACATGAAAACCCACCCTTAACTGCTGCTAAGCCACGCTGGAAGAGAGCGAGAGACACGCCTCCCGGCTCTCCTCTCAACTCCTAACTTTTATTATAGAAAGGGAGAGTTCTAATAGTTCTCCATTTTGTCTCGCTTGCAAACCCCAAGACCTAGGGCACACCGCCCCCTCCTTCCTGCTATTATAAGCCACCCTTCGCGAATATTGGTTCTCGGCCTGTCAGAAAATGACAAATGAATTTTGAAATAAGCGGCGTTTTTGGATTCCGGATCGGGGATCCGTTTGATTGTTTGTTTTTTGCTGCCACAGCCGCCACTTGGTTGCCGGTTGCTCTGTCTCTGTCTCTGCCTCCGCCGCTGCCTCTCTTTCAAGCTGCAGCCCCTCCTCCGGCCCCGCGGAACTGATGATGGAGCCCCGCCGCACAGAGAGAGTGAGAGGACGTGTGGGGTGGGTGTGGGTGCCAATGATTGGCATTGAGCAGAAAGTTAAATTGATTTCAATGCAGAGAGAAAAGCAATTGAAAAGCGCAGCGTTTTGTGAATGCGGCTGCCATTTGCATATCGAATGGCAATTTACCGTTGCACTTGACAGCAAGGCAAAGAGGTGGAGGGGGAGGTGGGGGAGGGGTTGAGGATGAGGTATCTGTAAGGGTAGAGAAGGGTGTCCCACAGATACAAACCGACTTATGTACATATATCTGAGAGAGGGGGTGGGGACGTGACTGGGGAGGCTGTGTGAGATATTCAAGTTCTCATCTGTTTTTATGGGTATTTAATGTGCGGTTTACGGTGGATTTTTGATACCTTTTAGGGAGATATGTATTTCGGAGGGTTTCTTGGATAGTACACAGATTTTTTGTTCGATTTCTCACATTAGTTCCAATAGTTAATCATCGATAAGAATGGTATTTTTTTGTTTGCCAAATTCTTAGATTGCAACTTCTTTCATTCAATTATTTCATTTATTCATTTTGGTCAAGGATTGTACTTCATTTGCTTCTTTTTATACCCTGTACTCGTGGTAGAAACTGATCTGTGAATATCTTTCGAATGACTTCTCTATGTTTAAGCCATGTTAATTTTTTGGTGCCTCCTTGGTTATGTTCTTCCTTAATTTTTTTGGGTGTTTTTATTTTTTTATATTATTTATTTATATTTTATTAGTTATTTTATTTTATTTTTTTATTTGTTTAAATTATTATTTTTTGTTGTGTTTTTTTATATTTATTTTTTGTTTCTTTATTCTGTGTTTTTTTTTTATTTATTATTTTTGTATTTTATTTAATATTTCCCTCTTTTTTTTGTGTTTTTTTGCATACATTTTGCTTGATTTTTCTCAATTTATTTACTTCAATAGTTTTTGTGATACATTTCAAAGCTCCATTCATTACAATCCTCTCTCTCTCTCTCTCTGTCTCTCCTCTCTACCAATTATTATGAGTCCTAATTATTCCGACATTTTCCCCCTGAAAATAACTTTACTTTTGGGTCTGCATCCAATTATAGAAGTTTTTACAAACGAATATTCGTATGATTTCTGGGGAAAAAGTGGATATATTTCCTGTGATTTGTATGCTACACGCAGGCACAGCTTTTGCATTCCATTTCATTGCCTTTGCTTCGGTTCCCCCCCCCTTTCATTCGCTTATTTTTGGGGCGGACTGCTGCCACATTCCTCTGCCCTGCTCTTTGATCATTTCCTGGTAATCCTTGCCCGATTGTTTGGAGCCATTTTTCCTGTATAGCAAATTATTGCAATTGAGTTTATTTTCATAATTTTACACAAATAACTTTTTTATGACCCAATTATCCCCAGAATACGATGCCCTGCCCCCAAAAAGTGGAAGCCAAACAAAGGCTGGGGCTCTTGTCGCCTGGAAATCCCCCGCTCCTAAAAGTTTTCCCACTATACGAATAATTTTGATACCCTAGTGTCTTGACTATGGTCTGGATGATGGGATGATGATAGCAAGGAAGGAAGTATCTTTGTGGAAAAGACTTCAAAATGATGAAGATCTTATTAAAGATGAAGACCTGTTTTGTAACTTAAGAATTCATGGAGATATATGAGGGTTACATGAACTAAAGGTCACTTTCTGTGAGTTTGGCTGGGACATATCTCCAAGAACCTTAAGATCTCCTTACGGTCTGAGAATTACATAAATATTTCTCTGTTGTTCATAGCTTAGAGGCATTGCATACGCTGTATATACTCGTATGTCGAAGGTGGAATGATTGTATCGTATTATCCGTAAACCTATTCCCATTCGAGTTTTCCCCGAGGGTATCTTAAGTTCCGATAGCCCAGATAGCGCCCTTATTTCCTGCTTGTAATTGCAGCCACAACGACGATGACGATGGGCGATGATGACGACAGACGGACGGCCGATGGGTTTGTATTTTATTTTCTTCTCACCTGCTGGTTGCAACGGCAACATGCGGCAGGCGGTGGCAGCAGCAACAACAAACGATGGCGACGACAATTACCTGTGCCCGTAATTTGCAAATTATTTGTGGCGTGCATTATGGGCCCCCAAAAGCTTCTCCCAGGCCCCATCTCAGCGGGGCCTTCTCTTCTCCTCTAGCCCTCTTTTTTGCCACTTCTCTGCCTCTCCTTCGGCTCTTCAGCAAAGTTGTTGTTTGTTTGCGGAAAACATGTGAGAACATTCAGTGGGCGGGGGCGTTGGCGTTGGCTCTGGCTCTGGCGTTCCCTGCCAATAACTTCCGCGGAAATGTTCAACATAAGTCTCCCAGTCTCCCTCCCGCTCCCCTGGGCACTTTGCAGCGCCCTTCCCACTCAACCTCTGCCGTTACACTTTCGATGTGGCTCTAACGGAACTTTGGATACGTGCAGGAAACTAGAGATGGGAGAAGCGGTCTTTAAAACGTGCCTCTGACTAGAGATGGGAACGGGCCGGGAATGGAACGAACTACTTTCAACGATATTTGATATTGAAAATCTCACAAATGTTTTTTTTTTCAATTAACGATTGTGGGTTGGGCCACCCCCAACGCTGATGGCTCCTCTGCTTCGCCAGAGTCCACTCACATCTCTCCTCTAGGGCTCTGTGGGCGCTCTATTCTCCTGTGGCTCTCTGATTTCTGTCCTAAAAGTCTGGTGGGGGCTGGGGGCTGGGGGCTGGGGGGCTCTGGCGTTCTGGTCTGCCTGACTGCTTGCCTGGCGCCAGGCGTGAATGTTTCTCCATTGCAATTTTTCTTATGGTCCGCCACTTGGGCCTCGCCTCTGGGGTTCCACTCCACCTCTCACGCTTGCCCCTATATCATTTTATGTTTTTTTTTTCTTCTTTGCTGCTGCTGCTGCTGCTTTTAAGTGGCCCGTGTGCGCCGGCAATAACGAGGCGGCAGCACCAACAGCCACCAACAGCAAACTCAAACTCAAACTCAGTGGTAAATGAGAGTAAATGCAATAATTGCAAAGTTTATAACATTAGCATGCGGCAGAAAGAGTGCGGAGGGGAGGGGAGCGGCGCTGTGTGGCAGGAAATTGCAGCCACCAACGCGACCCAGCGGCTAACGACCACCAATCGACCCTCAAAAACACCCAACCACCCACACACCCACACAACCACATACCCACACACCTGAAGAGAGAAAACACAAGGGAGAAATGGTTATGGTTATGGGAGTGGGAATGGAAATGAAAATGGGAATGGGAATGGCGCTACCTGGCAATTAGACATTCATCCATCCATAAAACCTTCCAACAATTAAGTGCAATCTCCTAACTAGACCACAACTCAATAAAAAATCACACAGAAATAATGGTAATAACAGTAGAAATTGTAATTAAAAAGTGGAATTGAATGCACAGCTCATGAGAGACGATGTTCCCCAGAGATGATTTCCATAAAAGATGGAAACAAATGTCCAAAAGATGCTACTGTTATAAATGGACCCAAGTTTGAATACACTTCCATAGTACTGGGGGGGTTTCTCCATCCAATTACCGTATTTCTTCGCTACCATTCTCATAGTCACGTTTTCCCTATATATTTTCCCCTCCAATAAATATATCTTCGCCCCACGCGAACGCAGTAAATCAACCCATTGACAGGCGTACAATCCGATAGCCACAACAATTAGGTGGTGAAGGGAACCGAACGGAACGGTACGGTACGGGAGCCCCGAACAGTATGGAGAGAGCCCAGAACCGGAACTGTTTGTAGGTAGCTCCTAATTACAACTCATTTCCAAGCCCGTTCTGACATGATTGGGGCAACCCACACACCGCACAGCACAGCACAGTCGCTCCATGGCAGAGGCAGAGCCAGATACAGATACAACACACACTCATTCGTGGCAGTAGTAAACACAGATACACTTCAACCTCTGCTCCATGGCGTTGGCGTTGCCTCTGCCTCTCAGCGCATGCGTCACTCGCCTACTGACTTCCGAAATGGAGGAGGAAAAGAAACGTAAGATACTCTTACGGAACGATCATTCTTCTAGGGGTTTCCCAGCTCTGGCTAAATACTCGACCAAATCATAGTACCCTCTGCCAAAGGGCATCAACGTCGGACGGCAAACGGCAAACGGCATGACTAACGTTGGCGTTGGTTGCTTGCCTTCTCCTCTGCCAAAAGTGTCATCGCCAAGAAACGGAAATTCAATTTCCGTCACGTTCAAAGGCAGAAATTCACTTCCTCGCCCCCAAAAACGTTGAAGAGACGACGACGACGACGAAGACGACGACGTCTACGGAGGGCGTACCATTCCGCTTCATTCCGCAATACCATTGCGTCTCGTTTCGTTTTCGTCATGTTTCGTTCTTCTTATACGCCGCCTCTTGATTCTTCCTTCGTTTTGAACCAACGAAGTTCCGCTTGATTAACCCTTTGATGTGTTGTGTCTGGGTTGTGCTGGTCCTAGAAACTTGATATTGATCAATAGTTTAATAATTATCGATAAAACAGGGGAAAAGATCGATAATAAAGTGCTTGGTCGCTGCGAAATGAAGATTGTGATCGATTTTTATGATATCGAACATGAACGATTACCGAAAGCACGTGCACTAGATCGATAGCCAATGAATAGTGAAAAATGTTGATCGATAAATATATAGTATGGAATATATTAATTAAAGTTTTTCCATCTTTTATATCAAATATCTTGGGCTTTCGAAGTTTAAAGCCGCAGCCCGCTCAGGGCCTCTCCTTAGGGCCTTCATAATGAGCATTCAGTAGAAGCATCGCCGTCGTTATTGACGCCACAGCCAAGACCCAAGACAACTTCTTCTGTGCTTGTCTTTGGCTCTCTTTTGTCTTTGTGCTTTCCTCCATCGTCATCGTCATCGTCGTCGTCGCCGTCATCACCGTCACCCACTCAAAGTCAGCGCCTGAGCCAAGTGACCAACTTAATTAAGCGTGAAAGGGAAATGCTTCCTCCCACAAGACACACAAGAGCCCAAGAGGGACACCCCCTCGCCACGATGAGTAAAAGGAAGTAAAGTCTAGAGTATGTTTTGGGGCCGGGCACCCGCTCTCTTAAAGCCTCTTAAACGAATGGAAATACAAAATGTTTTCTACCCAGAACAAAGCCAACAAATTGATTCATCAAAATTCCACATTATTCCACAGATTTAGTTAAGAGGCGTGAGAGAAGGCAGGGGTGGGGCAAGTCGTTTCACCGGTTAAATGAAACGGTGTCATAAGAAATATTTTCATTAATTTGGTAAAGTAATTTCATTGCCCAAAGGCAGGGAATGGCTTGTAAGAAGGGGTAGAAGGCGTGGTTGGCGGGGGAGGGGGAGGGGAGTCCCTCGATTGAGTTGCATATAATTGAAATTTAAAGCGAAAGACAGAGTTAATTAGGGAAACGATTGAAGATTGAAGTGGGAAGATACTCGTATTTATGTTTCGGTGGATGGTATTCCCACACTCTTTGCTGGACTCTGGGACCATGAGTACCATTCCCATTCCCCAATCCCCAATCCCCATTCCCCAACCCGTACGATACGATCTTTGGTCATGCAAGCGCCTCGTCTTCGAGCCTCTAGCCTCGAGCGTCGTCTGCAAGCCATAAACTAAATAATAAATAATCTGGGAAATACAAATATTCGTGATTTGCATTCGCAAAAAGCCAAAAGCAAGGCAACAGCAACAGCAGCAGTGGAGGAGCATCATCAATGAACTTTCGGGAACAGGCAAGGCCTTTGGCCGAGACATGGAGTGGGCTTAAAGCCAGGGTCTGGTTCTCTTTCGGTTTCCAGCTAAATTCCACTTGTCTCTGACTCATTCTCTGGTCCCCCTCACAACCTTTACTTTCTTGTTGGGTGTAAAGTGGAAGTTTCCCCACTTAAAGTGGTAGTCAGAGAGAGAGAGAGGTTGAGGCAGGCGAAAAATGCTACAAACAATTAATCCAAAAATGCCGAGGGGCATAACCGTTTCACAGCGTCGTTTCAGGGCTGGCAAATACATAAATAGTAGCCATGGGGAAATTTTAGCCTGTAGGTGTGTGAGGGAGTGTAAATTATAGTGGATCTGTATACTGTGTTTAAACTTTTGGGTTTTTTTCTATATCTTAAGAAGCCATTGAATTGCTAGAAGATTTGGAGCGTGAAAATCTGGCATTAGCTATCATCTGGGATATTTATGCTCCATTCAAATCGACTATCCATTCGAAATTCACATAATTTTACATAAATTCCAAAGAACCAAAGAACTGGTTGCAGCACTGCTACCCAGATTATTTCTCGTCTTACAGTAGTTCCAAGGAACCATAGTTTTCCATCTATTGGCGAACCAGTTCTCGTTCCATCTCCGGTTGTTCCAAAGAAGAGCACAAAACTGTTTCAAATCTCATTCATCTCAATTCTCAAGAACAGGCTTCCGCTCTTCCAGGCATCGTTGAACCTGCTTAAATCTCTCCTCTAAGCCTTGCTCCAGCCCTGATTTCTGAACCATTTTATGGGAAGATAGTAAGGAAAAGAGAAAGAGGTAGAAAAACCGTTGCGCTGTACAAAAAAAAATAAGAAATAAAAAAATTTGCACATGTGAAAACGTAGCAGAAGCTTTCAGGAGAAGAAGAAGCAGAAGAATAAATTGCGAAAAGTAGAAGAGGCGATAAAAAAAAACAACAACCAAAAACAAAAACAACAACGAGTCGCAGTGCAACTTCAAGTGGGAGCGAGAGGGAGAGCGTCCATTTCTCTTGACTCATTTTTTTTTTGGACGAGAAGTATTTTTGTATTTTTTTCGTATATTTATTTTTTACTTTTCGTATTATTACGGTTTGTTGTTGATTTGTTTTTGTTGTTGTTGTTATTGTTATTCTTGCACGTTTTGCGGCGTTTGTCTTGCGGTGCAATCCCCTTCGTAGCCGCTGGCCCCTCCGCATGCCGCATGCCACCGCCTGCTGCAGAAGAAGTGGAGCTTCTTCCACCTTGGCTTGTGGTTCGGCCACTCTGCCGCACTTTCGGTTAAAAAATTCCAACCAAAATAACAAAAAAACAACAACAGCCACGAACGAAGCGGCGGCAGCACCAGCAACCATCATGATGCTTTATGGACTTTGGACTCGCATTTTGGTGTGGCTTTTGTTGTTGTTGTTGTTGCAAAAAAAAAATAAACTTAAAAACGAGGCATTCACCAAAAAGGCAAAAAATGAAAAACAAGCTACGACGAGGAGGCGGCGGGGGAGGCGGCGCTGTGGGATGGAAGAGGCGGAGGAGCATTGGGGATTGCATGAAAAATTGGAAACAAGAAAAGGCAACAACAGTAGAACCCCACTAAAAGTTACTTTTGGGAATTCGCCCCGTGAGAGATTTGTGATTTAATCTTTAATTTATGTGTATGACAAACCAGTAGAGGGCTTAAGATAAGATTTTCGAGTGAAGTAGAGGGTAAATCCCCGCCAACCGAAAGTCAAATGAAGCGATATGAAGCGATTAGCTTTAATCGTGTGGTAATACGAAATTTCGCTGAATTATACCAAATTTTGCTGACGAATTTCTGTGGAAATCTCTAATTTTTAAAGCGGGATCTAAACTTATATATTTATTTATTGTGTTTATTTATTATATTTATTTATTTAGTGTATTTATTTATTATAATTACCTATTTATTATATACTATTTGTATTATATTTATTTATTTAGTATAGATATTATTTTTTATATATTTATTGATATTATTTTGCTGCTTTTCTGTAAGAACATCTTGAGTTCAATTTTTCTGCATTTTATTTATTTATTTGTACTCCGGCTGGCCCTGGCCCGGCCCCATCCCTCGGCCATCAATTAGTTTTGGGATGCTGAAGTCGAGAGACAGCTCACTTGACCATTGGCAGCATTTCAAGCCCAATTCCTGTTTAGATGTCATAGCCAATATATCACAAGTCAACAGAGGGACAGACACGAGACATGGACGTGGAGTAGCACAGAGATACGGAGAGATACAGAGAGAAAGGGAAAAGAGTGAGAGGGAGAGTGGACACACAGATGGAGGGAGGCCCACCCCCTGCCAATCCCAATCCCAATCCCAATAGCCAATCCTTTGGTCAACTTGAATCTGCTACTCGCTTTTTGAGTCATTATTTATTTACACTAGAAATGCATTTTCTTTTCGCTTTACCCCCCACCCACCCCGTCCCGTCTTTCTCCCGCTCTCTTTCTGCTCTCCCTTTCTCTGTGTCTCTCTCTTCGAAAATTGAGCAATTTAAAACGATGCACTTGACGCCGAAACAAATCCACGAAGGAAGCTCAAAGGATAGTCGAAGCTTTTGATACCCTTCAGACAAAAGGGGTACCTTTCCTGCGAAGTCGTAATATCCTCTCGAAGAGTATCCCAAGAACTGCCGCAAGACCATAAACTGCTGGCATACCATATCGACTCACTCATCCAGCATCACGTGATGGCCCCGTCCTGCGACTGAGATTCCCCGTCCTGATGCCATGCGACCAGTGTGTGTCCGAGATGTTTGGCTGGACCCCAAAGTAACCCCCCGTCCCCCATGCTACCCCCATGGTGCCCCCCAATAGAAACCAAAGGGCACTAGCTTCAGCATCCAACAATTTCAATATTTCATCAAAGACATTCAAAGAGTTTTTCCCCAAGAAGCGATGGCGAAGGGGTGGTGGAAATGGAAATGTGAAAATGTGAAAATGGAAAATGGAAAATAGAAAATAGAGGGGCTACTAACTGCTTACTGCCGATGGATGCTGCTGGGGGTAAGTGCAGTAGCGCCAAACTGTCGCTGCAATTATTCTCGTTAAATGTGGAACAGATGGGGAAGAAGGGGAAAGGAGGGAGGAGGGGGAGTAGGGGGAGTAGGAGAGCGAGAGAGAGATGAATGCACATGTTACTATTTACTTTGCGTGTTTCCCTTTTGTCCCCCTTTGCCACACTCCACTGTTTCCATGATAAAAAAGAAGGCAACAAAGAAAGTAAGAATCGAAAAGGAAAAGGCATGGAATAGGAAACGGCTTGGGCGATATCCTAGGTGGCATAATGGGTGGCATTTATGAGTAGATCTCTGGAGGAAAGGAAGAAGTTTGAAGCCTTCTCAATATAGAAATTTATAAAGCATTCCTTAAAGATGGATAAACAGCTTATTCGATTACCGATATTTATCGAAATTCATGGAACAAATTATCAATATTTATCGGTTTCTAAAATCAATCGTTGCATCTGAATTTTGTCGGGATTTATGGTATTATTTATTGAATTAGTGATCGATAGCTTATCGGGTTATAAATCGTTACGAACAGGCTGTACCCCCCGCATATACCCTTCCAAATCCTTTTACAGGGTACACAAATGGCGCAGCCGCCAAACAATAATGATGTCGTTCGTTGTTTTGATAATGATGAACAGATGATGATGATGATATTGATGATGATGATGACGAAGATGGTAAAATGGTCGATGGCGCTGGCGTTGGCGTTTGGCAACGTTGCATTTACTTCATGACAGCTCCAATCTGCTGCTGGTGCCGCCACAATCCTTGCTTGTCCCCCATCCACCATCCACCAGCCCCCTTCAACCCCCTCAACCCCTTGAACTTTGTCTGTTACTGCGGCTGCCGCTCCTCCTAGTGCTCCCCTTGGTGTCTCTCGTGATATTACTCATACGCACTGTGCTCTGTGGGGGCTGGGGGGCTGTGGGCTGTGTGTTTGTCGTCAGGAAGCCAATGCCAAAATGCATTCTTCGTCGTCGCTTCGAGGACATTACTGCCAGAGGGACGGGCAGCGGGGGATGCCTCTGAAAGATGGCCAAGAAATGAGATAATCAAACATGTGATTTACAAAGAGAGGGGGAGAGGAAGTCAGCAGCGATAGATGGGATTGACTGTGGTGGGGGTTGGGGGTTACGTACTCCGACGTAATTGTGTGGAAGGAAATGTGCACTCAAAATGTGTATAAAATGTTGCAGCAGCAGTTGTTTCTGTGCTTCTGCGGTGGGATTCCGATGCAGGGAGCTATGGGTGCTTACAATTAGAAGAGAGTGTTGCAGTTGCCCCGGGGGGAGTCCATAGAATGAGGATCCATCCATAGATGCCCAGTTTCCATTTTATTTTTCCAAGTAAATCATGTGTGCAGCGATGGTGATCTCGAAACAAAGCCTAAGGGGAGATGGGAGAGTGACTGAAAATCCATCCCATCTTAAACACAAATCTAAGACATGTCCTCGTTAAAAGCGAATAAATTTGCAACCTACGCAATGTCTCACGACCCCCTCACGACTCCTCGCCCAACTCCGAAAGACCGCAGCACGCCATCGTCATCGTCTGGCAATGTGTGGCAGTGTCTGGAATATTTGCGACCTGCCGCAACATTGAAAGAAGAATGCCCTCAAGATGTGCCCCACCAGTGGAGGAGTAGCGGCAGAAGTGTTCCAGAGAATGGAGAAAGAGATGCCGAGCAAATAAGTGGAGTCGATGGAGGAACGAGGAGAGAGAGAGAAGTGCCAGAAGAATGCTTGAGCGGTGGGCCAGGGCTGGGAGGGAAGTTGTGTGCGGAAGTTAGTCTGTGGCCAGAGTTCAAATTAAATTTATTATTACCATTGTCTGCCACAGCCGCTGCCACTGCCACTGCCCCGATCCACAAAATCATTGGCTCTTCAGTGAATCAGCGAATCTGAAGCAGCGAAAGGAAGTCCAAGGCCTGGAAATCCCCTGAATGAAACACAAGCCACAAATTCCACAGGCAGAAATCAAATTGTGGTCGATTTTCATTGCATTAGGTGTTTCTGGAGAATCTGGAAAGATAGAGGGCCAGAGGATGCCCTTTAAGGTATATTTTTGGCTGAATTTGTGACAGAATTTCAGACATCGAATCAAAGATATTTTAAGGCCTACAGCCAGAGGAGAGTGGCAGCAAGAGTGTTGGACGGGGTCGAACGAGAGGCAGACTCGCACACACACACACACACACACACACAATGCTATTGCGAAAAAGCAGGTCACTGCTGAACGCCAAGGCCGAACCTTGTGCCACAACAGCCACATCGGAAAAGTAGGGCGTCAGGGCGGGGCGTGGCGGGCGGTCTGTTTTGGTCTGCCGTCTGAAGGCGGCAGGTCGAGGCAGCCCGAATGCTCTCCGACAGAGAGAGAGAGGCAGAAAGAGAGAGAGGCAGTGAGAGAGAGAGAGAGAGAGGTTCTGGTAACTGGTTCATAGGCACGTTCGCTGCCGCTGCCGCTGCCACTGCCACACTGTGCTGCAACATGCAACGTGCAACGTACAACGCAGTTTGTAATGCTCTCGTAAGCATGGATTTTTACTCTATGCAAAAAAGAGAGTCGCTGAGGCCATGGAACATCAAGGAATTGATATAGAAATCAACCGAGGGGCTCTGCTGCATGTCGTGTGGCTTTAAGACTTTATAGTGGGTATTCTTAAGCTTTCTTTTCTTCAGTCTTCCTGGAAAAGGTATCCTCATCTCATTATTCAGAATTTTCTAGCAATTTTCAATCAACCGAAGGGCGCTGCTGCATGTCTCGTGACTCCTCTGACCATTATCGGAAGGGCCTGTATGTATCTGTCTTTTCTTGAAGCTTTTTCTCCATCTCAGTATCTATATATTCCTAAAAATTTCCGACCGTTGGGTGCTGCTGCATGACGTTTCCTTTATTATGGATATTTCTTATAAGAAAGACACCCTTTTTCTCTATAATTCTTATAACTGGGTATCCATGAATCAATATCCATCTTTTGCTGCCATTTCCGGCCAACCAAGAAGTGCTGCTGCAAGTCGCGTGGCAGGTTTAAGCTCTTTAAAGGGTATTTTTTCATTATAAATCACTCTACTCTCTTAAAAAGAGTATACCCGCGACTCTTCTGCTGTAATTTCTGTTTGTTTTTTATTTTGAGACAAACATTCAAAAGGGAGGCCAAGAAGCAGCCGCCGCTGAGAGCAGAGCAGAGCAGCGACGAGAGAGAACGAGCCAGAGAGCCAGAACCATAGCTGCATTTGTGGTAGTAGATCACGGCCTGGCCAGCGACGAATCTAGAGCAGTTTGGGGCACTTGCACCGGGGCTGTGGCCTCCATCCATCGAGTGTGGCGGGGCCGGGCCGGGCCGAGCAGGGCGGTGCCGGGGCAAGGCTATGGACGCTGGTGGCTTCCTTCTGCTCTAACTAGGACCCCGACACCATTTTGTAATTTATCGTTAACCCAGTTTTTTGTTGCTTGCCTGCAACTGCAACTGCAACGAGCGGAAGGATGCGGCAGGATGGGACGGGAAGGGATGGGATGGGATGGGATGGGAGGGGAATGGGGGGAATGTTATTTCAAGGTGTGTGACAGCTGCAGGTGCAGTTCCTTGAGGATATTACATAATTATCAAAGGGGGATAAAGTGAAGGGAAAATGTGAAGAATGGGAATCAAGAATGGAACAATGGAACAATGGGAATGGGTGGAAGTGGAAATGGAAATGTAAGCGAGAACTGTGACAGCTATCCTTGGCTTCCGTTCCTGATGGATGTTCCTGCCGCTTCCAATGGGGAATCAGAACGGAGTGTTCGCTCTCCTCCCCTGGCTATGCCAGTCCCTCTAAAAGACTAGTTTACAAAATCAATAGCCAGGAACATTGTTAATTAACACACTTTATAAATTAACCAACAACTGTTGCCACACAGGTGCCGCACTTCCCATAAACCCCAAAACAAAGCAGAAAAAACAAAAAAAAAGTTCCTAAAAAAACCAGCCAGAAATGTAAAGTGAAGGCGTTTACATTTAAGGACAACAAAAGTGACCAAATAAACTGTCCCTTTTCCTGTGTGTGTGTGTGTGTGTGTGTGTGTGTGCGGAGAGAGGGTTTCCCTAATGTTGTGGTCACAGTTACATGCCCCACAAAAAAGGAAGGGAAACCACACGCAATGCCAGAGGGAAGAAGGGGAGTAGGGACAAAAGGAACAGATGTGGTGCCCTGAGGCACCTTTCCACAGACCTTAAGTCTTGTTTCTAAAGTTCTTTTCGAAGGAAATCCCATCTCTTAACTCCTTTTGGTACATCCTTCTTTTCTAGCTTCTAGTCTTGGAGAGAAAAACTCACTCATAGGGAAGGAAAGCGGACCTCGAGAGGGGGTTTTGCTGCCAATCGCGATGCATCGTGATGTACCGGAGAATTCAATCTTTTATTGGCCACACGTGATTGAATTCAGTCTATGATTTAAGCCATATTCCCATGCCCCCCTCCCATGCCGCCTCCTCTCTGTGGCATCACGTAGCGGTAGTGTCATAAAAACGTAAAATTAGTTGCAACGTCTCCGAAACGAAACGAAACGTTGAGGAATCATCCATTCAGCGGAGGTCGTCGCTGGGGGGGAGTGGGAGGTACTCTCCGTAACTACACATACATCAGGTTTTTCCCAAGACATCAACAATGTGATGTCTACCCCCCCCCACCCCCACATACCCATTCCACCACGCGCACCACCACCACCAATCTATGGTGGCACTGCCGCTGTGTGTGCCACACACTACACTAGTACTGTCATCTCTCTTCGTGGCTCGTAAAATGCACATGTTGATGGCGCGTGTCTGGCATGGGCAATCCAGGGGGATGCGGTGCTGCTGCCCGAAAGGGGTGTACCACTACTCCACTGAGAGAAATTTCCGGTGCAACCAAGGATCGATGCATGGATGGAGATTATTGCAAGAGTTTTGTCATTCAATCAATCAATTCCTACATTTCGGCAAAGTCTGTTCTTGTTTTCATTTTTCAAAAATCTCTACATATTTTTAATACTTATTTCCACTTTTTTGCTTAGTATTTCCACCAATTTTCAAGAGAATTCTATATATTTCTCAAATATTTATAATAATTTGCTCAGTAATTCCTTCGATTGCTATAATTTTTTCATAGATTTCTACATTTTTTCAATAGAAATAATTGTTTTGGTTTCCCCTTTTCCTTCGATTTTTTTGTATTATTTATTATTTTTATATATTTTGTTTTTCAGTAATTCCTTCGATTTCTATAATTTATTCATGGATATTTCATGTTTTCTATATAGATTTCTATATATTTTCAATAGAAATAATTGTTTTATTTTTCCACTTTTCTTATACATATTATTTTTAATTTCTGTATACATATTTTTCATAGTTGTTTCATGTTTATACAGATTTTTTTTAAATTTGTATATATATTTTTTTTTAGAATTCTCTTAATTTTTCATAAAAGTTTACTATATGTTTTTTGTAACTTGTATAAATTTTTCATATATAATATTTCCCTCAATTTTCCATGGAAATCATAAATTTTTTTTTTTAATATTTCCATATATTTTTCATAGTTTTCTATACATTACCACAGATTTTCTCACAGTGTACAGCATTTTGTGAATGCACTATTGTTCTCTCGTCTTCCGTCAAGCCAAGGCCATGGAAAATGCTGAGTGCGTATGAGGTTTTTTCCACTACTGCTACAGCTACTACTACTATCTTTCTCTCTCTCTCTCCCTTTTTTCCTTGTGGCAGAGGCTTTTCCTGCTTGTGCCACAGGAATACTCCCCCTTTGCAGCTTATGCCGCAGACATTGCTCCCCCAAAAGAAAGAATAGAACCTCGTCCCATCATTTCAATCTATTTTTTCTCCATTTCTTCCATTTGATTTGAATTAAAATAAGTTACGTGAGCAGAAGGCAGACGGCAGAAGGCAGAAGGCAGCCAGCCGCCTGACATTTTCATTTCACTTGTATCTGAGAGATGCAAAGGCCCCATGCCCAACCCCCCGCCCCCTGTAGGTCCCTAGGGTCTCCAGGCGGAGGGAGGAGAGTGCACTATGCCCCCCAGGGAGACGGCGGAAGAGGAACGTCGGGGCGGAGGGAGGGTTTGCTTGCCAGAGGGGGTGGCTGTCGGGTGACCCAAATTCATTTAAAAATCGATCGATATTTCCCTTCGTTGCATTTCTCTCTGCTATTCTCAGTCTCTCTCTATCCCTCTCTCTCTCTGCCCCTCTCTGTTTCCTTCTCTTTTCTCTGTGACCAAAAAAAGGGCAAAAGTATATAGAGCATACGCTATACTATAATATATATACTAAATATAGTATATATACTACACCATATATATGTATATAAGTAGGGTACATAGCCATGTGGCATGTGGCAGCAGCGGCAGCGGCAACGGCAGCAGCAAACTGCATTGCAATTATTGTGAAATTCTACTACAATGGAAATTTCTACAACGTTTTCCACTTCCCTTTCCCCCCCTCTCTCCCCAGCCGTCTCTTTCGTTCGTTTTTCCGGTCTACGTCTACGTCTAAGTCTACGGTTACGTTTCTACGTCGTCTGTGTGGGTGTGTGTGTGGGCGTGGGCGTATGGTAGGCGTGTAGGCGTGACTCTAGGCCCATTGTTTAAGTGGGAATTGTGGGTGGTAGTGGCTTTTTTCTTCTATTTTTTTTTTTTGTTTGTTTGTTTGATGATGGCCCAACAGGCAGCACCGAAAGCGTATTCTTTTGTCCTCCCTCTGTCCCTCTCTAGAATTTTCTATAGCTGCCAGAGAGAGCCTTTCCTTCCACCAAAAATATATAATATATCGTAGTTCTTTCTCGAAAGTTTTCTCTTTCCTTTGGATACTTTTTCTTATGAAATAAATGATGAAATGCTGTAATTGATGGCTGAAATGTCTTCAGGGAAACAAGCAACAATTAGCTTCGATTTAGGGATTCGAAAATAATAATAATAATAAGAAACAGACAAGGATCCCTCAGGTATGAAGTGAAAGAGTGATACGTTGGAGCACAATCTACAAGATATCCTTTGTATCCTTGGGAGAGTTGGAAATGCATGGATACACAGATAGAAAACTTTAGAAGTCTTCCGAATGGGAAAGATCTTTAGGTATCTTTCAGCTGCAGATGCCTATTGAATACTAGTATCTTTCAATTGGAAATAGATTGCATGTATCTTTAAGATAAACATGCGAGTATACGAACAAAAGTATCGTCTTTCCTCATACAGATGCAGGGCTTTCAGATGCAAATGGACACCTCCCGCGCCTCTGGAACTTTAGTTGAACTTTGAAATTTCGTAGGATCTATATTGCCTTGAGAAATGCGAAACTTTTTCAATATACCAATACCCTATGCATATTCCTTGTTGCCTTTTTGTGGTGCAAACAACCAACCCCTCTGTCCCTCTATCCCTCTACCTTTCTCTCTTGCTCTTTCTCTGCTTAGAGTTGCAACTTCTGTGGTGTTTTTTTTTTTTTGGTGGTATTTTGTATTGTTGCTGCTGTTGCAGCGTCGCGTCGTAGCTGACGTTGGGAAAACTCATTACGATGCCGCATGAGTGACATTTCCACGCTGTCAACATGACACATTTCATAGAAAGATATACACTTCCCTTCCGCCCACCGACCACCGCCCAGAGGCACACGACGACGACTGTGTGCGTGTGTGTGTGTGTCTGTGTGTGTGTGGCACATGCAACCGCATTCCCTGACATGCAAGCCGCACAGTGGCTTAATGCCACCCCCCACCGCCCTACAGAGAGCCCTTCGACCCACTCATTCCTTGGGGCTCATCATCAGGGAATTACAACGCATTTCTTCACTTTCGCATCGCTGGCTTCTAAGCAGCTTATTATTGGTGTGTGTTTTTCGTGATGTCTTTTGTTTTGTTTTGTTTGGTTTTTTTTTTTGCTTTGTGCGAAAATTGAATTTTCTTTTAGGTCTCTCCCACACTCCACACACCATCCACTCCGCCCCTCTGTGCGTGTCAGAATGCATCGCTACGTCCGTTGCCGTCTAATGGCAACGCATGTCAACATTTGCTGAGCTTTTGTGTTTAAATATTACTAATACGACATGTTGTCGTGCCACATGATGGGTTGCCAGAGGGGCTTGAGTGGTGATTGTGGGGCGTGTGTGAACGCACAACTCCCCCTATTACGGGCGGGGGCTCCTAATTGAATTATGTTCTGTGAATGTTTTGCGATGATTAAAAAAAGGAAAAGCCAACAAGAAAGGAGAGTTCACGATGGATGCGATACCCTTTCCAAGGCATCGATTGTTGGGGTTTGCATGGAGAACAAATAAAGTAAGAAAGAGATTAGAAACAATGAAGAACGAACCTTTAGAAGAGTAAAAGTTGATGAAAAACAGATCGAAGCTATGGAAAATATCAGGAAATATTCCGAAAAAGTAGTCGCAGAAGGTAAACCAGAGTCCTTGAAATCAGAACTGTCCTTGTGTCTGGCTCACGATCGCTTCTAGCACAACTGTACCTTCACTCCAGGAGAACTAAATGATTGAAACGATGGAATGAAACGATAGGCAACAAATTTCCCTCTATTCACGCGAAAAAGGGCATGCCAAACCACACAAAAAACAGGGTATTATCGCATAAATGTCAGAGACCTGGAAGTTGAGAGTACTTTTTCCTGAATTAAGTTGTCAGCGAAGCGGCGACAGGTCGGTCGCAGGTCGCTTGGGTCAGGGTCAGATATTAGAGGGGAGGAAACGAAACGAAACGGAACGGAACAGAACGCACGCGATGGATGGAAATCGAAATGGAAATGGAAATGGAAAGAGGGGTAGGGGGAGAGGAAAACTGCTGGCGCGGGATATGCAATTACAGATGCAGTCATAATACATTCGAGTTTTCCTTGGGGGCGGGGGAAAAACTTTTGAATTGTTGTCGCGAGTCAAGAGTTCGATGGGGCCATGGGGTGGGACGGCGGGGACGGGTGGATGGGAGGATGTGGCAGTGCCACCTGCTGTGCAGAATGAAATTTACAATGAATTCGAATGGAAAAGTTTAATTGAAAGCCAGCCAAAAAAATACCAGAGCGAGAGAGAGAGAGAGAGAGAGGGAGAACTAGATTAAGTCGGAGGCTGAATCCTGGCGGCAGATGCTAACTGAAAAGATAGTTGCAGGAAGAAAAGAAAAGCCGAGGAAAATGAAACGAAATGAGAGGCAGAAAGAAGAAAAGCTGCTGCTTCTGCTGCTGCTGCTGCTGCCGCTGCTGCCGCTGCTGTTGCACAAAAGATGTGTTGTTTGCTCTGCAGTTAAATTAAATGAAAAAGTTTACAACTTTTTTAATGAAATCATTTTCCATGCAGTACTACAGAGAGGCATAAACAATACGGCCCAAAACCCGAACCCAAACCCAAACCCGAGCTGGAGCCCGAACCCTAGCCCCATCCTGTCCCCTGATAGGGCGAGGAGGTTGCATGCAACAAAAGAAAACAAAACTCTGCAGAAAAGAACAGAAGAATGGGCGCAAAAAGTTGCATGCAAGAGAAGGAAGCGAAACAAGGAAGTGTGTGTGTGGAGAAGGATATGCCTTGTGTTTATTCTTAAGTTTTTTGTCTTTTATTTGATTTTCCACAGGGAGAGAGGGGGAGATGTGCCTCCACTTTTCTTTAAGCGTTTAATGTGTCGTATGCGTAATCGGAGCTGGTATCGAAGGAAAGCGAATCGAAGGGGCATTCAAGTGTGCGAGAAGGGACAGGGGGCAGGGGGCAGGGGGCAGGGGCCTCCAGGAGCATCAGCCAAAGGCTAATGATGCTCATCCACTTGGCATACTCTCGAAACCCATGGATGTCCTTGGCCAACAAGAGTCGACAAGGGTCGGGAATGTGTGTCATGGCACTGCCACACAAACGCACACAAGCGCACGCACACATGTCTGTGTGTCCCTATCTCTGGATGTGTGTGTGTCTGTGTGTGTGGATTAGCTAATCCAACTGTCACTTTCAGGGACGCAGCCCGCGCGATAGAGAGAGAGAGAGCAAATGGCTGCGGGAATTATGCCAAAAATAAAACGAAAACCATAAGCGAAAAACCCCCGGAAAAACCAGGAAGGTTAACCAACAAAACACACAAACAGGCAGCAGTCAGCAGGTCCCCCAAGGCATCTCCAGGAAGAAGGGTTCTCCGAACAATTAAAGCTTTAAGTCGGAAATCGGCATCAAGAGCATAAACTCTTTTTTACCAATTAATAATTTCCCGGAATGCGATGGGATCTCGCGCTAACGCGATGGCTAACAGATTTCCACGAAATGCATCGAATGTCAGCGAAGGGGGAGGATTGCTTTCCCCCCTTTGAAACCGTGGGACATCGATTCTCCAGAAAAGCAACGATTGAGCTATGTTTTTCTTTGCACTTCCATGGAACTGGAGCTCAGAATGAAATCAATCCTCCATTGGGAGCTTAATATGACACCTGCCTGCGCCTTTGATCCATGAGGGGGAAATAATTGTTTCCCAGTACTTCTATAAATAAATATTCCCTAATTCCCTATGCCTTGGATACAACTGTCTTTTGATATGTAGTAAATCCAGGGATCGTATTCCACTGAAATCTTTACTAAAAGTATCCCTCCGATATACTCGTGTGTATATTCACATCTTTTGCCCCTTTTTCCCAGCCATTTTCTCTATTCCTTAATGCACGCATTTCCGTTTCCTATTTTCGTTTTTTTCTTTCATTCTTTTTTTCGGAATCTTTCTTTTCCATCATGAATTTTTATGTTTTATTGCAGCTGTTGCTGCTGTCAACACCCAGTGCTGCTCCAACTACTCCTCCTCTTTTATTTTTTGTACTTTTTGCCCCATGACAGCCTCCTCCTGCCACCTCTGCCGTTTTTCCGTGACAGCTTTTAGCTCCACCTCCTCCTTTCGCCCTGCTCCTGCCCTGCTGCTTCTCCTGCTGCCACTGCTATTTTCACGCTTTTATTGGCACTGTGATTTCTGGTGACTGAATCCCAGCGGAGGATTACGCTTCAAGGCGCACATAACTCTCTGATGCTCGCATCGCATTAATCATTGAGAAAAAGAGTGAGAGAGAGAGCGAAAATGCAGTTTAATTTGGCATGAAGTGCAGTCGCGGTCTGGGGCTCTATCGGTAGTTAAGCGGTTTATATGACCGATAACAACCTGTAAGTCCGTAAAGTCATATCGCGTTTGATGACTGCACGGCGCTGCACGGCACGGCACGGCACGGGCACGGCACGGCATGGCACCCCCGTAACGATGCGATGCTGCGGCGACTTTTATGGCGTCATATTTTTATGGGTTGCATGCAGCACCGAGCACCCCCTGTGGATGACATTCCACTGGATGGATTCTCGATGTAATGACGGCCATATCTTTTATGAAATGTAAGCGACATTTTTGTGCGGAGGTCAATCATACAATGTTTGAGAGAACAAAGTATTCCCAGAGTATGCGACTTTCCGACTTTCCGACTTGTGAAATTTCCAAATCGAATATTGTTTTCCTAAATTCTAAATTCAAAACAACTCGATAAAATTCCAACCAAATGGCCAATGTCGAGGATACACCGCCAGGTGCCAGAACCGAGGATACACCGCCAGTTGCCGGAACCGAAGATGCAGATACGCCTGAGAAAAAAGATACAGAAGCAGTGGAGGCACTGGAAACAGAAGAGGGGGAGACCTCAAAGGAAGCCGAAGAGCAGGCAGAAAACGATCCAAAGGGCGGAGGAGAAGAGCAGGAGGACGTCGAAGAAGAAGATCCATTCGAGCACCTGGACTCGAACGGCGAGGACACGGAGGAAGAGCAATCCCTCTATAGAGAATACCTATCGTTAATCAAAGAAATCGATTGCCAGAATGGCATCATTCAGGACCTGAAGAACCGCTCGACCGAATTGAAGCAGAAGGCGTGCCGATCCAGGAGCGAGAGCCATGAATTACAGCGTCTACTGCTGTGCCAGGAACAGGAGAATATACGACTCCGTACGCTGATCAATCGAGCCGTGCAGCTGCAGAATTTCGGCTCCCGGCGGCTCTACGGGGAAGTGGAGCTGGAGATCACGGACTCCGAGCAGACGGTCTTCCTGGCTGGCGCTGAGCTTGCGAATATGCGATGTCCCAGCTATTCAAAGACTGCTCCTGTGGCAGGTTCTTGGCAATTGGATTCAGATTCGGACGATGATGGGTTGTGCAAGCCTTAGACTTTGATTTTGAGAATAAATAAAGTTTTGTAGAGTTTTTTTCACTTTAAATATGAAGAAGTCAGCGAAGAGCACACTTAATCTCTGAATCAAACAAAAGAGTCGAAGCCAGAGACCAGAGAGACCAAAGACTTCTGGGTTCACACCATACCCATTCCAATTCCACCATTCCCCGTTTTCTAAATGTATTTTCGAATCAAAAATAGATAAAAGAACAGGTAATATCCATGAAAATGTCATCATTCGTTCGCCAATTATTTCTGAATCCCCTCTTTTAAGTCCCTTCTTTGGCCAATCTGTTGCGGGGAGGGGGAAAACCCCACTTAACCCCCAGCTAAGTTTAGTATCCTGTTCTGCGCTTAGTATCTCAACTAAATGTCATCATTTGGCCATCAGTTGGTTGGCCAGAAAGCTTTCCGGTCGCAGGGGGACCCTCTTTCGCATCATTGCCAAGACATTTCACACTTCAGAGGAGAGTCCATGGCACCCTATACAGCCGTACCCATACCCATACCATTGCCACCCATCAATTTGCTGCTCATCATCCACACGACGCAACGATGGGGCATGCCATGGAGGTGGTGGGGCAGCAGCTCATTGAGCAATTCATTCAATCGGCGAATTCAATAAAGTACAACTAATAAAAAGAATAAAGAAAAATCAAACTCTCGACAAATGGTGAATGGGGAACGAGGAACGGGGAATGGGGAATGCGGAATGGTAATGGAAAATTGTGCAAGGAACAACGAGAGGCAGAGAGGGAGAAACAGAATTACAATTTTCTCGCCATTTGCTGTCTTATTTTCTTTCCCTCCTATCATAATTCCAAAACAGCAGAGGGCGCGCGAAAGGGAGAGAGAGAGAGAGTGTGAAAGAAAATCCCGCGCATTTCGCATGCCACCCCATCGCCAGAGAGTGCGGAGCGGCGTTAGTGGTCCATCAAATGCTTGTAAACAAAGCCAGAAAACGACAATGGGAATGACGAGAACGATGGGCCATTGGCCATTACATGGAACATGGATCGACGATGCGAAATGGGAATGAAACGGGTGGGGAAGCAGCGTAGCGCATTCCAAAAGGGTGGCAGAATCGAAGGGTATACGACGTGGCAGGGTCAGGTGTCGAAAAGAGAACACCACAACGATGCCACATCACAATTCAAGGAGTGACCAAAACCCCACCCCATGCACACGATATACCCTGCCTGCAAGCATGTCTCGGGGGAGAACGGAACCCGAAGTACAGTCGGAATGGCAGAATATATCCCAAATGGCGGGCGAAGTGCAGGCAATGGCAATGAGCACAAAAACAAAACGAATGTTTTTTTGCCCCCAGACAGAATGAGGGGATCAAAGCAAAACACGCAACACACACACACACACACAGACAGTAAGAGGAGCAAGCGAGACAGACAGACAGTCGTAGCGAAACGAAACGAAACGAAGGGGAGTCCGGGTGTAGTCGTCGTCGTCTCGGGGAACAACAGTTGTTGCCGCTGGGGACTGGGACTGGGGCTGGGACTGTGCTCCTGTTTCTCGTCTCTGCTTCGAGAACTGACTCTCGACGCCGCCGCTGCCGTTGCCGTTGCCGCTGTGCCACGCCCATTCACTGCTGGCGCATCATCACTTTTCTCTCTCTCTCTCTCTTTCTGTGTCTCTTCTGGCCTTCTCTTTGTCTCTGTTTGTAGTCTGGTCAACGTCAAAACAAAGTCAACTCTGGCTTGAAACAGCAATACCAAACAACAAAAAAGGGAACGTTTTTGGCGCGAAAGAGGGTAATTATAGACGCAAAGAATACCCTAACTATAAGACATATGTGGTCTTATTTATGGATTTCTGGGGAATTCTAGGAGGTCTTAAAGGTCTTTTTATTATAGAAGATTGAAGGACTCTCGTACAGGCCCTCTCATAAGGCTTTTCCAGGGAAAGCCTACAGATATCTGCCTTTCATTCGAGTCCATCGTACCCTTACAGAGGGTATGCAAAAGGGGAATGTTTTTGGCGCGCAAATCCAGAAAGCAAAAGAGGAAGAAGCGGCAGCGTCGACTGCGACGTCACCTTGCGTCCATTCAACCCGCAGACCGTCGCAGTCCCCCCGCAGGGGAGTGGAGTGTACCCCAGACACAAAAACAAATACGAAGCAACAGACAGACAGACAGACAGACAGAGAGAGAGAGAGAGAATGGGAGTGAACGGGAGAGGGAAGACAGAGAGTAAATTTCATTTAACTGCCGCTTCGATTCGATTCCATTCCATTTTCCATTTGGTTCTGTTTTTTGGGGTGGGGGGACCGTCTTCTTTCCCCCCACCTCACCCCCACCCACTTTTTGTACTGTCTGCGGCTTCAGGGGGGTTTTTTGTTGCTGTTGTTGTATGCGCCTGTGCGCCTTCCCACGTTTACTGTCCATCTCTTTTGCTCTTCTGTTTAGCTCCGTCTCTCTCTGTTCTGTATAGCTGCGTCTCTCTCCCTCTTTTGGTGTTCTGCATAGCACCGTCTCTATCTTTCGAGCCATGACATGTGCAAAAAAGCCCAAGAAGAAGAAGAAGAATTCTTTATGGCGGCCACGGCCTCCGATCTACTAGTCGAGGCGTAATTATGGTTCTTCTCTGACGAGAACAGCGTCTCGAAGAATCAGAGTTCGATGCACCACCACACCATAAGCTGCCACACAACAAGAGGCAAGAATCAAGCAGAAGGGGCACAGAAAACACTGAAAAAAAGAACAGGGGGGGGACAGAAGGTGCAGAATCGCAAAAGCGTCTCGTGTTGATGGTTTTATATCTAACAGATGCCACCTTTTACATGTGGATGACTCTCTACTCTATAGAACGATCCAGCAATCCAGCGATCCACTGATCAGGATGCGGTCAGATGGGGATGGGGGTTCGGTTCGGTTCTTATGTTGAATGGTGTGCTAGGAAGATCATCGAGAATGGGGGAATTCCTGCTTCTGCAGTGCCATAAAAATGGAATGCATTGACTTGAGTACTAGATGACTAAGAAGGTTGTTAACCCACAAATGAGTTCAAAGTTCTTTCACGGCGCAGAGAATGGGAATGGCGTAGCCGCCTTTATGGCTGTATATTAACCAAGAAGTACAGTCGATACAAAATGCTTTTGGTACCTTTTTATCGGTATTTAAGTCGAACAAAGAAATTCCTCAACCTCAAGCAGGGATTTTCCCCGGGGAAGATGTTTTACTGGTTTCGTGGCAGGAGGATGGGTCGTGGGTGCTTAAAAGTGACTAAAGATTAGTGATTCATAGATGCAAAGCCCATCTGGAATGGATAGGGAATGCTCAGAAGAGGACTTTAAAGCGAGAAACACCTGTGGCCTGTCAACATTCCCCCAATCTGCGGAAATCTCTCAGCGAAGTACAGTCTCGTCGTTTAGCCGTGAACATTTATGGATTAGCCTGGTGTATGCCTGCTGTGAACTTTGACCTTTTGCGACCCCTTTCTGTCGCTCAACAAACAAACATGAGCAATAATGCCTACCCCCTCCCCCACCTCCCCGAAAAAAGATTTGACACTCCCCATTTTCAGGAGTGAACGTGAATTGCGTATCGGTTTTTTTTTTCGCTTTTTCGCTCTTTCTGTTGTGTGTTTCGGTTTCGAGAAAAGTTTTCTAAATTAATTTCGCATAAAAAAGTACCCCCCCCCAAAAAAAAACAAAGAGCAACAGCCACAAAAGAGGCAGGCGCCATAAAATTTGATGTGCAACTGATGATGGGATGGGAGAGGCTGGGGGGCGAGGCTCTTGGAGGATGTGGCCTGTGGATGAGACGACGACGCACCCACAAAGGTCACACAGAGCCGGAGACAGGGGGGTGGGGCGGGGGGAGAGGCATTCAGCATCATCGTCTGAGGGTCAAAGTTCAGAGACGCGTAAATTTTTGTACGCCGCTGGGGGACACACCGCGTGCTGTTTGTGTTGTTGGGGCAATCATGCCATTCCGTGGCTGTCGTCTGGAAAACTTCGCTCCTTCTGTCGGACAGAGGACAACAAATCATTTGGAGTGGAATATTGTCGTCGTCGTCGTCGTCGTCGTCTGGCGTTGTCTACGCACCCGAAAACACAGCAGTAATCGACAAGGACCGTCGACAGCTGCAGACGCGTTGCGAGAGTACTTTCCTTCGTTCTGCGATTACTCCGCATCTTAGAATCCCATCCTCCTGGTTGAGCTGGGGTTCCGTTTGAGACGCTGTGGCAGAGTTGAGTGCGTGACACGAGATTTGGGCAATTATCGAAAGGTGCGAGGGCTGATTGGGGTAATTAAATCGATTAGCCAACGATAAACGATTAAAAATCGTATTTAATTGATAGATATCAGAATAAAACGATACGTCTGATTAAGTTAAATAATAAACCAATCTGATATCGGTATTGCCAATACTTTTGGCCTCTTAGTCGATAAATCGAAGCACAAATCGATTAACCGTTACCTTTTGAAGGCCTTAGAAGAGTGTTAGCCATTTTTTCCCCCCCGAAATATCGAAAATCTGTAGTTAAAAATCGATTTAAGCCATCAATACACCTGTATTTTTGTAATGAATCTTGTTTGTTTTTTAAGTTTTTGAATTATTTTCCATTCTCTTCCCTTGGTTTCCTAATCATCTCTAATGCCCAAAACATCTAGACCATCTCCTCCTTTCGCCTCGCGTAAACTTTTCCTTTCTTTACGAAAAAAAGAAGATTTTTTCGGTTTCGACCTGTCTGCGTCTTTGTCTTCGTCTTCGTCTTGGTCTTGGTCTTGGTCTTCTGTCTTTTGTCCGTCTCTCTGTGCTTCTGTCTGTTGTCCTTTGGTCTTTCTCTCGTCTGTGCCTCTGTGTGCCTCTCCTGTTGTCTGTCCCTTGGTCTTTGTTTGTTTTGTCTGCCCCTCTGATTTGGCGCGCATATGTTGCTTGCTTGGTGGCTGGCTGCTGGCTGCTGCCATTTGGGATTTCTTGGGATTTTTTATTTATCTAAAATAGCTGGAGAGTAGAGTGTAGATTGAAGAGGGTATCAGAGGCGAGGCGAGTGTGGGTTGAGGCTGGGTCTGGGGCTGGGGCTGGGGCTGGGGTGCAGCAGGACAACAGGCGGCTGGCCCTGTGTAATGTCGCTTTGATTTGTGGCAATCGCGCGCTAAACGTCGCAACATTTTTGAAGTGAAATTGCTCGAATTGTTCGACGTCTGGGAGTCTCTGCAGTCGGTAGTCGTCTACCTCCTCGGCAAATGACAATATGCCTCCGTCTGTGGCATTCGGTTTTCTGGTTTTCCTTTTGGGTGCGTAATTTTTCGGGCTGGGGGGGAGGCGGGTCGCGTCGCGTCGCTTCGGTTCAAGTCCTTGTTTCTCCTCAAGAGTTGTCCTTGTTCTTTTCGGTAGGTTGGGAGGGGGGTGGGGGGGTCTGTAAGTAAACATGTTTGCCAATATGTCGCTCGAAGGAGTCGGAGTCGGAGTCTCCTGACATTGTTGACTCCTTTGTCCGTTTCGGGATCTTGTAGTGACAACCCCCCAGCACCCTTCACCCTTCACCCTAGGGACGGGGGGGTGGGTGTAGGGGCATGCATCACCCAGACAACATCAAGATGTTGAGAGAGCATTTGAAATGCAAAGTTTTCTATGCAAATTGCAAAATGAATTAAGGCCCTCTCGCTCGAGGCCGCCTCCTGTCAAGCTATATAAAAATGGTTTTTCTGAAGGGTTTCTTAATGAGGTTTCCTTGGATGGGGGTAGCATAGGGTAGCATAGGGCTAGGGGTAGTTTTAAAGGATGTCAAATGGGGGAGAAACCTACTGGTTCCACTTCAGGGCTTTTGGAAGTCTAATAATAGATCGGGGAGTACGAAATTTGTCTCTAAAATAGCGAAAATATCGGTTATCTCTTTAATTTTAATCACAGATTTGTATATCCTCTTTGTAGATTTCGAGGTCCTTTCCATTTCCATTTCTGTTTATGGTTTTGTTTCGGTTTTCTGTTTGTTTTGTTTGTTTTTTCTCTTCCCAAAAAAGGATGACCACCGGACTAATCCCATTGACCATAAAGGACATTGAACCCTGCCCCTGCCCCTGCCCCGGCCACTGCCACTGCCACTCTACCCTTAACCCTTGAGCATCATACACATGCCACAAAAATAAACAACTTTTACAGCAAACAAATAAATAAACCCAAACCCCAAAAACGCAGCAGCAACAGCAGCAGCAGACGCTGGATGCGATGCTTTCAACTTTTGCCGATCTGAAGATGGGGCAGGCAGGTGCAAAAACTACACAGGCCACAGCGGACACAGGACAGAGGACAGGTGCAATTTTTCGGCAAAAAACACAGATACTATATTCAGAGATACCAGTATAAGGGATAACGTAGCAGGATGGAGGGCTGGAGGGAGTGGCAATCGAAAGAGACAGATGGAGAGGCGCTAACTGGTCCAACAACAACAACAACAACAACAAAAGGGAAATTTCAAAGTCAGGGATCATCGCTTCGATGGGATACCCTTTAAAGAAGATGAGAACATCGAAGATCTGTATACTGTGCGATCTATAGATATGAAATATGCCAGCACATAAAAAGGGGTATAAAATGTGTTTCCTCGGGGCATGGAATCCCCCCTATATGGCAAAAGGGTATTATATCTTCGGCTCTTGCCCCCTAACCTTTTTTTTGGGATGCATTTAAATGACGATTGCCTGCAAAGGGTTAAGGGCAGCCCTTTTCCAATTGGATTGGGGTGCGCTTTTGACTGTTTGTTAGAGGCGCGATGGAGTGAGGGGACGGGGGGCTTGTCGCTAAATATTTAATAACGGAACGCATCCAGCTGCCAGCAGCCCGAAGGACAATGACGCCACCCGTCCCACTACCACTCCTGTCTCTCTTTTTCCTGTCTGGATTAGAATTCCCTCTTCCCCGCTCTTCAGGCTTAGACCCCCCTTTCGCACCCCTTACCCTCTTTCTGCTCTTCAATTGTTCACTTTCGTCTCTGTCTGTCTGTCTGTCTGTCTCTCTGCTGCCGGCTCTGCCTCTGCGGTTTTTGGGTGCCGTCGCTGTCTGCAGCATCCATCAGGTTGCTTAGCTTTTGCTTCCAGTGAGAGTGAGGAGGAGACAGACAGTGACTTAGAAGGAAGGAGGAGAGGTTGGGCGGTGGTGAGGGAAAAGCGTAAAAATTTTACGATTTGTTTTGTTTTGTCTGCAGTCGATGTCGCTGCTTCATCTGCTGATCGCAAGATATATTCGGGCATGGGGTAGGGCATTCGCAAGGCTACGAAGTTTTCCACTTTCCAGGCATTTTCTTAGGCCTAAAAGAGGAGAAAGCTATTCCGCGATCGCTGCCTGGCAAAGCCTCACCTTATCTGAATGTGCCTTTGCCTGATTTTACCGCCGCTGCCGCCGGTGCCGCCTCTGTCGCTGTCGCTGCCGCTGCTGCCTCTTAAATTTGCAATGTCAATGACGTCTCTCCTCCTCCTCCGCACCCCTACCCCTCCACCATCATCGTAATGTTATTCTTGTTGTTTTTGCAGTCATAAAAAAAATCAACCCTCGACGCAAAATAAATCGCATGCGAAAAAAAATAAAAGCGAAATGATGGTTCGTTTGGTGGCGGCATCGGCAGAGGCGGCGGGTAGGCGTGGCACTAGAACTGGACCTGAGCCTGCAAGTCCCCCCCGGTTCCCGGTTCCCGTTACCCTTCCCCGAGTCCCGCTTCCCGAGGTCTGAACCTGGCCCTAAACCCCCGTAGATCATTGTCCTTGAGTCCGGAGTTCATTCACACGAATCTGAACGTGCGGGAGGGTGTGGGGAAGACATGGGAAGGCATGGAATGGAACAGAATGGAATGGACTGGAATGAAATGAAATATAAGGGGAAGAATGAGTGGATGGGGCCGTGGCTGGGGTGCGGGCAGTGGCGGGGCGGGGGGGACGATGGGCAATTTGTTGATGATTTTCGTTTGTCGATTTTAATATTGAAACAGCAATAAAGCAACGTGCAACGTGTGCTACCTCAACCCGCATCATGTCTGGCCTCCTGTCCGTGCTTCCCCGCTCCAGTCCTTTGTCGATGCCTCACTCCTGCCTCCTGTCCACGGCCTGGCCCTGGCCGCCCCTTGCCGCCTGTCCGTGCTTCTGTTCTGCGGTCTGGAGAGGCCTGTGGCACGGTGGCATGAGTATCGGTGTAACCGACCTAGGACTTGCCACATGGTATTGTCTGTTGTGTGTTTTCGATTCGTTCTCTCTGTTGCTTTTCCCCCTTTTTAATGTTTTTGTTTTTTTTTTTGCACAGCAGCATTTGGCGGGAAAAATTTGTTGTTTTGAACAGAAACAGAGAACCAAAGCACAAAAGGGGTGGACAGACAGACAGAAGGGGAAGGGGCAGGGGCAGGGGAAGGGAGACAGAAAGAGAAGCTTGCGTTTCTGTCTGGCGGCAAAAAAAAAAACACAACAAACGAGTAGAGCAACGAACAGGGGAACAGGAACAGGCGAACAGACGCGACGAGACGGACGACAGCAAGAGGAATGCCGAGTGCCGAATGCCGAATGCCGCTGTAGCCGAAGGTGGGCGAGGAGGCAGAGACGAGGCCACAGACCGAAGTCGAGCCGAAGAGTGGGCGAGGGGGAGGCAGGCCAGGGCTGGGCAGGGCAGTGCATGTGTGTGCAAGTTTGGCTTTGAATGATTCTAAACTGTGGCTAAAGCAGGGTATATTCAGCCGCAGGTGAGGCAGAACTACCGGAAGGCATGGGCATATCCGAAGGTATTCCTGTATTCGGTGGTGCCCCACCCTTCCCATGAATATGCCTTGCCTTGAACATCATTACGGTGCAATAATGCAAGGGGGGGAATGGAAGGTGGAAGGAGAGACCATACGGCTGTCTGGCTTTCTGCGGGAAAGAGACACAACATAAACACAGACAGAAAGAGAGAGACAGAGACAGAGATGGACAGACAGAAGGTGAGGATGAGAAACGGGAACCAAAAACCAGACCAGGCACACCTCACCTCTCTCTCGTTCTCTCTCGCTCTCTATCTCTCTCTCCTTGTCGTACCCATCTTCTTTTATCCCATCCATATGCCTATGCCAATGTGCAGAAGCTTGCGACTGACGCTGACTCTCTTTCGCTCCTCTTCTCCTCTGCTTCTGCTTGCACTTCTTACCCTTCCATTCTTACGCCACTGCCACCTCTTCCTTTCGGTCGTAAACTGATATTGGGGTCGTCGACTGCTAATTTGTGGACAGCAAAACACAGCAAACAAAACACAAAATGCGTGCAAAAGAGAATGGGGAGGAGTGCCGGAGCGCAGAGGGGAAAGAAGAATTGCAGTCGAGTGGGAAACGAGAGGAGTACGCCGTGTAGAAGCCACATGTGAGGTACAGTTGCGGGGCGTGGCAATCGGAACGCCTAATGAGACATCATACACACTGTTACACTGTTCCATTCCATGGAACAGTTGGGAATTTTGCAACGGAAATGGGATCTGGGAATGCAAGCAAGAAATGGGAATGGTTAAGATAGTCCTATTAAGGAAGTCCATCCCAGGAACCCTCTTTGAGGCCTGATTACCTCTATCAATCCATAGAAGAATGTTGTGGATATGGCTTTTACTCTAAGAAAGACCTTTAAAAGATCCTCTAACCGAAGATCTTTTACAACTGATGAACTTTTTCGCGGAATAAACTCTAGAAAAAGGTTCGACAATGTTCCACCACTTGGGATATTTATTTTTAATTATATTTTAATTAAAATAACAAACAAAACAGCACTGAAGGAGAAACTCGAGCCGATGTTGATTATTTATGGGAGAAACCCCCACTGGTGGGTGTGCAGGCAGCACCCCCAAGCCCGCCCTCCAGGAACTACTGGGCCACACCCCCAAGGCTCTGCTGAAGGCTCTGCTGTGAGGGCAATTAAGAGCGTGGTTGGTCGTGGTCTCTGAGACGGTGGGGTCCTCAAGTAATTTGAATTGAATGAAGTGCCCAACGACTCCTGCCTGCCTCCTTACGCACCAGGAAGTCCAAGGAGAAGAGCTCTAGACAAGCAGTACACGAACACGAACACGCACACGCACACGCACTCGCACTCGTAGTCGTATGCATACTCACACTCACACTCACGCACTCAAAAACACTCATACCCCCACACTCACACTCATTCCTGCAGACAAAAGGCAGAACAGAGCTCTAGTCTGGTGGGGGGAAGGGGGGGTTTGGGTTCGTTTTTTTTTTTGTTTTTTAGGTCTTTGACTGGGCTGCCACCCCATTCGTCCCCCCTTGTGATCCTTCGAATATCCTGCGAATGTGAATCCTGGTGGTGGGTTGCGGCTGCTTCTGCTTCTGCTCCAGGCGGTTCTTGTTTTTATATTTTTTCGTCCCACCGCCAGACGATACCCACAAGCTTTCTGGCGAGTGAGTGACGCACCGAAATACAAATGAGGGAAGGACCAAGGACCCCAGAACCCATAGACCCAAGGACTTTTCAAAAAGTGCGTCGATATTTTGTGCGTGGCGTGGCGTGGCGGCCAGGAAGCGACGCACGAGCGAGCCTGATGTTGAAGCAGAAGCTGAAGCTGAGACCCAGACGAAGGGAAGAGCCAGCCGCAGCCGCAGCCAAAAGCCAGACAGGACTCGTTTCTCTCGTTTCTGTCCTGGCGTTGAAAGTTTAACGAACCTTTGGCGTTTCCTGCCCAAGGACCGCCGCCGCCTTCTTCTCCGTCTCCGTCTCAGCGTTTTATTACACTTTTTCTTTCGACCAAAAACCGAAACACAAGAACCCCACACACACACACACACACACCAGGGGGAAAAAAAGGGACGTCCAGTGTCCAGTGTCCAGTTTTCGGTTTCATTTCGATTCAGACACGTCCTGGTCAGGGTTTAACCCATGATGAACTCCACAGGTAAAGACCTGTTTTCGAAGAAGGAAAGAGCTTCAGCCAGAAGAGATATTCCTGACAAGATGCCATGCAGAAAGCTTAAGATAAGAGTTTAATCCATTTAGGATTTCACGTATCTACGGTTTTGAATTGGAAAAGTCCTTGCCTTAAGAAAATAGGCTTAAAAATTATGTCATATGTGGATGGGTTGTGGGTGCCTAAGCTTTCGATTCTTTAAGCTTGGAAATCATTTGAATAATTACACTCAAGCTGAGTCTGGAGTTCCCTCTAAGTATTATCTACGAAATGTGCAAGTTTCAGGAGAATCGTCTTCAAATTCCCCTAAAAGTTTCGTAATTGTACTGTACATATAGCTCGAAAACGGACGAATCGAATCTGTTGAATCTTTATATATTTGTCATTGAACATAATATCTACCATTATATAAGGTTTTATTGAAATATCTGTAATGGAAATGGTTCAAAATGGGGCTCAAAGGTGTAACTGCTCTATCATCAACATATTTTTGCCCAAACTTTGTCTAGAGCTCTCTCAAAGCATCATCTAGCAAATTTGCAATTTTCAGAAGAATCGGAATATGTTTCTTCCAAGAGGTTCCTAACTTGACTTCACCTATAACTCTTGAACGATTCAATGGAATCCCTTCAAACTTTAAACACCTATCACTAATCATAACGTCTACCAAACCCACAAGTTTCACTAAAAAACCTTTAATGGAAAGTTCTCTGTGAATTTGAATTTCATTCGTATAATGTGGCTTTCAGGAGGCCCATTGCTTTGAATGGGTTAAAGGCCGACCGTGTTCCACCCTTGATTTCCCCTCGACTTTGGGCTTTTTTTTGTTGGCTGTGCCTTACGTGATGTAACAATGCGGTAGGTTGGGAATATAAATAAATTTCCAAATAATTTACTTTGTCTGCTCCCAGACTGCTCCATTTGTAGGTTGGCCTACCCGACCCCATCGTTAGGGATCCCTCTTTTGTGCCTGTCCCTCCTTTGGGTCCTGGATGTCGACACCAGCTCCTTGTGCCGCTCCTGCACCTCCTCCTTCTGGCCCTGTTCCTCCTCCTGCTCCTCCTGCTCCGTCTTCTCCTTCTGGTCCTTTTCCTGCTTCTTCCCCTGCTTTTTCTCATCTCATGCTCCTGTTTTCCTCCCCCTTTGCTTAGAAATCAACGCTCTGTCTCGTCCCGTCTCCCGTCTCTCGTCTCTCCCTCTCGCACTCTACTGTGCTCTGCGATCAAGGTCAATGTGCGTGCCGTGTCAGTAACCTTTTGCCCAATGCCCATTTCCCATTGTCGCCCCTGTACATCCACGTACATCCCCCTACCCCTCCGCCTGCCCTCCAGACAGCCAGACATGTCACACCCCTTACCCGAAAAAGCCGAAGCCGAAGCCCAAGCCCAAAGCCCAGCGACTGAGACTGTCCTCAGCTTTTTATTATATTTGGGTTTGTACTTACTTTTTTTTCGGCGCTGTCTGGGCCCGAAAAAAACCGAAAAGCGAGAAGATGGAGAGGAGCGGAGCGGAGATTCGAACAGATGTGCAAAATGCTGAAAAGTCTTGCTCCCGCTGCCACTGCCACTGCCACTGCCACTGCCACATGGCACATGCCACACGACGCACAAGACGACAAGACGGACGGAGTCTTGTTGATTCTGTAGAAGCATTTGATTTGCCATAATCGCATATTAGTCGTTTGTGCCCCCTCAAAACAGCATTATGTATTTACTTTATGTGTCTGTTGGTCTTTCCCACCCCTCCTCGTCCTCCCCCTGATGTGTGGATCCCTTGAGAGGGTTCCTTTGGGGGCGGGGAGGTTCCTTTTTTGGCCTTGAACGGGCTGGGCTGGGCTGGGCTGGCGGGCAATGTTTGTATGAAATTGAAAGCTGTGTGGCTTATCGCCCAAATCAGTTATCAGATCCCAATGCCAGCCATATGACAGTTTTCGTTGTGGCTATAATTTTGCTGTTCAATTTGGTGGCTAACTTTTTGGGGGGGAGGACTCACAGGACTCACAGGACTTTCAGGACTTTCGGGATGTGATCAACTTGTCATCGGATAAGGATTCGGATTCGATTTGGGTTAAAGGAAAGTAAATTGTCCGACAAATTGGGTTTGTGATAATGGCATCGCATCGCCAACAGAATTGAGTGACAGCTTAACAGGACAGCACCCAGAAAGGAAGGAAGGAATCAAGTTTACTTACGAAATTGAAACGATATAAAAGCAGATTAGAAAAGATATTTATGTG
The DNA here is from genome assembly GCF_009870125.1 of Drosophila pseudoobscura. NCBI lineage: Eukaryota > Metazoa > Arthropoda > Insecta > Diptera > Drosophilidae > Drosophila > Drosophila pseudoobscura. Next base: position 57,421,141 of record NC_046683.1, read on the forward strand.
GGATATAGTGGGTATTTATTGGATGGATAATTGTGGATTGTGGGAAAGCTCTCTAGAGAAAAGGTGCACGAAAAGCTTTCAAAGAATCCACTTTCAGCCAGCATCGCGTTGAGCAACAATTGGTCGCGTCATGCACAGGAAATGTATGTTGTTTCGGGCGTTCGCTTGTGCGTGTGTATTCCTTGCATTGGTTCCCCATTTTCTCAGTATTTGGATGGGGCTTGTCTGCCAAAACGGCCCAAAATATCGTTGAAAGCGAAAGGAGTGCTTCCTCAACTCCAAAGATAAAAAGATACTCTTCGGCCTGTGATGGCAATCCCTATTTGAGCCTCCATTGGACTCTTTCTTTGCCTATCATTCGTTCCAGTCCATTCCCACTTCCCCATTGCCCTCTTTCCTTGTCAGGACATTCCTTTCTCTATCATTCGCCCAGTCCATATCTCTTCGGCCTATCAAAGGCAAGGCACATGAACTTTTCCCTAATTACCACCAAAAATTCTATCCACTTACTGCTGCCAGCGCCAGTGCCACTGCCTGTTGCCCATCTGCTGCCTGCCACTGGCACTGGCACTGCCCCTTGCCGCTTGCTGCTGACAAATAGTTTGAATAATTGCCACAACTAGTGGCAAGGCAGCAGTCAGCAGCCAGCAGCCAGCACCCAGCACCCGACCCAGATTGTTGCAACCAATATATCATTCATTATCCGCCATGAAAAATTAGCAATCGCATTTTGTCTACCGCTTAAATGCAAAACTGAAGAGAAAACTGAAGGAAAACTGAAGGGAAACTGAAGGAAAAACTGAAAGAAAAGGGAAAAGAAACCGTTGGAGGATGGCAAACTTTTATCTGTGCAAAGGCAGCAGTCATTCCTCTGGGGGCAGGGCAGGGCTGGGCCGGGCACTGAGCCACTGAGGCAGGGGAATGTGCAACAAGGTCCCGTTCCGTCCCGTCCCATAGACAGACACCACAGGACCAAGTTTTTCCTTCAGTTTTTCCTTGGCATAAAAATTAGGTAATAATGATGGCCATAAAATATGATTTGCACGCCAGAGGAGGCTGGAGCCGGGAGGCGGCAGGCGGCAGGCGGGAGGCGCCTCTAAGAAAACTTTTCCAATAAAATCAGACATACTCTCCCGCGAAGGAGATGCCGCGGAGGTCAAGCCCCTGCCCCGATGCTGCCCCATCATCGATCATATCCATCTTTCCGAACGACAAAAAAATAAAAGGAGGCAAAAGAAGCGAAAGAACCGAAAGCACCGAAAGAAATGTATGCCAAAAGTTGTTGCTGCCTCCGAAAATGAATTAAAAAAGTTGCACGAGGCACAAGAGATGCGAGACGCGGCCCGTTGACGGTAATTAACTCTCGTGTCCATCTGTGGCATTCAGCACTTCCTTGTCTCTGGGTTGCATGCCCCATTCATTTACAAAAGAGATTTCTCCCTTCGTTCTTCCTTCTCGCGAAAGATGTCCTCGAGCGGAGCTCTACTCCGCTCTCCTCCGCCCTCTTCCCCCTGGAGATGCCCCGGATCTCCATCCTCTGGCGCTGTCCTCTCGAAAATGATTCATAATTATTGCAATGCGGCATCGCTTCGCTTCTGTCCCAGGCCGCCGCTGCTGCTGCCTGGTAAGAGTCATACATCGTGTCCTGTTGGCACCATAAAAATTGACAAATGTGTCTGTAAACTTGGCTAATAATGCCGCGAGTCCTTGCCTTGCCTTGCCTTGCCTTTCCGAATGGGGTGCCACAGCCACTGCCACAGCCACTGCACTCTGCTGTAAATGTAAACGCGTTGTATTGTGTCTGTCGTCAATCTCTCCGATGCGGAATGTCTGATAAAAGTGGCTTCCTGGCTACTGATTTTCCAAAAGCACTGCCTCTGGTAGTCCTTTAAACGGCTTCGGCCTCGCCGAAGAAGAAAGTTTCCTATCATTCAAATTAGTTAAAAGCCCAAAGGTCTCTTGGAAAGGCCCTTCTAATCCGAATATATTCTTGCCAGTCTTGCCATATTCCGTAACACCTCGGAATCAGGGAGTCACGGACTTCAATTTACGAAATGCGCCACAAATTTATGGCACACTTTATACATCTATCTATCGTTTGGCTGGCCTCCACAGAGGCAGAGGCAGGGGCAGCGGCAGAGAAGGCTTCTGGGGGGGAGGAGGCGGAGGGCAACGTGCACTCTATACTAAACCATAAATTACATCGTCTCTCGACTTCGTTTCGGTTAACTGAACTCTCAAGTAAGTCGACAGTCGACCCGTCGACCGTTGGTCCTGCCCCCACCCCACCCCACCCCACCCTTCTGCTGCGATTAGCGATAATATCTCGTCGCATTGTCATAATTCTTGGGGCTCTGCTGACCAGCGACAGAGACACACACACAGAGAGAGAGAGAGAGAGAGAGAGAGAGAGAGGGGGGGAGGGAGAGCGTTGAGAGCGGGGCGTACAGAAAAACCCATTAAAATCTCAATGGCCTCCCCCTTTTTGGCCTTCTTCTGCGCTTAGCCATCTTTCTAATCATCTGCCAATGACAATGACAATGACCTCCGAAAACCCCAACTCCTACTCCTCCCCTCGAGTGGAGTTTTGCTCTGTTTGCTGACCAAAGCAGCTGCTGGGGACGGGGGGGACGGGGGCTTTGGTGGCTGCGCTACTCTGCTCTGTTCTGCTGTTGATATATGGGACCATTTTTGGGTTTATCAAATGCCATCATCTAATTTTCATTAACTTGTTTTCTCGAATACAATAAATCTTTTTGGGGGTCCTCCTTGTTTACTCGAGGGTCCTCGAACTCAAATGCGGACAAAGTCTGGCTCGTCTCTCTATCAAAATACGAGCACAACGAAAACTGTGAAAGTTAAATGCGTTTTAGACATCTATAGTCTAGAGGTTATTGAGGGGTTCTTGAATCGGGAAGTTCAGTCACTGCAAAAACGATGTCTCAATTGGGAGGTACATATATACTCTCTTGCACTACCCACTATTTTTTGAACGGAATTTGATAATTTTTGAACTTTCCGCTCAACCGAAAGTGCTGATTAGTGCTTTGCGCTCAAATTCAAACATCATTCCGATGGTATCTGCAAAATACAGGCCAGAAGAGGTTCTAAAACCGAGTGGTGCTGCCGCATGACGCGCAACACCTTTAAACAAAATATTTACTCATTTATCAATTGGTTTCTGTTTCTCTAGATCCGATATCAATATCTGTCAATATTATCTACTCAATATTTTCCCATTTATTTTAGTCTTAAGAATTTCCCCGAACTGCCGCCTGCCGATCGGTTCATTGACAAAAACAAATAAATGCTGCCCCCTCGAATGATATTGATTAAGAGCGACGATTCCTACAGAGCCAAACGAAGAGAAAAGGAAGATGCAAGAAAAGAAGAGATTACGGCACGCTTTTGAAATGACCGCCGGTCAAAGGAGAAAGAGAGAGACAGAGAGAGAGAGAGAAGGAGTTCCAAGAAAGGAGTTCCAGTTGCAGTTGTGCGATCCTCTAGAGAAAGACCTGAGATTCCCACCGAATAAACAATAAAGAATAAAGGACATGCCAGCCACACGATTCCAAGGTTCTGCTGGATGCTCCGGATTCAGATTCGAGGCAGTGGCAGGCGGCAGTGGCAGCGGCAGGCGGCAGGCGGCAGTCCGGGGACAGGGCGTTAATGTGCGAAGTGCGTCTGAATGGATTTCATCAGAAATTTCGTTTTTTTTTTTGGGTTGCTCTCGAATGTATCTGTATCTGTATCGCTGTCTGTGTATCTGTATATCTGTACATCTGTGTATCCGTGTATCTGTATCTATTGTAGGTAGACGAATCTTGAGGAGCTTCAAGGCAGTAAGATAAAAGGTAAATCACCTTTTGTTTTGCGCTTTGCCCTCGAAATTCGAGTTCATTGTCAAGTTCAACGGAGAGGCATCGTCTGGCCCTCGATTCGTGTGTGTGTGTGCTGCGCTTGCGTCAAATTGTTTTGGTGCTCCTTCTGGCCCCAGCCCCAGCCCCAGCCCCTCCGCCCCCGCGACCCATCTCTCCGGAAGCCTCCACCGTCCGTTGTCTTCTGTGCTTCTGCAGTTGAAGTGTGGCCTGGCCTGGCCGGCTCCTCTTTGGGTTTTTGTTTTGGTCTTTGGGTCTCCTTCTGGTCCTCTGGTCCTCTGGTCTACTCGTTTCGGCCCTCTGGCCTCCCAAAAAAAGGATGCTGCTCCTCCATAAAACAAAAAGCTATTCGGAAAGTGACATTTATGTGTTTTTAATTCCTTTCACGGTGTGTGTTTCTTGTTTCTTGCAGAGAGTGCCATCAGTGGAGCACTGGAACGGGTGTGGAGTGCAGGAGCCCATGTTATGCCTTTTCTATGGAATTTCGAGGCTTTCGGGGGCAACCTTTACCTTGCAGCAGATCATTGAACTGCAGATAGAGGAAGATACTAGCCGCACGGCAGGGAGCGAAGGAGCGAAGCAGGGCGGTGACAGAAGGGAACAGGAGTTAGACAGCAGAAAAAGCGGAGAGTGCGGAATCTCTCAAGTGGGAACCAAAAATTGATGTGGAACTGGAACTGCTTTAAAAACCGATGCAACGGAATTTAGGGAATTTATTTAAGGACTCGGGGCTGTGCCCGCTAAAGCCCGATCAATAATTTGTTCTCTGATGGGCACCATCGATGGGAAATCTATAAAGAAAATCTCCTCAGATTTATAGAATTTTAGAGATTCTCAAAGGAATCTAGACAATCTATATGAAATATTTCAGGATTTTACAGCACTAGGCGGTCTTTGAAGTTGAAGGAATTGGATAATATTTATATTGATTCCTCTACAATTCTCGATATCCCCCTATTAGATACTCTCTCCAATTGAAACCCAATTAAATCGCAAAAGTTGCAGGTTCTTTGATCCCCACATTCGATTGAAAACCCTCGCCGATGTACCGATCTACCGATCTCCGAATACCGATATCTGTGGCACCATATTAATGGATGGCAATTAAGTGGAGCAACTTCATTTGGGAGAACAGAACGGAAAACAAGAACAGAGATCGAAATCGGGCAGAGAACAGATAGGAAGGGAGGGGAGGGGAGGGAATGGGAGGGGAATGGGAATATACCACCGAAGAACAGTTCCAATTTGTGGTGGACCCCCGAAGGATATTTAAAGCGAAAATCACACACAGACGGGGCGACGGTGGAGCAGGAGGGGGAGGAGGGGAGGCCCCAGAGGGCAATCACCTGAACATAAACCCTGAGAAAAGGGGATTTTGGGGATTGGGAATGCACTGGTTGAGTGTGCTGGAGGAGGGGGTGGGGGAGGGGGAAGGGCTGTGGTGCTGCAGAACTAAAAAGAGCTACAAAAATTATAACGAGCTTTAAAAACGGTTTTCGGTTCCTCCAGAACTCCTCTTCTTCGGGGTGTTCAAACAGAAAGAACCGCGCAAAAGAACGATGATGCCTCCTCCAATCTCCCCTCCTGCTCCTCCTGCTCCTCCTTCTCCTCCTCCTTCCACCTGCAGACGAGAGCGGAGTAGGAAGACTCCTTTTTGGTGGAACGAAGCGCAGCGCAGGGCAGCGCTAAAGTGGCCATAAAAATCATAATATAATGAAGCGGCGACTAAAACAAAATGCCATAAAATGCTTTAAATGAGAACACAACACAATAAAAAGGCGAAGGAAAGACCAGAGAAACGGCAGAGAGTGGGAGAAGAGACAGAGAGAGAGATGTCCTTCTTGGAATTCCTCCTCCAACGGCGGCCAACGGCGGCAACGGCGGCGGCGACTCCTCAAAGCTGAATCGAATTTCGGTCTCAAGGAGTGAGAAAACCAAGGAATTCATTCAACAGTTTGTAATCGAAATGGACAGAGAAACGACAGAGAGATAGAGAGAGAGAGAGAGGCAGAGGCAGAGACAGAGGAGAACTGCATTCAATGACCTGTAGAATAGGTAGAAGAACAAGTCCGAAAAAACGAAAGGAATTTCGCAATTTTTTTGTTGTTTTTCTTTTTGGTGGCGTTTAAATGGCGTCAAACCTGGAGATCGGCACTGGACGAATGGTTTACGATCTGTTGTTGGGGATTGTGTTTTCATTTGTGGGGCAAAAGATTTTGGCGGAATTTCTGCTGGTTAATGAATCGAAGAGGAGCAAAAAGAGGATTACTTTTTGGGGAATGCCATAACGATGATAGTAAAAGATGTTAGAGATTGTTTTTTTTCATATATATGATATTGAAAGGAATGTTCTTTTATGTTCCTTGTCCACAAATGATGATGGAAAAGTGGCTACAGAATGTTTTCTAAGGATTTATGGGATGGTAATGATAGTTGATCGAAAGGGGAATAGGTCTTTTCAGATCCAAGACCGACTTATGTTTCTGGAAGAGTTTCTTCAACAATTTTCCGTCCTGCAACGATCGTTTGAGTAATGCCACAAAGATTATTTGTATGTGATATTATTCGACTGAGAAGCATACTAGTTTTTCAGTTCTTCTACCAAAGTTTTCCATCAAATTCCTTGAGAGTTTCCCTGCATTTATGTGTTGTTTTTTCTGTCAGGGCTTTCCAACTCTTGACCCACAAAAGTTTCCACCAAAAACGATTTCTCCATTTGTTTTCCCTGCCTTCGAAGTGCTCATCATTTTTCCAGCTTTCTTGTTGAGCAATTTTTAAAGCACTTTTTTTTATGATTCTCTGGCCTAACAGATTTTTTTATGGTCGCGATCGTAAAGTTTTTAATTTCAGAAATTCCTCGCGAGTTCCTCGGGTTTTTTGGTGTGGAGGGCGCACTGGTAATTGGCATTTATAATGCCAACATTCGAGATGTTTTGGCTTTGGCCTTTTGACCCCCCCCCCATGTAACCCTTCATTGAGCAGGGCACCCCCTCCCCCTTCCGTAATGAGTGGAATGGCGGCGCGGAGTGGAGGACAGCGGATGAATTACACTCAATTAAACAATTTAATTTTTGATATCATTGTTGCTTTTACGATTACACTACACCATTGTCACAACTCGGGAGAGCCGCAGACGTTGCTTTGTAAAGTTTTCATTTTATTGACCATTAAAATGTGTTTTTTTGGGGGGGGGGGGGGGACATCAATGTACAGTGAGTTTCGGGAGTGTGGTTTGCAGTTTTCGATTCCATATCGAAAAACTAATTTATTTATGTGAGTTATGGCAGAGAAAAATGTTTTGGGGCTGTACATAATGATCGATAGCTACTGATAAGTTTTCGATTTCGCCAGTTCGATAAATTAGACTGGTTGCTTAGAAAAATATGAAGAAATATGTTATATATTAACAAAGCGATACGTTTCACTATCGATAACTATTTAAAATATACAGATTTCGATAACTAATCGATGGTGATTGCAGCAGCTAAGGCAGTTATCGATAATTCGGTGGATATTCGAGGATAGTCATGAGAGGTTTCTGTGTGAAGTGTGAATGCGTGATATCTCCATTGGGATGATTGTATAACCACGGTCTATCGATAAGACAGGAAACCGATCAATTATTGAATTGAATCTGTTAGTAAATGGAAATAAAGATCATTCTTTGATTCATTAGTTGGTCGTAGAATCGTTTCAAATGATATAGGGGACGGCATAGGCCAGTTCCTCTAAGCAATGTTCCACGTTCAGTCCATTTCATTCTCCACTGAAAGCGCCAATGGGATCTTTTTGACCCCATGAAGCGCTTTGTGTCTGTTAGGAATCTCATTTAATTTAGAGCAAATATCATAATAAGACCAGGCCTAATTGAAAGACGCCTGCGGCCGAGTAGGCGTGTCTGGTGGGGGCTGTGCTGCCTGTTTAAAATGCCATTAAGGAGAGCAGTACAGAGGGAGAGAGGAGTGATGGGAGCCTGCAGCTGCAGCCCCAAAAACCGATTCAATTCAATTCAATTCTCTCTCTCTCTCTCTGTCTCTCCATCCCCGTCCCCGTCTCCGTCTCCGTTTCTCTCTCTGTCTCAGAGTCTCTTGGCGCCCAGCGACTCACTCAACTGTTTAACGGAGCCACACGCAAATGCAAATATTACCATAATTATCGCACGTGCCCCACAGACCATGACTAAAGCAATCGCGCCGCGTCCATCTCAGACAATCAGTATAGTTGCCCCTTTTGCTGCAAGTCCACTCCATGGCACTCGTGGGGCGACTTCTCTCTTCTCTGCTTTTTACGAGACCCAGACACACGACGAGGCATGCAATCGAAATCTATTTACCATGCAGCAGCAGCAGCAGCAGCAGCAGCTGGAGGAGGGGTAGTCCGAGGGTGAGGGGGAGGGGGAGCGGGAGCGGGAGGAGAAGGCCAGCCCCCGAGTGAAGAAAGCGGCTCATTACAGGTTGCTGCCGCTGTTGCATTATAGGGTTATACTCTAAGCTTTTCAGCGGAGTAGATCTGGTGGCAGATCGAGTAGGTTGAAGGCTGGACTTGGGGATCGGTCTTGGCGGGAAAACGGAACACCAAGAACCTGGTATAGGCACTAAGGCTGCCACTTTTCTTGAAGATTTCTGTCATTCAATTTCTTATGTTTTTATTGCATTTTTTTCAGTATTTATGATGACGCACGGAACTCTCTTAAGATCTCCCAAATACCAGCTTGGTTTCATTCAAAGAACTGCCCGAAAAGGTAAGTCCTCCTCTGGATTCTCTTAGAAGTATTCGAAATCTTCAATCCACCTTCACAGTCTTCTTCCCATATATCTGTTAGGGTATGCAATAGTCGTTGGAATCGACTGGGAAAGGTTAATTCTTGCGGTAGTTTTGCTGTTGTTTTGGTTACATGCCACATGGCAATGGCAATTTATACCCCATATATGTCTCTGCCTCTGTCCGGCCCCTTGGCCCTTCGGGTACCTTCAATATCTCTCCATTCAGCATTCGGCAGCAGCAGCCCCTGCCCCTAATAAAAGTCACTTGATTGGAACTGCAAGTGGCTGCAACGCGACAACAAGCAACGGCAAGGGGCAACGGCAAGGGGCAACAGCGACGGGGCAACAGCGGCGGGGCAACAGCGAACGGGCAACGTTTTATTGGTTTATTATGGCGACGCTTTGCCTTCGGAGAACTCTGGGAGGTCAAGAGTCGTGGTGTGGGGGCACATTACAGGAGTTAAAACCAAAAAAAAAGAGCACAAATCGCGCGGTGCATGCACCTGTCGTTGGGAGACCCTGCAGCAAAAAGGAGGCCTCCTTCTCCTGCTGCTGCCTCCGCCTTCTCCTTTTCTCTCGTTTATATTTTCTTTTTTTTTTTTGGCCAGCAAAGCAATCAAATTTTATGGCCTTGTTGGCCTGGCCAAAACATAATAGAGAGATCACACAGCGCAGAGCAGCGCAGGGGCGCCGTCGCCGTCGCCGCATCCTCTCGTCCTCCCGCTCTCTCGTCCTCGCTCAACACTCAATCAATGCAATGCAGCAAAAGGCACAGGATCCAGAGATGACAGCGTGAGCGACAGGCAGCGCCGCGAGGGCCTCAAGGATACCCGTTTGGCCAAAGACACGGCCCTTGCAGTGGATTCACGCTGCCATCTCCAGGGGGCGACCTCATAAGTCAAACGAATGCCACAGCCCATCGTTAGCCTGCAATTGGCGGCGGACTGCAGTCAGTCGCTTGGCTTAAGTGCCACACAGCAGCAGCGGCGGCGGCAGAGGAGGCATGCCACACAGCAGCCTCGTTTCGGATATCTGAGTGCTTGCATCTAACTGTCGCATGAATTATGGCTCAAAACTCATACTCAAACTCAATTTTTACGAGTATATTCATTCTCATGCGAGTACTCCCGCCCGGCCTCTGGTTTTGTGTCCACTCTGGTTTTGGCCTCATGCCGCCGCCTGATGCTGCCGCCGATTCCCTGATTCTGCTGCTAATTTTATGGCCTCGTAAAAGCATTAAAAATTACGAAAATAAAACGAATTTCGCGGCAAGATGCAGATACTATCCAACGAATGTCCATTTCTCTCTCTCTCTCTGTGCAGCATTTTGTGGCAATTTAGCAAATGTCTCTCTCTCTCTCTCGGACAGCGGCAGGTGGCAGATCGGTCGAAAGATATAGCCTCGGTTTCGAGTGGGATTCCCCGCCGTTTTATGGCCCTGGAATTGTGTTGAGGAAATGCTTGATAATTGACTTGTTCTAAGGAAATTAATAACGACAGGTGGAAGACCTGAAGGAAATTCATAAGGGAAATGCCAGAAAATTAAGGAAACAGCAGAACATTTAGGAAAATGCCATACATAAAACTTCCCCTTTTCTTTGTTTTTTTTCGAAGAATTTTGTGTAAAAAGCATGCCCCATCTTCAGCAATAGTTGCCGATTCATTTCCCCCTTATAAATTCAACGATTTCTCCGACACTTTTCCGTAGAGATACATACGACCATCCTTGGGCCCCAGAAATATCCCACATTTTGCACATTTCCATCACATTTTCCACTTCATTTGCGGATGGGAATAAAAAACAAATGATGCAGAGATGCAATAAATATACAAAAATTTATTACAAATAAAACAACAATATTTGGAAAAACACTCAACCCTCGATGGGTGGCGGAGGGGGTGTTGGGAGGCAAACTTTCACTGTTAATTTTCTTGGGGGGGAGGGGGTAGCAAATATTCATTCAATTTGCGTTTTCTTTTTCGACTGGCGGTGGGGGGAGGCTTTTCTTCTTTTACGATTACATGGGGCACTCTCCCTCTCCCTCCCTCTCTCTTTCTCTCTTTCTCTGTGTGGAAAACAATGGAACTTTGAGGCACACCACACCACATTCGAGGGGCACACGCAATTGACTATCAAAAATATTTCGTATTTTTTATGGTTTTCTCTCGGTTTTCCGGGTTTTTTTTTTTTTGGAAAGGCTAATGGCAACTTCTGGAGTGACATAAAATCCCATTTTATAATGCATATAAAGTTTTAATACACCCAAAATACCACCCGTCCATCGCCACTCGCTGGAGTGGGGCGGGGGGTGGGGTGTGGGGAAATGTCAAACGAAAGCGGGTCGGCGGAGGGGGAGGGTACAATTTTATGCATACACTTTGATAGAAATTTTAGTAGAACATCAAATTTTATGCGCCACCAAAAAAAAAAAAGCAGAAAAACAAAAACAACAAGAAGTTGTGCATAAAATTGTACTTCCTTCCTGACTGGCAGCCTGTCGCACCCCAGGAGGAGGGGAGGAGGAGGAGGAGGAGGCGGCCGAGAAGAGGGGCGGCGTGGAACCACTTCCTGTCGAAGGAGTAAGTATTCTTCCTCCTGCCTTTCTTTTGCCAAAGGAGGTCTGTCCTTCCTATCGCTCATGGGAGAGTCCTTCTTCCTATCGCTTATGGGGGAGTCCGCCTTCCTTCCGTTCAGGCAGAGTGGAGAGAGAGAGAGAGGGAGGGGGGAGTAAAGTTTTCCCTTCTTTAGAGAAAAATCTGCTTGAAAAGGAGTTGTTTTTGATGGCAATTAAAATTAAGGTTGAATTTTTGTAACCCCTCGAGAACCGGAAATTAGTAACGAGTCGGACTCACTCGCTCTCTCCCTTACTCGCTCTGTGTGGGGAAAAAGAAGTCTGCCATCTGGAAACAAGATATCTACACTTTCGACTTGGAACTTCCAACACACAGATGGTGGAGCCTTTACCTTCGGCCCCCCCCCCCCCCCCCCCCTCCCAGGAAACGTTTCCCAATAACAACAAAGGCACTCTTTGGTGGGGTATGGGTATGGCGATTGGGATGCTCCGGAGGGCCATAACATTTGTGGAAGTCTATTTGCAAAAACGAAAGTCAAACAAACTTCGCATCTAATCACATGGACAAGAGGACACATGGAAGGCAGGACAAAGGACACAGGACACAGGACACTAGGCATACGAAAGTGAGACAAGACAGTGAAACAATGACTGAAGGAAATGGGAAAACAAAAGGAAAATTAAATGGAGAAAACTCGAATAAATTCGAAATTGGTAATGAAATGAAACTGAAAATCTTCAGAAGAGAAAACATCTTTTCCTGTGCGGAAAAAAAGACAACGTCATGGGGATTTTATGTGTCAAATGTTTGGGAACATTAAAATTATTAAAACTATATTTTAAACTATAAATAAATTATATCCAATGATTTCACTAGAATCCAAAGGGGGGGTGGGAGAAGATATCCCTAAGTTTCCATTTCGCCACAAGAAAACCCCTTGAAAATCCACAATCCAAAGAACCATTGGACCATCTGGCCGCTCCACTTCCCTTCGCTTCTTGCCCCACTGTTGCACAAAGAGAACTTCTGCGCCCCATTGAAACGAAGGAAATGAAGGAAAATGCTTGGACGACAGGATATGTGCGTTGGCATTAGCATTGACACTAATATGGATGGGGGGTGGGGAGGGGGGGTGTACCACATGCCACAGGCTACAGGCGTCTTTAATGACGCGTCAGCACACAGGACATACGCCCCCCCACTCCTGCCAAACAGAAGGGTTATTAATAAATTAATTTTTATGGCTCTTTAGAGGGAGTAAAAGGGGGTTGGGGGGCTGGGGGGTTGAGGGGTTCGGGGGGGATTGTGCTGTCAAAAATAGAAGCAAATTGCCATGAAATTCAATATATTTCAAATTGCCAGAGCACTCCCCAGCAAAAGGGACATCCTCTTGGATTTACTTAACGATTTTCCTAGAAGAAAACCCAGAGCCTTGGCGCTTAGATTGTATTTTGAAATTTTAATAAACATTTACTGCCTTTTTGGCTAATTTTGTGGCTGTCCCCCACGAGCTTTGGCCTATTTATGGAATGAATGTTGCAAACTGGAGGGAAAGGATTACTTTTAAGCAGAGTCATCAGAATTTTGAGGAGTTTCTGTCCAGGGATGAGGGAGAGCGACGAAAAGGAAGTGGCTTTTGGGAGGGAAGGAGTTTTACTTGAGAGACTCTTGAGAAGTATGGATCAAGGTTTTGACCCAATAACCAGGGTAAAAGTGTAACCCAAAGAATCTTGTCCATGTCCTGAAGCACCTTTGAAGCCCTGGAAAAGGTTTAGGCCTGATTGAAATGGGTAATAGAAATGACAGTAACAGCTTCAGAAGAGCGTCTCCCATCTGAGTGTCCGGCTGTGAGTTTCCCTTTGAATAGCCATGATTTCCCTCAACGCAAAAATTCTCCTAGGTGCCCTTGTTTCCTTCATATTCTAATTACTGCAAAAACGATGGCCAATTACTGACAGTAGACCCCAAAGAGGAGCCTAGGCGGTGGCCAGAAGGCATTGAACCTGCGGGGGGATGGACAATAAACGCATTAAACGTACACGTGTACGGAGTCGCGAGGTTTAATTAAAATTCGACAATGATAAATACAGAAGATACATTAATATGGCAACAGGCAGGCGATAAAATGTGATAGTGGAGAGACAATACAGAAAGCAAAACAGCAAAAAAGTAGACCCCGTGAGCAGCTCTCAAAGGGTTGTACCCTGGAATTTGTGTGTGGGAGCTTTGCGGGTATGATGTCTCTGGGGGCGAGATCCCCAAAGAAAGCCACAATATTTGACAAATTCAATCCACAATTTCTTGGCCATAGAGCTCTTCAAGTCTCTAGTTTTCATTCTCTCAACACAGGGTATATTTTAGCCCTCATTTGGACTCCCCTGCTGTTCTTAGCGTGCGTTCTTTTTGTTTCTATGTATTTCTCTGTTGATTTTTTAAGTGTTTGGCTTCAACACTTGACTTGTCTTTTGGCTACACTTTAATGCCCCTCGGAGAAGAGGCTACGGCTACGGCTATGGCTACGGCTTCGGCTCCATTCAGTTTCGGCCATTTGAAGTTTATTACCCGCGCACGTGTGAACCAAAAATACCGAAACGTACGGCCAGCAAATGTTTTCGGTGTGTTTCTTTAGCGTTTACAATGAAACCAGAAACCGGAAATTTGCCCATGGATTATACATAGATACTGCATAGAGCAGTGAGTGGCGAAGGGAGGCGAAGGGGTTTCACTGTAGTTGTAAGTGGAGTAGCCGGGGAGGGGCAGCCCAAAAGATGTCTGTCATTCGGTCTGTCTGTCTCAAATGGTGGGCTATGAAGACGTCTAAATGTGAAATTAAATATGCCACTTTGAATGAAATTAGACGACGAGATAAAGCGTGTGACATGGTTCCCATTTTTTGTTTGATTTTGATGGCGTTTAAGGGGAACGTTGAGAGGGACTCCCCCTTGACCTTCCACACGTCCAGTGTCCAAATAATTTCCTATAAAATGTTATAGAAATTCCCTGTTCATTCCTGAAACTTTCTTTCAGTTGAAAACAATTTTCTCACAACAATTATCTTCGAATAACAAATCACAAATCGAATTTCATTCAAATGGTAACAACTTTCTCGAACCCCCACTCGTGATGGAAACTTTTTCGAGTTATTGACAATTTCTTGCCCTCCTATGTGTGGCTCTCATTCATGAAATCTCTGCTTTTTTTTTTTTGTTTGTTTTTTCTGTGTAGATCTCAAGTCGCAGATAATTTGGCGAACAAAAGTCAGAAAGAGTGAGAAAGAGAGAGAGGGAGGGAGAGGGAGCTTTTCTTTTCATTCAAGGCACGTACTCGAGCGAGCGAGAGAGAGAGAGAGAGAGAGGTAGACCCACACGCACAGAAAGACAGATATCGCATCGATCTTTCGAGGGGGCGGGGTAGGCGTTCCATTTTATCGAGTGTTACCTGTGGCTCCCCGCGGGGGCCTTTGCAGTCGTATCGAAACGAAATTCAATCGAATCGCATTCTCATTCGCAATTCGAACAACAAACAAAAACAAAAATCTCGGCGGTTCATTCATGAAAAAAAAAGAAAAATACTTTTGGCAAACAAAAACAACTTACGGATCGATCGGAGGTACTTGAAAACAAGAGTCGAGTCATTCACGGTTATTTCGTAAGGAAAGGAAGGTTCTCCGGCGATGATCGAAGCTGGAGATACCCTATAAAATCCATGGATGGAAGTGGGAGATGAATCCGGCAGAACGGGGAAATCGAGAGCAAGGAAAAGCTATACCTAAAGAAAGTGAAAGAAAGAGGAGGCAAAAACAGAGGGAAAGAAAGCACACCAATGCTAGAAAGATCTATCATAAAAATACTGCGTGAAAAACCCCTGAAAAATTCACTAAAATACCGAATACTAACAGTAAATGCCAAAGAATTCGGAATACTAGAAATTAAAAAAAATTGCGCAAGCAACAACGGCTCAATTTTGCATTTAATACCAACAAAAACTACCACAGACAAATACTTAATACCAAAAAAAATACCAAAACACTTAATAATTGTAGAATATTCATAATTTCGCAAGCAGATATTTATTTATTATTATTTTATAATTTTTTGGCTATATGGCTGTGAGAAAAACAGAGAGAGAGAGAGAAAGAGAGTCTGTAAAAGAGAGCGAGGGAATGAGAGTGTCACAGAGAGTCGGAGTATGCTTCTATCAGTATCCTCTATGGACTCCTCTCGTTTGTAGCCACTCTCCTCTATTTTCATCTAAATGTCTTTCCCATAAACCAATCCGATGTTGGAATACCCCCTCCAAAGGGCACTTTTTTCAAGCGCAGGCGCAGCACCCTCCTCTCTCTGTCTCCCTCTGATTCATTGCAAATCATATTGGGGATATTCATATTCGTATTGCTGATTTCTGATTAGTCATCCGGTGTGTCCTCCAGCTCTTCGACTCGATTCGACTCTTGACTCGGATTTGCGCGTAGCCAAAAGATATGTACATATATTTTTATGTATTTATCTCACGCTTATTTTTATGATTCGCACTCGCTTATCTTTGGCTTGTTGTCTTCGGTCTTCAGTCTTCAGTCTCCCCTCCCCCTCTCTCTCTCTCCATCACGAATTTCGTGGCGCATACAAAACGGAGAAAATTTCATCAACAAAAACAGACAACAAAAAAAAAAAACAACAACAACGGCAACTGGTTTGCCTGATTAAAAGGTGAATGAATTCGCGAAACGCATTCAAAACATGAAATAAAAAAAAGAAAAGCAAAAGCAAAAGCACTTTAGACCCTCAGTCATTGTGGATTTTGGCCATACACTTTTTCCACTCAGAGTTTTTGGGGGTAGTGGTATCTGGAGATGGGAGGATCAGTGATCAGTATCTTTTCCTTTGATCCATGAGAGCGTTGAGCCCCCTTGATTGAAATGAATCCAATAGATTGAAGGATTCTCTAGGGTACATATTCCATGATTCCAAAAGAGAACACACTGATCGACCATAAGCTCTCGACGCACTCGAAATACTCGAACCCTTCCTCTTCCCGGGTCTTGGCCGGATCCTGTTTTGGATCATTCCGATTATGATTTGTGGCCCCTTTGCTGCTGCTCTCTCCCTGGAGCTGCTGGAGCTAAATGTCAATGGATGCATCCATCAGGTACAATAGCCAGACAGACGTCTCTGACGTCAATGCGGGGCTATTGTTTCGCTTTGTTTCGTTTTTTTTGCAAATATACATTTCAATTTGTTAAAATAACCATAAAAATGCCTAAAACGAATGAATATACAATATATACAGTATTATACAGACGGGGGGACGGCGCTTACTAATGAACGGAGCAAATAATCCACAAAAATCCACTAAAATCCACGACTGTATCTCTAATGGAAATTTACCCACTTGGCACTTGGACTTTCGGCTGCCCTCTCTCCCGCCCTCTCTCCCTCTCTGAAAGGCTTTGTTGTGCCACAATTGTTGCTTCTCTCTAAACAGTTTGTTGTGCAATCTATGCGGCTAAATGTCACTCTTCTTTTTTTTTATATTTTTTTGTACCCCCAACCCAAATTTTTGGTAGTAGTTTTCCCTACGATTGGGGGTTTTCCATTCCAAAAAATTTCCATTACAACGTATGTTGTAAACAAACAGCAGTCGGTCGAGTCTTTCCCTTGGAGTTCTTTAAGGGGTCAATGCGAGAGAGATACGACAACAACGCCAATGACGACGACGACGACGACGGCGACGGCGACGCGGGCGATGAGTGTGGGAGAAGCACGAGACTGTCAAGTGCGTGATAATCGCTCGAAATGGGGGTGGAGGAGGGGGAGGAGGAGCACTGATTATCGACTTCATTGTGGAGGCATTGCATTGCATAAAAATCAGTGGAAAGATTGGTAGCCCCCGCCCCCTTCGTCCGGCCAATGGAAGACTCTCCCCACTCTGGTGGAAGGGGAGGGGGGGTGGAAGTGTTGTTATTGCAAAATGCGATCTATGTGCAATCTGTATGAGAACATTATGATATCCTAAGGTCAAAGATCAACAGAAATCAGCGGTCATTCATGATGTCAGCATTCATATTTATGTGGCAAATGATTCATGAATGAACCGATCCCATGGATGGTTGCTGAATGCCTGTGTGTGTGTGTGTAATCTAGATGAATGCTGAAAAGGTTGCATGATCAACGATCGCACAAAGATCACTTAAGGCTTATGATTGCATGATCAATGATCGCTTAGACCGGCTTATGATGTCAGCAATTGTGGGGGCAGATAGAT
Organism: Drosophila pseudoobscura; assembly: GCF_009870125.1. NCBI lineage: Eukaryota > Metazoa > Arthropoda > Insecta > Diptera > Drosophilidae > Drosophila > Drosophila pseudoobscura. The sequence goes on from NC_046683.1 coordinate 57,438,617, forward strand.
ATGTTGTAGAACTTTATTGGAACTGATCATCCGAAATGATCTATAATCTAATCTTTAGGCCAAGCTACAATCGAACTGGAATCAATGATCGTTCCAGACATTTGAACCAAAAATATCTCTAAATATTCACTCTCCAGACAGTCCATATTGGGGATGGCGTTCCTCCGAAGACCACACTCCGAGATGATGCCATCTATTCCCACGTTGCGTGGCCCACAGCTGTATAGCCTCGATATGTCCACATTTGGGCGTCACTCCCCACGACAGGGCCCCAATCTAGCCCCTCCGCCCACTCCCTTGGCAGAACCATTCCAATGTCACGTTGCACGTTTGCAAAGTTTACGCACGCGCAAATGCAATGCCGCACAACCCAAATACCAGAGGAGGTAATTTCCTCTCCACCCCCCCCTCGCCATGGATTTCCAGGAAATTCCCCCCTCCGCCACGTCTCTCTCTCTCGCTGTGGGGCAAGTCTGTGTGATGTGATAATTCATGGAATTCTTTGGCATTGCGAAATATGAAGGAATGCAGTCGTCGTCGTCGTCTGGAGACCGATCCCAAGTCCAAGTCTGATTTTGTGTCTGAAGAATGCGTTGCACTGTAATCGAACTGTTGTGGCAAGACTGGGGCGTCGCTGCCTGCCTCTGTTGTTGCACTGATCTTTGGAGCAAAAAAAGAGAGGAGAGTTTTTGTGCTGTTTTTCTGTTTTGCTGGGGATTTTCATTTATTTTGTTTTTCTTTGTTTCTCTCTCTCTCTCTCTCTGTATCTCTATCTCCTTCTCCCCCCCTTCTGTTACTCTCTTCGTTTTGTGCTGTTTTTTCTGTGCCAAATTCTTGTCATTCTGCAGCTCCTCGGCTGCTTCTGCTGCATTTTGCTGTTGCAACAACATCAGCTCCTGCCTCTTCTGGTTTATGGCGCTGCCTCGCAGTCAAAGAGAGAGAGACACAGAGATATATAGGGAGAGAAAGATATATGGCAGAGAGGGAGACAGAGCAGGGGCTGGCTAGCTGGCTGGCTGTGTGTGTGTGTGTGGTGGTGCCTCGGTTTTTACGAGTGTTGCGTTTTTAGTGCTTTTTAATGACTTCTTGCGTGCCACATGCACATGCCCCCAGAATCGAGAATGAAGCCAAATGCCATGCCGCCATAGGAGTCACCGGCAAATGCAAAGTGGAACATGGAATGGTTTTTGTTGTTGTTGTTTTTTGTTGGGGGGCACACACACACACACACAGCCCCTCTTTGCCCCGCGCTGTTGCATGGTCCCGCATTTCGCTGGAATTCTCGAGGTGTCGTGGACATTCTTTTTTTTTCGGTTGAAATTAAATAATAAAAAAGAATGCAATCAAAAGTAAAAGAGGGATGCCACCAAATGTGGCAACGGGTCGGTTGGTCGAAAAATTAAAACATGAAAATAAATTAACAGAAAAACCAAAAAACCAACCCGCCAAAGGAAAACGGTTTGTTGTGCGACCCCTTAATGATGTTGTTCTACAAATTTCTTAATTTTTGTGGGTTGTGTTTGTTTTTTTTTTTGGGGGGGAAATGGCGTGACTATAAAGGAAAATGCATTTATTTTCCCACTATCGGAACGGGGGAAATGAACAGCCAGAAATGGGGGAATATTTAAGCTTGCTTTTAAAGAATTTTAAGGCAAGAGAAAACCTGTTTCTGAAAGAAAATGTCCCACAAAGAAGCTTCATAAAACTCTTCCCAAACGACGAGGATATATCCCGAAACTATCCTTTAAAGAACTATCTAATCCTTGATTGTCTATTCGAAGCATTCTATCCATCGTATCCCATAACTAGCCATCTCCTACGATGCCTCCTGGGACCCCCTACCCCTACCACATCTCCTTCAACTTGTCACCGCAAGGGAAAATCTTTTTCTGAAGGGAAATGTCCCACAAAGAAGCTTCCCAAACGACGAGGATATATCCCGAAACTATCCCTTAACCAACTATATAATCCTTGATCATCTAGCCATCTCTTACGATACCTTTTGGAACCCCCTAACCCTACCAGCTCACCTTCCACTTGTCACCGCAAGGGAAAATGTTCTACAAAGAAGCTTCATGAAACTCTTCCCAAACGACGAGGATATATCCCGAAACTATCCTTTAAAGAACTATCTAATCCTTGATTGTCTATTCGAAGCATTCTATCCATCGTATCCCATAACTAGCCATCTCCTACGATGCCTCCTGGGACCCCCTACCCCTACCACATCTCCTTCAACTTGTCACCGCAAGGGAAAATCTTTTTCTGAAGGGAAATGTCCCACAAAGAAGCTTCCCAAACGACGAGGATATATCCCGAAACTATCCCTTAACCAACTATATAATCCTTGATCATCTAGCCATCTCTTACGATACCTTTTGGAACCCCCTAACCCTACCAGCTCACCTTCCACTTGTCACCGCAAGGGAAAATGTTCTACAAAGAAGCTTCATGAAACTCTTCCCAAACGACGAGGATATATCCCGAAACTATCCTTTAAAGAACTATCTAATCCTTGATTGTCTATTCGAAGCATTCTATCCATCGTATCCCATAACTAGCCATCTCCTACGATACCTCCTGGGACCCCCTACCCCTACCAGCTCTTCTTCCACTTGTCACCGCAAGGGAAAATCTTTTTCTGAAGGGAAATGTCCCACAAAGAAGCTTCCCAAACGATGAGGATACATCCCGAAACTATCCCTTAACCAACTATCTAATCCTTGACTGTCTTTTTGAGCCATTCTATCCATCATAGTCCACATCTAGCCATCTCCTACGATACCTCCCCCACCAGCTCTCCTTCCACTTGTCACCGCAAATGTTGCAACAGTTTTTACTGTTTTGCTGCTGTTGGGGCAACTGCTGCAACTTTTGCTGCTGCTGTTTTGCATTCGAATGAGTGGGGATGCAGATGTGTGTGTGTGGGTGCCTCATCAACAACCAATGTGCAACAAAAACCAGGGAGACAACAACCAGCAACAGGAGCAGGAGCAGGAGCGGGAGCATCATCATTCCACATCCACATCCACATCCACATCCATGTCCGCATCCATGTCCATGTCCATCCGATGCTCTTTGCCGCACGGATTCATGGCTGTGGCATGGGGACGGATTTCCTCTGGGAGTTTGAGTTTCGGTGCGGCCGTGAGGGGAGAGGGTGTTCGTGCAACATTCCTGTATTCTCGCATTTATTGTTTTTGTGTGCTGTGTAGTGCATGCTGCATGTGGCAGAGAGGCCGAGGGGCAGGATGGATGGGGTGGCAAGCGTAAAAGCCGCAGCCAAACAAACACATTTCAATCAAAAAGCCCGACAGGGAACACGTGGGTGGCCTCCACAAGGGACACGGGAGTGGAGGCGAGACGAGGGGCAGGAGACGCCTCTGTTTGCCATGTGGCAAAGGGGGGAGGCCACGAGCACGTTGCACGGGCCACGGGCCACGGGCAGGGGCAGTGGGGAGGCGGTGGTGGGGGCGTGCCACCGCCAGCATAACTGTTGCGTTTGCTGGACGTCGAGGGGGACCGACCATGGGGCCATTGCCACACAACTGCCACAAAGTGGCACTTGCCAGGTTTTTGACACAAGTTGACGCAGCTGCAAGGATGGCTGCTGGCTTGCCGCATGCCAACGCAGGTTTCCACTTGCCAATGCAGCAGCAAAAGCAACAGCAGCTGCCACGCGGATACCACGGATAAGTGTTGCAGCAGCGGCAGCGGCAGCAACGTTGTGGCATGCCCAACTGATTTTGGCCAACAAACAAAATGAATGAAGATATTCGAAATGTGCAACATCGCCCGTGCCCCACGCTTACAAACGGCTTTATGTGTGTGCAACTTTGTCCTTGCGGCAGCTGTTGTGTCTGCCACGCCTCTGCCCCAAGGGCAACACTGCAGCAATACTACGCCGCCCTGCCAGTTGCCACTTGCCACATGACAGTTTGAAGTTTGACAGGGCGGAAAACATTGCAACAACTATTTGCAACAATGCAAAAATATTTCATTGAGAGCGAAATTTGAATAGAAAGACGAGAGGTGGCGGAAATGCAGCGACCATTGATACAGGACAATAATTCCATGTGTGTGTGTGTGTGTGTGTGTGTTTTTAGGATTTGTGGATACAATGCCGTTTATCGACTGCAGCCATACACCATTTATCGATTAATTTTAGTTTAAGATCTTAACTTTTGCCTACAGGCAACATTTGGGGAAAATTTGAATAATTTTCAAACGTTCAAACGCTCATTGAAATGAAATTTTACATTTATCGATAATAAATCGATGACTGACTGCATTTTGTAGCGATAAGTCATCGAACTAAATATATTGGGCGGAAAAAGGCTCATTTATCGATCATAAATCGGTGGAAAATTACAATCGAAATCAATGACGAATTCCCTATTTGACATTTATCGATAAATTGATTAGAATATGCAATTTTTGTATCGACAAGCTGTCGTTCTCCCTTCATTTGAACATCCTTCGACTTGAGATCGATTGCTCCTCATCATCTATATCGATAACTTATCGTTTATTATGCCCCTGTGTATCCGTGATATCTTTGGCTCGAGGCTTCAAGCACAGCGACAGCATTTCTCTGTGGTCTTTGGGCTGGGTTTTTGGGGTAATGCCCAGGCCCATTTGTAATCCTCACTCTTCAGTGTCCACCGCCCAAGCAAAAACGAGCTCCTCCTTGACACAGGCGAGTCTGTGGGAGAGGGGATGGTAGGGGAGGGGCAAAACATTTAGTTTCGGGGCAAGTTGTGGAGTATATAGTGTACAATTTGCTTTGCTTTCGTTTTAATTTATTTTATTGCAAAATGCATTTCTTTGCCTTCGGTTGTGGCCCTTTTTTTGGGGTACTTTCTTTTGGCCTCAAAGACAGACGACAACCCCCGCCCACAGACCCCCAGACCCGATCCGAACTGCAAAACTGGAACCGAGGCGAACCGAAAGTGTCGCCCGCCGCTGACTTTTGCCAGCGAGACAGAAACAGCAACAGAAATGAAAACAAATTTAATTTAAGTGTCAGTGACGCTTTTCATGAGGTTCCACCGAGAGAGAGAGAGAGAGAGAGGGGGGTTGTGGCGGAGGGGGGGCAACCGCAGAGAACTTGCCCCCGGAAGAAGTTTATTTTCTTGCTGCTTGCTGCAGTGTTTTCTTTTCTTCTTTTTTTTTTTTGGCTGTCACAAAAGTCAGCTGTCGCCTGCTGCAAGTCGAGGAGGGGTCAGGTCGGGTCGGGTCGGGTGGGGTGGAGGGAGGAAGGAAGGGAGGAAGGGAGGGAGGGTTATCATCATCGTTTTGTGTGGCAAAAACGACACGCAACACCATTATTTGCCACACACTGACAGGCCACGCTTCCTGCGGGTGTTGCATGATCTCACCTCCTGCCTCCTGCCTCCCGCTTCCCCCCTCCTGCTCTCTCTGTATCCCTTTATCCTTTTTTGTTATCAAGGACCTACGATTGTTTCCCCCAGTCCATATGGTCGTCCAATGGTCGTCGTGGTAGTCGTCGTCGTGGTCGTCGTGGTCGTTGTCGTCGTTATTTGTCCGCCCCGTTGTGTCCTTCAAGTGTTACTTGAAAACAACTTGAACTAAACTGCTGAAAACCATGCACTTGCACTCCATTCAGTCCAGTGCTGCCTTGCAACTTCCACTTGCACCTCCACCTCCAGCTCCAGCTCCAGCTCCACCTCTATCTCCATCTCCATCTCCATTGGTGCAACCGCCACGAGCAACCGAACCCTTGGCACTTTTCATTTTTAACCAGGTTTGGCTGCCTGACAAAACTTTTCGCCATTGGGGATACGTGTGTGCACCCAAGACTTTACTTTTGCTGTTGCTGGAAGCGCACAAGGACACTTGACAACGGCAGCAGCAGCAGCAGCAGGACTCTGAACTGGGCCCTGGCCCCCTAGTCCTAGCCCTAGCCCTGTCAGGCACTGTCCCTGACATTAAAGCCGCATTACGTGTCCTCGATGGCAACTTTAATTGCAGCCCAAAACAAGGTTTAAAATTGTTACCAAAATATCAAGCGAGGGATAACAAGAAGATAACCGATATGAAACACGCATGTGGCATGTGGGGCAGGCTGAAAATTATGATTCCTCATAACCACAAAAAAAACAGGGGTTTCAGGGCTCAAGAAGAAGGAGTTCTCCTTGTTGGAAAACGTTTCTCGAAGGGGTTAGGGAGAGCGGCTATGGAGATCGATGTAGGAGCTTCCAGGGAGCTTCCATCTTCTCCTCCAGATTTCAAGATTTTCTCTAGATTTTCCCATCATAGTTGGAACTTGTCTATAAATGGTTCCAGCTCAACACGTTTTATAGATTTTCCAGTCAAGAACTTCACAGCCGACCGAGTGGTACTGCTGCAAGACGCGCAACAAGTGGATTGTGATGAAGGAATGTGCCTGAAGGATCGATCGACTGCTTATTGATGGCTGAAAAGAGTTGGAGATTGGCTTGAACTACTCTCAATTTAGTTCCTGGTTCTTTCACCCACTGATTGATTTACTTGACATTGAAAGTGTCTCTCTCTCTCTCTCGCTGTAGTTCTCTCAAACGTCAGCGCTTAATGACCTGCTAAGTGAACGAGTAAAACATTTCCTGGATTGTTGATTGTTCAGATTGTTGGAGGTGCTTAAAGATCAGCGCGTGAAACCCAAATATGATTTAGCAATTAGCGGCAGAGGCGAAGGCGAAGGCAGAGGCAGTAAACATCGCACTAATGATCGCAGAAAACCCCACTCAAACGATGATATCATAGCCACAGCCACAGCTGTGATCCACTGATCTCATTTGGTATGCGATGTGTGCGATGCAAACCCTAGAGAATGTGCAATAGAGGCGATGCGACGCGACGCGACGCACAAACAACAGATGACGTATGCACCTACTGGCGCGCACTCAATGACGTCAGTCCTGCGGCAGTCGGGTGTTGCATTGAATGTGTCATCGATTGTGCATCGATTGTTTGTGTTTGTGTGTGTGTGTGTGCATCGATTGCATCACAGCCATCACAGCCGTCGTGTGACTAGTCATATATTGTGTATACAGAGATCTCTATAGAGAGATCTTTCGGGTGACTAATGCCACCATCACCATCACCATCATCATCATCATCATGATCATCATCATTGTGAATGTGAATGTGGGTCAGGCATGAATTTGCATTTGGCCAAGTCTATTTTGGGGCAGCAGTCGGCAGCAGTCGGCGGCAGAATAAAATACAAAAATATTTTTGGGTCATAAAATCAGCGACAGAATTGCGAATTAATCATAGAACTCAAGCGGTGCCAGGCGTACAACCAGGTGGGGGTTTGGGGATAGCTAAGATATTTGGAGGTCTAGACAGAGGGAATACCCTTGGATAATGTAAGGGAATGATCGGTGGGGCTTTACTCTAGGTTTTCATTTGGGGATCTATATGTTTTTCAACTCCTTTTAACATTAAGGCGGAGTACGTATAGCCGCATTTCTCTAGTAACGCAGCAACGTCCAAGAAAAGTACAGTTTCGTGGGCCAGAATCAGTTGTAACGTTTTTATCGACGCACAAAAGGAGTTAAGTGATGCCCATAACGAAATCTGTCGGTTTTCCAACTTTTCTTAACTAGTCGTCTAAGAAAAAGTACAGTTTCGCGGGTAAAAGCAGTTCCAACGTTTTTGTCGAGGCACAAAATTGGAAAATTTACTTCAGAAGTTCCAGAAAAGAAATTCCATAGTCTCCAAAGACTCAATCCTTAAGAAAAAAACAGGATATACTCTCGCTGTATCCCCCGTAGTATCTTCTGTAATAAACCACAACCGAATAATACGAATAACAGGAAACAGAAACCAGAAACAGAGAGTAGAAAACACACACACACACAAACACACTCATAGACACAGAAAAGAAGAGTTGTTTTGTTGGCCAAAATCAATTGACATGATTTCCACATTGCCATAACAACAACAACAACAGAAACAACAACAAGCAACAACAAATGCTGGTAACCCATATATCGGTTGGGCCTCGTCCCGTCCCGTGTCGTGGTACGAATGTTGGCCACCCAAATACGCAAATATCCTTTCGTTTCCTTGCCTTTGCTTTGCTTTCAAGCCGGAATGATCGATCAAACGTGTGCGGGGCGCACATCGCCCCATCGGGGTTGCCTTGGCGACCATCAAACTAACCTAAGCCAAGTCGAAAGCTAAAGCGTTGGCCAGAAATCAGTTGAGTTGAGGCCACCAAAGGAGCAGGGACACAACCGATCCATCCGATCCAACCGATCCATCCGCCAGAAGACCCAGAAGGACCCACGGAAGAGCCAGGAACCAGGACCCAGGACCCAGGACAAGATGTGCGACTGTGGATGCTATTCGTATTGTCTGCATGACAGCGGGTCCTGCTACAGTCACTACCATTCGCATTCGCACTCGCATTCGCATCATTGCTGTGCGGGATACAAGTATCTGAAGTGCCTCTGTCGCTATTATCGTCATGTGCACTGCACCTGTTCCTGTTGGCGTCGGAAATGCTATCTTCTGTAAGGAGAAGGAGAAGGAGGAGGAGGAGCAGGAAGGAGGACTCCTAGAAGGATGAGCAGCACACACCACACACACACACACACACAAATCACAACTCAAACAACGCAAATCACACAGAAATCACATGATAAAGTCCTTTAAGTAGTTGCATAACACTTGGCTGCATCCAATCGAACACAGAGGGAAGGAGAAACGAAAGGAAAGGACAGGAAAGGAAAGGAAAGGAAAGGCAAGGAGAAGAAAAGAAAAGGAGAAGGCGTCGGTCGTCGGTCGTCCGGTCGTCTGGCAGTGGGTTTTTTTGTGTGGCAACTAGCGTGCATACGGGTCGTATGTGCAACGTTTTCAGTTGTTTGTGTGAGTGCGAAAGAGAGAGCGAGCGAAAGAGTGTGGTGTGATGTGGGTTGGTAGGGGGCGTCCCGTGAGTGCTACAGTGTCTGTGCTGTTTGTCTGTGTGCGTGTGTGCGTTTGTGCGTGCGAGTGTGTGCCTTCGCCTGGAGAAAAATGGTTCAAGGATGCGGCCAACATGGTTATCGACTGCGTGTTTCAAGTTGCAAGTTGCAAAAAGAATACACACTCATTCGTTGCACCAAAAACAAACCTTAATCCAAAAACAGTTCCAATTAGTGCATAAGTTTTAATCACAACCCCAAACACCCACACACACACACACACACACACATCACATATCGTTATCGATATATACATGAATGTTGTAGCTGTAGTTATCGATCGATAAATGAACGATCAACTTTCGATTGATGTTCGACTATTTTTTTTTTTGCCATATTTGTAATGTCGTTTTAATCAAATCAAACCAAACAATCCAACCAAATAAAGTTTTACTCCAACACCACACAAAAGGGAACAAAATTGTTTCTGGAGGGAAAGAGGAGCTGCCTGTTTCCAAAGAGATCAAGATGTGGAATATTTTGTGGAAAAACGTCTACCAAATGACACTTTGTTGGATGAAAAGGTTTTTTTTTCTATGCCCAAAAGAGGAAAAAATTACAAGAGTAGAGAAACTTCTGAAAACTTGAGGATTAATAGAGTTTTCACAGTGTGTAGGAGCATATGTTATGAAGAAAGACCATCTTCTGCAGAGAAATACCATCTTCTGTAGAGAAATACCATCTTCTGTAGAGGAATACTATCTTCTGTAGGGAAAGACCATCTTCTGTAGAGAAATACCATCTTCTGTAGAGAAATACCATCTTCTGTAGAGAAATACCATCTTCAGCTGAGAAAGCGAACAGAAGCAATGAAGAAAGGAAACTATATCCAAGGAACTTCTAGTAGAATAAGAATTCCCAAGCCAGAAACTCCATAAAGTGTTCTACCATAATGTTTCAGAGAAGAGTAACGGAAAGTTCAATCATTCTTAGGGATGCAACCTCTTCTTGGGGAACTCTCCCCAGCAGTACAGTAATCCTTCTCATTTGTGGCACCCACAAAAACCGTATGGCCAAAAACCAATCCCCATTTCCATCTAATTGGTAAACAACCTCCGCCACCAAACATACCCCCGCCCAGTCCAGTCCAGCCCAGCCCGCAATCCTCGCCCCCCATTTATATGAATTATGAATATTATGGGGGCTCCTGCCGTTCCTGTAATCATCTTTTGCTGACTTTTGACTTCGATAAGTTGCTCCTCTTCTGGTTTAACGTTGACATTGCCCAATTGGCCATATGCAAATACCAACAAAGAGCCTCTCTAAGCCCCCCATTGCCATCGTCCCTTGTGACAGCTGTTTTTCCATTCCCCCCCCAAATATAGTAAGAAGAGGAAAAGTCAAAAATGGAAATGTTGTTGTCATTATGTGCATTGAATTACGTTTATTTGATGCCTCCAACCCCAGACCGAGACCGAGACCCAAACACAGACCCAGCCCAACCCAACCCTCGGAATGCCGACTGCCGCCATCCCATCCCTTGCGCTTACAGGAGGTTGCCAGACCTGACAATGATTATCCGCCATAACGACACCTACACCGTGCTGGCGCCCCTGCCCCTGCCCCCCTGCCGCTGCCCCTGCCCCTACTGCCTGCCCATTAAAGGTGTTCCGGCCGACAAACAAGGTGATTATGGCCAAAAGCGAGTTGCTCTCTGGACTCCCTGCTAATGGACTCGGTCAAATGTCCTGTCGGGGCAGGCGAAAATGCTTGAAAAAAAACAGCAGGCCAAAATGTACGTAAATATAAGTATATTTGTAGAAGTCCGGACCGGAGTCCGGACTACGCGAGCATTTATTTAAATTTTTTGTTGTTGTTTTTTTTTTTTTGCACTGCAGGTCCTGCAAAGGACGTGACGGTGGGACTGTGTGTGATTGCTGCGAGTGTGGCAGAAATTCCGTCTTTTTCTACTGGAAAAATTTCACCGACTGCCGCCTCATGAATATCAAATGATGACGCAGCAGTGTAGAGTGGGAGCCAAAGAGGGTGTGGATTGGTGGGTGGGGGCGGCGGTGGTACGGACGGTTCGTATCAACTTTGATATTGGTTTTTGATTATCCTGCAATGAAGGCGGCTATATAATGCAGGGGGTGGAGCAGGAGGAGGGTGCCCGGCTGTCACATTCCTGTTAACATTTTAATTAACATTTTTGTTGGTAAAGCGTTAAAAATGTTTCGGTCATTTGCTGAAGAAGCCCAGCAGCCAGATGGGGAGCGAAAGATATGGCTAACAATGTGAACGATTTGCCATTATGGGGGTTGTCGATGGCCAAGGGGGGGTACAGGCTGCAAATGGGCTTTAGATACTCAAGTTTTTTTTTTACAGAAATTAACGCTAAGTTTGACCAAAAATAGGCTTCGGTTTTCATTTACTTTTTTCGTTTTCCGTTTTCATTTTTATGTGCTCCCGTTTTCAGAAATTTTTATCACATTTTCTGACGTCCTGCTAAAAGCCCAATTAAGTGCTGTTAGGCGCCCAAAATCTTCTGCTATAACCGATAACCGACTCGCGTCGCGTCAGCTGTTGGCACGAAAACGAAAAGTGATGTTGGGTTGGGTTAAAAATTTTTTATAAATAAAACCACCAACTAAATCGATCTTCTTGTGGTGTCAAATTTGTGTTTATGCATTAATATGGCATATATTTTTTTCTTTGTTCCAGTTAAGATTGCTTTTTGCCGTTTTTATGAAAACGGGAGCACCAAGTTTTGCGTTTTCAAAAGTAATTCGGATAATTTTGGCGAAATTGAAAACCGGTGCCTGCCTGTTTATAACTGGGCCGTCACCGAAATACTAAAAATACCAAGAATATACCACAAAACAACAAAAATACCAGAAAAATTATTTTGCAACTTAAAATACCGCAATATAAAATATATAATAGAAAATACTACACAATAATACTGATGCTTTGGCGTGACGTGATCCAAGGCTCATATTATTTATAAATTATATATACAAAAATACCAAACTAATACCAAATAATGTGAGGAATCGTTTCATTGGTACATTTTGAAAGGCACATCTCAGAATCGACAAGAAAAATAACACAAAATACTGCAGATTCTTTTTAAAGTCGCCGCAGAAACGACCCCCGAAATTAGTAGCTCCTTATAAGTACCCCTCTGCAGCACTCATGTTTTAGCCAGTTTTTATGGACTTCGGCATCATAAAATTTTCCAGCTGACTAAATTTAAATTGCGCATGCTGAAAAAAACTCACACACGAAAAAAAAAACTAAAGCTCTTCGTCCAACATCTTTGCAGAATGATAGCGCGGGAGGAGGGCAGGCGGAGGAGGAGGTGGAGGCGTTGTGGCACGCGGACAGGTGGGGCTGGCGGACAGTGGAGGAGGAGGCGTGGCTGACGACGTCGTCATCATTCTCTCGGTGTCTGCGCCGCAGCGGCGATGGTGGCGGCAGCGGCGGCGGCGGCGCTTGACTGCAACAATGTTGCCGCAACATAATTGTCTGGTGCTTAATGCGCTTGTATGCTCGATTACCGCTAGCTCGCTAGCTCGCTCGCTGGCTAGCCTTCCTCCTTGTGGCATAGCGCCCCATCGCCGCACCCCCGTCCACGACAATCACCCCTCGACGTGCCTTCATTTGCTACAAAATTGCAACGCCAGCCGCCAAAATGAATGAGTAGAAAATATGAATTGTTTTCTTTGGCTCGTCAGTGGGGCATGGTCTAGAGGCTAAGGCGATGATGGGTAGTGCTTCACGAGTGCCGCTGCAGAGGGGGTCAAGAGGAGCGCCCGAGGGGCGGCGCAGTAGTCGTGTCCCGTAGGCGTATGCCCTGTCGGCCGTGTGTATAAATCTTCCCTCCGGAAACCCCCCCCCCCCCCCCCCCCCCTCTTCTTGTGTGGTCCGCGGAGTCCGCCTCGAGTTTATCGATAAATAATCGCCGTATAATTCATGGCCTAGCGTTTTTCCCAAGGTACCTGGTAGTTTTCCCCAGGAAAAGAAGGATATTTACACACAATTTATGACAGTCCACTTTATGGGCCCAACAAGATGGCAAATATCGATAAAGATATATGATATTGGGGCCCCAAAATGTTAAAGGAAGACTTTCTCTGCGGGAAATTTGCGATTTATTGGAGTATTATCCTACAAAACGCTTCGATTTGTTACATGATCTTAAAGTACTTTCTGGGAGCTCGCTTCTGTGGGCTCCACCGTGATCTTGAGCTGCCAAGCTCCATCGTATATTACTTTTGTCTCTACCTGTCATCATATATCCTTGTCCAGTTCTTCGGATAATCATCATTTGGCTTCAGCTTTCAAAGTCATCAACCTGTGCAAAAAAATAAAGGGAAAAAAACGAAAAATCAGTTTAACAGGAACCCGTCAATGTGGCAGCTTCCGCCTGCCCCTGCCCCTGCCCCTGCCCCTGCCGCATGGCCCGTCTCCTTCCCAGAGGCTCCACCAATCAATTGTCAGTGGTTCCTTTTCACACTGTTTGCCAGATCTATTAGCAGCGGCATGACACAAAATGCTCTGGCCATCAACTCTGTCTGCCACAGCAGCCACTGCCACTGCCAGTGCCGCCGCAAGCCCCCCACCCCTCCCTCGCCCCCATTCACCATTCATTATGTCTGTCTGCATTTGACTCTTACTCTGACTCTGACTCTGACTCTGACTGTGGGTCTGGGTGCAACATTGTTGCATATGAATTATGCCTCGAGAGGCGGACGAACAGAGGAACAAACAACTTAAGCGTTCAAAACAACAAAACAACAGAGAAAAAAAAAGAGAAAAACAAAAACACTGAAGTTTTTATTTATTTTAATTCTGCTTAAACCCTCTCTAGGGTGCACCCCTTAACCCTTTGGCAGCTCCCCTGCCCCCCTTAGGCCTGCCTCCGTTCGGCAGACTGTTAAAAAATTAAGTTTAGTGCAACGACTGATGATGACGCGACGACTTAATGATGCTGCCGCTGCTGCTGCTCACACAACTTTGTTGTCTGTGGCAAGAAGATCCCTCAACCGGAGACATCAACCGGAGACGGAGACGCAGACGGACCTGCGGACGGAGACGGCAATTGCAAATCATTGAAGTCATTAGCACACCAGCCAAAGAAGAGCATGGGAGAGCTTGGGGTTGTCGGCAGGGAGAGGAGGGGCCTTGAGAGGGCTATCTGCCATGTTTTCTTAGCCATTTGGAATCATAGTTAACTGTTTGCCAACAACAGAAAAAGTGCTAGCAAAAGCAAGAGATCGAAGCCATAAATGCACTTCCACATTCCCATTTTGATGCCAGAAGCAGATTTTGGCAAAAAATTCGAATAAAATCGCGGCTGCAATGGAGTATAGAATTTTCATGAATTATAAACAATTACGTGGGCTCTTTTTTTGGAATACGGATAGGGTTTCCTTGGGGATAGAGTTTCCAAAGAAGATATGCAATATCGTAGACACCCTGTGGAGGTGAGGGCATATCTGAGAGATACAAATATTTTGCCTACTCACGCTCCATGCTCCCATTGTGTGAGATCTGCTCCTCTGGCACCCTGGCACCCTGGCACCGAACCCGAACCCCCTACGGCATGTCTGGCACTCACTATCTACAAATACATATACATATGTATATCCACTCATTCCTCTCCAGACTATGCGCCCTCTCTCTCACTCTTCGGGTAATCGCGATCATCTTTCACTTTCTGCCGCTGCCGCTGGCGCAGGCGCAGCAGCAGCTCTTTTTTCCACTGTTTGTTGTCGTTGTTGCCCCCCCGCCCCCCACTATCTCTCTCTCTCTCTGTCTGAGTCTGCCTCTTTTTTTGCTCTTTGGCAAATGCAATTCAGACAATTCCATTCAACGGACACCGTCTGTGAACCCGCCTGCAACCCCTCGCTCGTGTCTGCTGCAACAATGTTGCAAAGTGAAGTGCAGTGCAAAAAAATTGCACATTTTGTTGCAGTTTCTTGTTGTTGTTTGCTCGAGTCTCTCTCCTGCCGTCTTGTGGGGGTATAATAATTTTTAGGAGAACTTTGCAAGGCACAGAGGAATGCATTTTTGCATTTTTTGAATAATTAATGCAGATTATGTCGCCAAAAATCCACCACAGAAGCCGCCGTCTTATGTGTGTGTTTTTCCATAGCCAAAGTAATCTCTATCATTGTGTTTTTTTTTTTGTTTATCCCCCCATAAAAGATGTATCTTTAAGAGCATCTACCGCTTCGTTTCTCAATATTTTTCTTTGGTTTTTCCAAAGCTTTTATTTGTTAGTTTTGCTTGTTGCCATTTCTGTAGTTGTTTTTTCTTGAATTTGTTGCTGTTTTTTCGCTGCATTTGTTGCTATTTCCCCTTTCTGGCCCCCCGCCCCCGCCCCCCCTCTGTCTTTTCGTTTGCTGCTGCTGTTTGTTGCGAGTATTTTCGCTGACAAACAACAAGTCTTTTTTTTATATTTTTTTTCTTTTTGCATTTGGTTGCAGATTTCCTTTTTGCGTGTCTTGTTGGTATTTTTCCAGTGGGTTTTTCTCTCTCTCTCTCTACCCGTCTCTCCCCGTCTCTCTCTGCTTGAAATTTCCTTTCTTTTCTGTTGATTTCTGTACATTTTTCCGTCCGGTAATTATTAATTTTGACGCGAACGCAATTCAAAATTCAATAAATGAAATAAACAAACAACAAATTACTCATACGGCACGTAAGCCCCCGAAACACACACACACACACACAAACACACACAGAAAAACCGAGAAACAATAATAATTATTTTGTTGTGCTGCAAAAAAAAATCTGCGCAAAAACATGCAAAAATTGTTTTTTGACCTTCTCCCGAAAAAGTGCCCATGACTGTTCTGTTGATGGGGCTGCTGATGATTATGATGATGATGATGATGATCTTTATCGTGATGGAAATGACATTTAGTGACAATAACAAAAACATTCCACAATTGTCACAGAAAGAGGGGCGGTGTACAGAGCAGGGAGGGGGGAGATATACGTACTCTCTATAGAGAGAGGCGGAGTGACAGAGAGAAAGCAATGCCACACAAATTTGCTGATAAAAACAGAAATGAAAACAGCAAAAAGAAACGCAACGAAAACCAAAACAAAAGCGAAACTCAAGTGAAAACAACAATAATCATAACAACAAGACACAAAACAAACAACAAAAGAGAGTATATTCAGGGCCGGAACTGATGATACACTCACAGATCTCTCAGAGATCTATCGTTTCCCAAGGCAACAAAATGATATTGAAATTCAATTTGGATACAATTTTGATTCAATTACAGATTTTGTGGAAATATCTCTAAAAATGGAAGAGATTTGCTTTGGAAAAACTACGTCCATATATCAGTTCAAATAATCATCTGATCTCAATGAATTTCGGATATTTTATACTCGATGGCATTATATGGTTAGCAGTGGAGATTTGTGGCATTATCTTATGAAACAGCAGAGTTATTTCCTTGAGGATTTGGTTTTCTGGATAGAAAATAGTGATCCAATTATGATGATTTTTGACTATAATGTTCTTAACGACATTGGAAGACTTTTCTGTTCAGTTTCGTTAAAATATCTTTAAAAACAAAACAGTTATATCCCTAAAGGTTTTACCCCCAAGTAATATCACCGAAATGATTCAAAATAGTGTTCCGATGCTAACGGAAGGTCTAGTACCACACACACACACACACATCCAGCGAATCGTAATGCCCTCTCTTAGAGTACCAATAACCATGGACTACTTGCCAAAAAAGAAAAACACAAAAAAAAGAGAGCGTTGTTCATTCATTTTGAGAGCGCGGTACACGGTTCATAGCGGTACGCTTTCGGCTAATGTATGTCAAAGTAAAACGCAATTTATGATATTTATTACGTGAGCCAATTCCAATTCCAATTCGCGAAAAAACGTACAAATCTGTGCGCTCTATGGGGAGTGGAAAAAGACGCTAACGGAGGGGGGTGTGGCGAGGGGGGTGGTAGATAAAGCCCTGGCCAATATGGAATGGAAAACCGCAACAAAGGAAAACACAAATAATTTTAATGAAACTCTTTTCGGAATTTCATACTTTTTTTATGCTAATGCAAACAAACAAAAAAAAAACCAAAGCGGGGAGAAAATTGCTAAAAATGAGGAATGATGGTGTGGCGGATGGTATGGGGGGGGGAAACCCCCAAACTGTATAATAAATGTGAGAAATGCTGAATGGATGGATGGATGGATGGATGGCAAAGAAGAAAGACAGAGAGACAGAGAGATAGTGAAAGTGGAGGTCAAAGAGTTCATTGAGTTATGAGATCATCGAGGGTTAGGACAGAGACATGGGAACCCAGCGATATGGATATGTAAATGCTGGTCAAAGAGGTCAAAACTGGCAGTCTAGGGCACTGTCATGCCATGAATGCTATGAAAAGTCTCTGTGTGTGGCATATACAATCTAGAGTAGAGTGCGAATGGCATGAAAGCGAGAGTTGCAATTACCCCTTGCCTTTCGAGGGAAAGCCCTGTTTTGGGCGGACAGGTTTCTTGTACTTGTGGGCAATCTTTAAGGGTTTATGTGTACTTCCCTTCTTTTTAAATCTCTTTGTTTTTCCCCTCCACGTAAGTACCATCATCGACCTTACATCATTAATCTACAGTTCGGATATCATAAGTCCTTCACTTGTGTGATCTTTTCTATTGGCCTTTGCCCTTCTATCTTTAATCTCTAGATCTGTGGATCTTTCACAACGTATCTTGAATTGCTCATCTTTACCCCTATATCTTTGGTGTCATCATTGATCTTAAATCTTGAAAGGCTCATTGGATAGGAGTATCTTCTATCCTTGAGCTTTTATCTTGAGTGTAACTCAGGTTAGTGGCAGAGTCCTTGTGTGGTCTTCTCTCCCATTTTAAAGAATATTCCTCCTTAAATGCCATGGACTGTCATCTTTTATAAGATCTCGTCTATAAGCTTCTCATTTTTGGTCTATCCTGCTCTTTGTTGAGGTCTTTGTTGATCTTTAAAGGATGAGACGCGGCTTTATATCTTTGCGACATGTGTCCCACAGATTTTAGCAAATTTTGGCAATTTTCTACAAATTTATTTCCCAGTTTTTACACGTCTACAATAAATTTTCTCCAAGAAGCGCCATCTTCATAGCTTTGGCGATTTCTCTTCTTGCGAGTGGAAGAGCTCTTTCTCTCTCCCCCCCGCCATACCTTTCACTCCTCCTCTTTCCCTTCCGTTTCTTCGCTTCTCTGCTCTGCTCTCCTCTCCCCTCCTTTCCCCTCTGCTTCTTTATGATTACTCTTTTTCAAAGACCGCAACTATTTCATTTATTTCGTAAATTACTTTGTTAGCGCATTTTTTTTCGCTTTCATTGTTGCTGTTTTTTTTTTTGCTTTGGCTTTTGCTGTTGTTATTGTTTTTGCTGTCATTAAAAGCCAAAAACGCAATCCACACGCACACACACCTGGTCACATTTGAAGCCACCTCTGCTTCTGCCGCCGCCGCAGTCTCAGTCTCAGTCAGCGTCTCTGCCGCGGTTTGTTTACAAAACAAAAACTCTTTTTTTTCCAGGTCAAATTTGTTTACATTCCGCTTCTGAAAACTGGGTCATTGAGAGGCCATGGGCCAGAGGGAGATGGCCAGAGAGAGACACCACACGGCTCAGGGCGGGCGAGGGACAGAGAGGGAGACAGCGAGAAGGTGAGCGCTGGAGGAGACTCTCGACTCGAGTCGCGCGTCGCGGCGCGTCGCACATTGAGCAGCCAGGCAGCGGTGGCACGTTGGGGAAGGCTGCCGCCTGCCTGCCTGCCTGCCTGCCACCAAGCCGTATTTGAACAGGAAGGTGGGGCAGGGCGGCCTAATTTTGATGGTGGGTCTCTCTTCCACTCACATTCCTCCTTTTTTTAATGTATACATGGAAGGATACTCTTATGAATGAGTCTTTTTACATAGGCCGCAACCCCAAAGGCTCTACCAGAAGTCGGAAATCATCTTGGGCCTCACCTCTCCATTCGCATGTACCTTGTGCTGCCTGCAACTGTTGGCGATTGTTGTTGAAAACAGAAAACAGCTTGAAAATCGCCGACAAACAACAGGCAGCAACAGCAACAACAATTTCCACAACAAGCATGCAGCAGCAGCGGCAGCAACAACTACTTTTGGGGCATGCCACCAACGGCAAAGAGCAACAGCAGATAACGAGCTTTGCTTTTGCGATGTGGTCTGTGGTTTTTGGTGTGACCGTCCCAGAGACGCGGAAGGCTAGTATTTTCTTGGGAAACTTGAAGACATTTTTCAGTATTTTTCGGAAGTAAAGTTGAGCTTCCTTTTGGGTATTTTCACGGAACTATCAAAGGATCAACGATCGTAGGACTGCCGGGGCCGAAAGCTTTTGGTATATTCTACTGCTAGTATTTTTCACGAACAACTCTGGTCACACCGTCCTCGAAGATCATTCGAAGATTGCGATTTGTGTGTGTTTGTATTTGGGAATTTCCGCTGCGAATGTTGTTTTGGTTGCAACAACAACAAACGGCAGCAGCAACCACAATTATACGCCCCAATGCAATGATGCCCCGTCCCCACCACCCCCTCCCCCGTCCGCTCTGTACCACTCCTCAAGCACTCATTCAGCAAATGAGTGTATGAGTGTTTTTTTAGTGAGTGTGTGAGTGTTTGTCTATGCAATTTGAAAGCTATTTGTGTCAATGACAAATGATTCGAATTTATCGAAAAGTTGCAATTTGTCAAAGTAAAGTTAGAGGGAGAGAGAGAGAGAGAGACAGAGAGAGAGGCACACAAAGCTCTGAGGCGGATCTATGGGGCAACCTTGGATGGAATGCGAACACACGCTGCAGCAGCAGCGGTAGCAGCAGCGGCGGCAGCAATGCCACAAAATGATGAATTACATGGTAGTAATAGTAGTCGAAGAAACCCAGAGAACGGGCGCTACAAGGGGGTCGGAAAAGTCGTTTGAGAAGGGGTTACGAGGCGTGCAGGGGAGGGGAGGGGAGGGGAGACCCCGACTAGCCACTGGGCAGGGCATCGTCAGACGTCAACTTAACTGAAATCAAATCGAATCAAGCTGAGAGTTTTCTTGCCGTCCCAGTCGCCAAAATGTCGCCGTCTGACATTTCTTGATTGTCAGCCTGACAGGTGGATGTCATGGAACGGCCGGGCGTATGGATGCGGGAAGGATGGATGCTGGCTGGGGGATGGGGGATGGGCTACCGAAAGGGGGATGCCTGTGGCAGTGGGGGAATGTGTCTCGTGTCGTGTCGTCTCAGCTTGTCCGACAAATCAAAATGTTTCTGACAAACTTATTAAATGCTGAGGGGGAATTGGCCATGACAAAATAAAATGCTGTGCAATTTACCATCGAAGGTTGTTGAATGTTGAATGGAAACGGAAAATGTTTTGGGACAATGTTTTGGGAATCGTGGCTACACACAAACATATCGGGCTTATGTGAAATGCTCAACAACGATTGAAGCACAGATTTCGATAATTATCGATAAAAGAAGCTGCTTAGAGTGGATGTAACATGATTTCAGCAGTCGATCATGATAATCCTATAGAAATGATTTCTGCAGCTCCATATTTTGTGGCCATGTCTCTACGAATATGATAAATGAATGTTTGAAGTAGATGTGACATCGATTAATGTGAAGAATTCATAGCTTTTGCCATCGATAACTATCGATCATGGCAGTTTTGGCAATGCAATGCTTTAAACAGTCTTATTTGAAGGATTTGTATCTACAAAAAGGATAAAGGAATGTTCAGAGGCTAATGATGTCAATCTATCAATTACTTCGCTGCTATCGATTAGTTTCGATAGGCATTAGATATGGTTTTGGACACTGACATGATACCGGATGGTTAATGCATAGATTTGGCCTATTATCGATTGCTGTACAATAAAATCTATTAGCAGTGGCCCTTCTTTTCCTCCCTCAAACGCCATTTAATGGCAGCTTAGCTTTCTTACGCTTCACTTCCCTGTGGCCCATTCTTTTAGGCCCACTCCAATCGGAGGAACATTAATCATGTCATGACAATATTCCTTTCCCCAAAACCCAACCATCTATGCTTTGGCTTAGGCAATCTTTGAGTGCGGCTTTGGTTTTGGCTTCTCTTCAATTGCCTTCGACAGTTTTTTCGTTATTAATTTATATTACGAGCCCAACCCGTACTTCAATCTGCAACTCCACCTCCGAATCTGACTTCAATCTGGCAGCTCCACCCTCTGTCTTCGTCGTCGTAGTCGTCGTCGTCGTCTCCGTCGTCGTTCCAGTCGGTGGCCATAGACACTGCGCTCTGTTGACCATTTCAATTGTGCATCAACTGCTTAGCGGCACATTAAGTGCCGCCGCAGTGGCCTATAAAGATAGATGGTGGAAGCCATACGGCGAGGGAGGGAGGCAGCGCCACACAGCAGAAGAAGCAACAGGAATATTAAGTATACGCAGCCGCGTGCTGTGTGGCATCAATCTTCATCTGGCGGGAATTGACAGAGGCAACTGCTGCTGCTGCTGCAGCACCGTTGAAGATTCATCTTGCCTCATGATGCTGCCGCTGCCGCTGCCACTGCCACTGCCACTGCCCTGAAGAGGCGACGACAACGCGTGCAACAGTGAGGCTTCTTCTATTTTAAGTTAATTAGCAGCCAGAGAGATCTGTGAGCCATATAATAACCAAAATAAGTAAATGGGGGAAATGGGGGAAATAGGGGAAAAAGTCTGGCAGAAGACGGAGATTGAATGCGGATTTTCCGTGAGTTTTCGCCCTGTCTTTGTGTTTTGCTTGGAAATTTCATTTGCCAAATTGAATTTCAACCTGCAAAAGCG
Organism: Drosophila pseudoobscura; assembly: GCF_009870125.1. Taxonomy (NCBI): domain Eukaryota; kingdom Metazoa; phylum Arthropoda; class Insecta; order Diptera; family Drosophilidae; genus Drosophila; species Drosophila pseudoobscura. The sequence continues at coordinate 57,460,385 of NC_046683.1, forward strand.
AAAAACTTGGTCTAAACCCAAGCGAAGAGACAGCCAGCCAGCCAGCGATGGGCCAGGAATCGTGGATAGGGAATGGGGCAAGGGGAGACGGAGAAAAGAGGAGAATCAGTGAAAGCTTAAGTAACCAAAAAGCGCAAAAGTAAACTAGTCTACAAAAAAAAAGAAGAAAGGAAAGGAGCAGTAGGGGATGGAGTAGACTAAGGGCCGGTGACGGTGACTGGTGACTGGTGACTGGTGATGAGACCCCACCGTTCGTGAAAGTGTAATCGCAAATCGGAGATGACATCCCGGGAAAGTTGGGAAGGGCATAAGATCAACGAAAATGTCTAAAAATGAATTAAATATGAATAAAGGCACATATTTTCGATTTTCGATTAAAATCCACTTGAAATCGATTATGTCGAATTTCTATCCTAGGAATAAACTCCAATGCCAATTGTATACTTTATTCTCTTCCAAAAATATCGATAAATGTATAACTTATCGATAATTTCGATATCTTTAAATCTGTAAAATGTTCAAGCATATCGATATATGTGAAAAATATATCGAAAAAGTCGATAATTGCAAGCTTTTTAGTGGCTTTAGAATGAGAAAATGCAGTCAAAAGTAGTTCTTAATAGTCGCAACGATACATCTCCGATATATATGCCCCATGCATTCGCCCATCTCTAATGCCCAGCGAAAAGAAAGCAAACACAACCCACAAAAGACGGCGAAGAGGAGACAAACATCTAAGGGAAATCTGCTGCCGCATAATGTGATAATAAAAATCTTTTATTTGTCATTCGTCGTCGTCCTCGTCCTTTGTCTTCCTGGCAGTCAAGCAGGCAGGCAGGCAGGCAGGCATCCTTCTGCTTCGTCCTCCATCCTCATTCGAGGATGTGTGTAGTTCTGGTTGAGGCTTAGAGACTCCTGTCTACTGCCTGGTTTTCTCCGGCCATAAAGCTTCCACACACACACACACACACACACCACACACACACACTCATAAATCTTATCAGCGGCTGCAGTTGCTGCCGCTGCTGCTGCTGCCTCACAAATTTGACATCGGGGCACCGGCACTCACTTAGAGGAGATGCCTAATTCCCGACTCGTGCGTTGTGTTTGCCTTCAAATTAATAGCCCGAAAGTCGCTTGCTTCCCCTTCCACGCTTCCCCAGGCCACTGGCATTGCGTGTGCCTTACTTTTACTTAACGCTGCTCACGTTCCAACTTATTCTCATGCCACAAAATCCCCCCAACCCCCAACGCCATCCATGGAGTCCCCTCCGCTCCGCTCTCCATTCCATTCCATTCCATTCCTCATTTCTCTTCCTGTTTGCGCTGTCAACGGCTAAAACTTTAACAGCCCTCAACTTCCATTTCCATTTTCCTTTCAGATGTTAGGGGGTTGTGGCATTAGAGGTTGGGGCTGGGGCTGGGGTTGGGGTTGGGGTCGGGGGCGTAAAGGCAAATTGAAGGGTGACTTATTGCAACTCCGAATGAGTTGTCATTTGGGTTTTCTCATTTCGCTCGACTCCATCCATGTCTTGACCATGTCCCTGTCTCTGGCTCTGTCCATGTCCCTGTCCCTGTCCCTGTCCCTGTCCCTGTACGTATATCCTTTATCCTCCAAAATGGAGTTGGGAATCGATATTTCTGAAGCTGTCCTGTCATCGCGCTGTTATCCACTCACGTTTCGGGCCAAATGGCAAAAAGCAGTCGAAAGACAAAAGAACATGGCAGAATCGAAGTCCAAATGGGGAAAAGAGTTGAGAGATAGCGACTGAGAGATTGAGAGAATGGGGGAATGGGGCACAGAGTTGAATGAGAGAATGGACAGAGAATCAGGAAGGAATGTCAAGGAATTGGATTGAAAATTGTTGAGATCCGTTTGGTAAGAGTTTCAGGACAGCAAGGAAGGAAGGAAGGAAAGCAAATGGTTGGAAACTTTTTAGAAAATAAAAGGGAATTGAAGGCAAATCGAAATGGAAATTGAAGTTTTACTTGCTTACAGATGCAAGTTCTTATGGGAAGTCAATTGAGAAAAAAAAGTCTAAAGTGACGATTTCTTAGGTCTGGAAAACATAATGAACGACTCTTGGCAAGAAATTAAATACTTTTAACCGAAATGGAGAGTTTTTCCAATGGAAGAACAGTTCCTTGACATGGAATGCGCGCTGATTTTAGGTAGAACGTACAACCAACAGAGGGGCACTGCTACATGACGCGTGACAGCGGAAACCCTTGCTGGAAAGTAATACGAACTGGTTTAATGGGGAATGACTTCTAACGGCCTATTTATTGTATTCCCAACAAAAACTATAATCTCGAATATCTCTTTTGTAGTGCAAAGTATTTTTAAACGATGATATTTTTGGGCAATACTCGTAATTTTCATTCATTTTCTTGTCTTCTTGCTGTGTCTTTTGTAATTTGTAAAATTCCTCGAAGAACAAATCCCCCAAAGCATGTTCGAACAAGCAATCCCCAAGTCTATTCCTATTTTAAGAATAATATAATTCTCACTAAATCCCAAAGTTTTTGGGATCAGTTCCGTTTTTTTTTTTGGTTGTTGAAATATGCTCGAATTTTTCAATATTTGCACGTAAATCGTTTGTGTTTCTTGTTAGTGTTTTTTAGTGGCAGCGATTATCCGCGTGATTAGCTCTAAAAATACAAAAGAGTCGCGTCTAGGGTCTCGGAACAGAAACAGAAGCCAGAAGCCAGAAAGAAGGCCAAAGCATTTTCGTGTCGAAAATGTTGTAGAAATAAAGCCAAAAAGGCTTTCGCATTTCCGGCGCCAGCTAAAAATATTTTGACGTCTTTCTTCGGTGGAGCAGGGGACGAAAAGGGGGGGGGGGGGGGGGGGGGGGTGCCTGAAGATGGGGACTTTTTCTTTTTTTGCAAAATGCGTCTGACGTTGGAAAATGTGTCTCTCTGTGTGCGTGTGTTTCTTTATGCAACGCCCCAAAATATGGCAGCAGCAGTATTCATAGAAATATACATCAAGAAGCAGTCCGTCATTTGTTTTCTGTTCGTATTTGGTCTGTGATATCTTCTGGTCTATCGCTTGGTTCCGTCCCCTCCTTTTGGACTGCGGGTCCGTCCCCTCTGTAGCGATTGTACCGTGGTCCGATAGTCCATTGAGGCCTGTGCGTCATTGTTGGCCTACATTGAACGCAAATCTCCTATGAAAACAAACAAGGAAGAAATGCTTGCAAGAACCCAATGAAACCGCACTGGGAATGCCCTGAAATGGTGGGATAGACCTTAAAATTGTTGGATACGCCAATCTATCTTGAAGTTCCATATATATCTCCGATAATCCCCTTTGTACGATCCTTATTTCTCCCTCAGAAAAGATTCTAAAGAATCGTATTGCATAAAAACATTTCTGCATAGATCTTAAGGATCTTAAGGCACTCGAGAGGGAGAGAGAAAGACGAAAGAATTCTATTTTTTATAGATCTATTTCAGAAAGAGAATCGATCTATGAGCTGTAACAGAATGTAGGAAGCTTAAGGGATACGCATTCTGCAGTCGAAAAAGTATTTGATGAAGATCCATTTCTAAAGAAAAAGTTTCTTCCTTTTCAGAATAAGAAACGATTTTAAGGACTTCCAGAGTAGATGAGGAGTTGAAGACGTTCTTTGATGGAATAGGATTCTTCTGTATTGGTAGTTTTCACTGAAGTCTGGATTAATATGATATGATTAGGATTCTATAGGGTTATAATTTTGAATCTTGTTTGGGAAAGTAGAAATGGTTCTACGAAAAGTATCGAATTTTTAAGAACATGTGTACCCCAATTCAATAGTTCCTTCTTTTACCACGGACAAAGCCTTCCCAAAAGCCAATACTCTCGCTCTCTGGCTTTGGTGGAAACGGAGAGAGTATCTTTGGGAGAAGCATCACAACTAATTGACTTAGTGGTGAGGGGGCAAAAACCATGATGACATGTTTTCGGATAAGACAAGCAGCAGCCGGATGGAGGGGGGCAGGGTGTCTGTGTCTGTCGATGGGGCAGGGGCTCGAAGGGCGGTAGAGGTGGTGGTGCTGTGGGAGGAGGGGGGGTAAGGTTGTCTGGCGGTGGGGTGGGGTGTTGGCAAAAGAGGGGCGGCCGAAATGAGTGATTGCTGTTGGCAGGCGCGTGAGCAAAATATTCATAAGCATTCACAAGGCATTCGCATAATTCATTCATTCCAACACTCACTCGAAGAGGGGGGTGGGGTTTCAGAGGGGAGTGGAGGGGAAAAGGGAGTATAAGTGTTGATGCTGAAAATTCTAAAGAAATTATATGCCATTATTGAATAAGTAAGTATTTATCTTTCAGATCTCTGGGGGCTGTATTCATTCCCATTCCGTATCAGCCTTTTAAGGAGATCTTCTAAAATTGTCACACCATTCCGTTTGCCATTCATCTCTCTCGTTTCTAGTTTGGTTTTTTCTTTTCTTGCTAGTTTTGCAAATCTTTCAGTGTCACATGGTCTCTCATACCTTCGCATTTCCTTTCGCTTTTCCCCCGCTCACTCTCCCGATGTGTGACTTTTCGTGACGTTTGTCGCAAATTTTTTGTGGTATTTTTGCAGCTCACAAATTGATGAATTGTTTGGATTGTTTTCTCGTGGGCGGAGAACCAGAAAAAAAGAACAAATCATTGAATTTGTATTCACATTTAGCGTTGAGTCATCCACAACAGTGAAGAAGTGAATAATGAATGCAGTTGAAGGTGATTCGGGGACACGTTTGATCAGAGAATGGATGGATGGGGGACAACATTTAGTGGCAATGAACTGCTTAGAGAATGATGGAATCGAAACGGAAAGGACGCGGAAATGGAAAGGCACCGAGAGCGAAATGTGAGACGGAAGTGGAATCAAATGAAAGATTGGGAATGAAGGAATGGAATTGTAAAAAGGGAGTGGTAGAATTGGAATTTATGGAACTATGAAAATATAATATAAACGAATGGAACTAAAGGAAAGAAAGGAAACGAATATATTTCTAGTGGAATAAAAGCGTCATCAGCAGGCGGGATTATCCCAGAAATCGAAATAAAGAACAATTAAAGGAATTTCAAATGAAACAATATCTTGCTGGAACAATAGAATGAAACAAAGGAATGAAACCGAATGATTAACAACAAATTGGAACAAAAGAAAAGGAACAAAGAAAACTGCCACTAGAACGGCACGTAAAATGAATCCTGCTACAAAATGAAATATTCGAAGAGTCTCAGGGATTGAGTGACGGAATGAATGAATGACTGTAAAATCAATCAACTGAACGCCTAATCGATGTACCAGGATATAGGAGACATTCGAATGGCGAAACTCTCAAGTTGCAGATCTCCAGGAAATCTTTCTGAATGGAGATTCAACTTCCAGCTTCCCCCCCGCTAGCTGTGACCCCTCTTTGTATTCCGCGAACCCCCTCCTTTCCCCCCTTCTCAACCTCCTGCTCTTTAGAGCTCCCGAAGCCAAAGATCAACAAAAGAAATTTCTCATAATTTGCCTCTGGCTCTCAATTGTTGTTTATTGTATATTTTGAGTCGGCTTTGAGTGACTTATTAATTGGGAATGCGGAAGCTTTGCCGGCTGCAGAGCTGTGGCTGCTTTGCAACATTGTTGCACCCACCAGAGAGCTAAGTGCAACATTCCAAACGGAAAAGAGACAGACAGAGAGGGAGAGAGAGAGAGATAGAGATAGAGAGATCACCAAAGAGCAATCAATTATCTCTCTCTTTTCTACTGTTGTTGTTGCAAGTTGCGCTGTTTGTTTTGATGCTGCCACCAGCGAATGGTTTATGGCAAACAGTTGCATGCCACAACAAAAAACATCAATAAATATGGCCTAATTAAAGATGTGATGCTCCTTATTATGCGCAAAGAAACGCATTATTAAACACGAGTCAGAGTCAGAGGTCAATCACTTCACAACAAAAAGAAGGACAGGTGCTACGGTGCTACGGTGCTGGGGCTCAATGATCCTTGATCCTGGTGGCTGCCGCCGCCGCCGACTGTTGCTCGACTTTATAATTGCCAGAAATGCCTGCCTGGCTGCCTGCTTGCCTTCCCCTCTCAGCGTGGCAGCTGCCACAAAGCCGCAAAGCAAATACAAAGCCAGAAGACGGCCAGACAACAACAGCAGCTGCAACATCCAGAGCCCCAGCCCCAGCCCCAGGACCAGCCAGCAGTCGTTCGGTCGCCGTCGCGACGGTAGTCATCCCTCGCACCTGCCACGTGTTGCGCCCTGCCCTGCCCTGCCCCTCTGCTACTGCCACGGCTCCCTGCCTCTTCTATAGCTGTTTGTTGCTGGCTCTTTCCTCTGTAAGTGTTGCTGCCTCCTGACTCCTGCCTCTTCCCGCAGGAGCAGATGTCAGCTGCCGCCTCCCTGACCCTCCAAAAAGCAGGCAAATTACATGAATTCGTTGCACGGAGTCTCGTCCTACCATCTTGCACTTAAACCTCATTTCATTTCGTTTCATTTCATTTCATTTGTGTGCAGATCTTCTGGGCCTCGTTTTGTCCTCGATTTTGCAAAATGCACGAAAATTTCGCGCACCTGCCGTCAACGCGGTGGTCGGTCGATCGATCGTTGGGCATCTGTCCTTAGAGGCCATCCTTGGCCCTCTTCTTGGGCCTCCTTAAGAGTGCTCCTTGTGTGCCTGTATGTGTGCCTGCCTGCCTGTGTGTCTGTGTGTCTGCCTACCTGGCAGGATAAATGCATTTCGATTCGAGCTGCAATTATGTGCAAACACACTTAGTCTTGCTGCAGGGGCATGATCAGGCTTAAGGAGACAGCGAGACAGAAGAAAGATTTTAGCATAGCATTGTTTTGTTGGATAATGAGCAGCGGGTCCTAAGATCCGATCCCAACAGGCCCAGAAGCACAAAGAAGAGGGACCCTCAGCAGAGCAGCAGGCAGGTGAGGATCGGTAGAGAATGAGTGCTGACACAGCGGGACAAGAGAGAGTGAGAGGAGAAGGTAGAGGAATCTGCGGGAAAACTCTTTCACACAGCACGCGTCCAGAGTTCCAGGGAATGCGGCGAAAAGGGAGTGAGAGAGAGGTGTAAAGAACAGGGAGGAGAGTGCCACAAAAAAACATCTTAATAAGATGTAGAAGTAGAGGAAAAAAATCAACTAAAAGACGCCTAAAAGTCTTCCTAAACTAAGGATCGAGGAATCGTAAATCAGTCTTTAGTTAAGGAAAGTCTAACCAAAGATCCAAAAGATAAAGGATCAGTGATCAGTGATCGAATCAAAGAGTGATATGTACAGGGACTATTGAGGATTAGTTCCTTTTGAAGAAGGCTCTACCAATCCCTTCAAGACGATACTCCTTCCAACTCTATAGATTGTATCCTCTAGATCGCTCTAAGATCCCCGACTAAATCTTTACCCAAGAACGAGCCCTGAGAATCCATTGATATTCTCTAAAACACTCGCCTCCGCTCGAGAGACCCCCCACGCAAAATGAATGACAGACAAACCAGACAAACACTCCACCCGAAAACGGCAGTTCAATAAACCCATTCCGTACCCAAATCGGCATTCGATGCCAATCCCATAAATAGCTCTGGGGAAAGGTCCTCGGTCCTCCTGTTCTCTCTGTCTCTCTCTCTCTCTCTCTCTCTCTCTCTCTCTGTTGCCGCTGTTGCCGCCGTTGCCGCTGAGCCTCGCCCCAAAATCGGATGCCAAATTTATTGTGGCCAATATTTTAGCTGTAATTAAAAGGCGGCAGCACAACACAAAAAACAGAGAAAGGGAATTCCGAACTTGTTTTTGTTGGTTAACATTTCTGTTTACAAAACATTTCAAAGTTTTTCTCTCTTTTTCGTTTTTTGCGCGTACATTTTTTTTGTATCTTTTTCTTACAGAAATTGTTCGCGCCTCAACATTTATTTTCGGCTCAGTTTGGGGGATCGAGAGAGGTGGTTGGATGGCTGGCAGAGGGGAGGGTGGGTGATGTCGTCCCGTTCGGGTGTGTGGTGGGGACGGGGGACGGGGAGGGGGAGGGGGAGGAATTGTTGTTGTGACTCATTGAGGTCGTGTGTGCGAAATTTTTGGAATTTGCTTTCATTTATTTATGCATTTGTTTTTGTATTTGAGCTGAATGCAAATTTGCTTATTTTATTTATTGCACGGCAAGAAATTCCCAGAAGCCCCCACCACCGCATCGATACCAAAAAACAACAACCAAATACGAGTATACAAAAAACACTTGACAAAAGTCTCGTACCCGAAGATTGAGCAAGGGAAGGGTAATCGTTAAGGCAGGGGAGGTGCCCCAAATTAATAAAAAAAAAAAACAGATCCGAATGAGGCCGAAAAGTGATGGGAAAAGCCACGATCTCCAGCTTAAAGGGCTTCAAATAGCTTTAAGATAATCTCAGATATTTACAAGAATCCAGTTCATAATCGTAATGGATCGGATCGTTTTATCATAGGATATAACCATGGCTTTGATTTGTCGGAAGAATCTATTAAAGATTCCAAAGTAATTCCTAAAGATCTGCTCAAAATCATAATACCCGGTCATTGAGGGTATCAAAAACGCGTAAAAGTCATTGGAAATCGACAATTTTCTCTCTCCCTGTATGTGTGTGTGTTTATTGGTGCGATCTTCGAACTTTTCACGCCCCAAAAAACCAAATTAAAACCAAAACAAAACACAAAATTTACAAAATTTGTGTGTAAAGCGACTACGATGATGCCCTATGGAAAAGTAAGAACTTAAAACAAATTGCAAGGACGGAGTCTAAATAGAATTAAAGTTATTTTTGGTAGCTCTAATATAGGAAAACCTATGATGAAAGTCTTTGATATTTTAATAGCTTAAATATAATGAACAATTCAGTAGTATTGAGTGTTTATTCTATTGGTTTTCGATGAAATTTAGAAACAACTTGGACATGCAGCAGCGCACCTCGGCAGGTGCTGCATTTCCATAGTACTGCCAGCTGTTAGGCCCAAATCGGCTGCTTCCAGTGCCGAAACACCTCATACTACCCAAGTGCTACCCTGTTTTTATTTCAGAGTGTCATTTACAAGTCATTCCCTCTAAGAAATAAGGAAGTATGGAAGGAAGGCAGGCAGGAAGGAAGGAAGGGGGTCGTATAGTATCCACCGACCATTATACGGCAGTTTCTCGAGCTTGAGAGTATGAGAGTGTTCATGTTTTATGTTTTCTGTCGTGTGTGTGTGTCTGTGTGTGCTTCATCAACGTTAATTACGTGTGTGTGTGTGTGTGTGTGTGTGTGTGTGGAAGAAACTATTGGGCAAACAACTTGATTAGACGACGAGTGTGAATTGTGATGAAAAGTTTCATGGCAGGCCAGTGTCCGGCACGCGGCAAGTCTCTCTCTCTGGACAACAGTGAGAGGTGAGCGGTGGACAGGGGGGGGAGAGTAGAGAATTTCCATGAATTTCGCGTCGGACCGATCGGGGCGGCGACAAAGTGTTAATCACGGGTCGTAAACAACAAACAGCAATATCCGTTTGTTTATAGTTTCGTTAACTGATTCGTTTCTATAGCATTTCTCGTCCGGGAATACCCCGCGCTGAAAACGTTGAACGTCATTCCGATACCCATTCCCCGTAAACCCCCTTTTCCCCCCTCCTCCCATGATAATCAGTTTAAGATATAGATACAGATACACGACACGTACTATTTATAGCACCCGACCACCGACCACCGGCCGCCGGGCACAAAAACATTGCTGACCTTTGGTTGAAAATATTTTTAGGTTGCAGATAAAAGACGATTATGAAATCGATTCGAATCGATCATGAGATACAATCTTTTGTGGGGGCTTTTCTTTTCTCTTTTCTTCTTGCGGTTCTATTTCTGGTTCGTAAATAGAAACTAAAGCTATTTATTTTTGTCCATCGTGTGCTAATCATCCGCCGAAGGAATGTGACTCAGCTGCTTGATGGATTTGTTGGAGGGCCGCACTCATATGACTGACGGCCCATCATGGCCCATGTCACATGATCAGGATTTTGATGAGCCACGATCGATCCACGCGATCCACGATCCACGATCCACTAGAAAGTGCGTAAATGGCAAGGTAATCAACGATTACATACCTATGATAATTTTCGAGTTTACATTCGATTTGGCATGGCTCTGAAAGCGTAGTACCACAAGAGATCACAAGATCTTTGTTTTTCCATTGTCAAGCCTCACCAAATGGATCTTTCTTGGGTTTAGAGCGGATCTCTACCTCTACCAACGACTAAGATTGGAAAAATATTAGATCTGAAGACTATATTCATCTCAAGATCCATTCAAGCCAAAGGAATGGTCATTAAAGATCAATTTGTTAGGTCTCTTAGGATTTCGAATCAAAGATCTTAAGGCTGAGATTAAAGATCTTTCGAAAGCAATAAAGGATCCAATCTTTAATGACGTTCTCGGATGGTCCTAGTCCTACGGAAAAGATCTCTTAGAAGAATGGTATATTTAGATCTTTGACAAGATCTTTTCCATGAAGCTCATAGGTTTGCTGCTTTGAACCTTAAAAGATTATCTACCCATCAAACAACTTTCTTTGCCAATATTGCAAAAAAATTGTCTTGATCTTTGAATTTTTCACAGAAATGATCTTCAAATCTCAACCAAACTGATGGAAACTTTCCAGAACCCCGTAGTAAGAGATCCAAGAACTACAATCATGACACAAAGATCTCCCACAGAGAACACCTGACCAAAAGAGAGAAATACCGTCAATGATTCTTCAATCTTGAACTCTGATCTCATGGAAATTCCTCCTAAAAAAAGGTGACTCACAGATAAAACCATTTGTTTTTGGCTTCATGGGCCTCGATCGTTGACGGCATTTCTGTTTATGGCCCAAAAGCCGCCAACCCAACCAAAGTCAATGGCCCAGCCCGGCCCGGCCCGGCCTGCCCGTCTATAAACCCCATGCCGAAAAAAAACATTGAATATTACGCATACGACCTGTTTGCCAGAGCAACACCTACAACAACGAGAAGCGACGACGACGCTACGCGACACGAGTGCTACTACAGCGCACATGTGACACCTTCTCGGAGTCTCAGAGTCGTCCCATCTGTCCGTTCTGTCCGATCCGTCCGATCGATCCGCTTTAGTTCTCGTTGCCGCATTCCATTGCCCCAGCGATTACTGATTTTTTTTTGTTGATTTCTGGCACGTTCCCCCAGTCCAACAGCAACCTCCCCCCCGCCGCCGCCCGAGAAGAATGCGGCAGCACTCCAGCTCTCCAGCTCCCAATCTGAAGAGTCACGGGCCGGGCAGAGTATTGGCCCCAAAATAAAAAAAAAAATACCAACCATTTATATATCTATAAAACTGCGCAGTGCAAAGTCTGGCAGATATTTCATCATTAGCTTGTTGGCGCTTTTCATTACAGAAGAAACCCCCCCAAAAAAAAAAAAGAGGGAGAGAGAGAGAGAGAGACGAAACAGCAGCCAAAACAGAATTTAAATAAATTTCGCAATTTCAGCAAAAAACAAAAAACAGCAAAACAAAACAAAACACTAAAAGAAAAAGAGGCTAGAGGAACGGGGGAACACTGAAAGAAAAAGGTGGTAGAAAAGGTGGTAAGGGGCGCGGGGGGGGGATGGTAAGGGGGGCTGTAGAGAAGAACCTGCGCCAAAGTTCAATAAAACTTGAAAAAGTTTTCCGCTGTTGTTGCCGTTGCCCCTCTCCCCTCTCCTAAACACCGATTCCGAACCGCATTTCAACATTCTTCTTCCTAGTTTTTCAGATTAAGTCGCAATACCCCCGTTAAAAAGTGGAACATAACCACACCGACAGCCCGACCGATGGAGAGAGCGGGGGGCAGAGAAAGAAGAAGGGCTAGGGAAGGAGCGAATAGTGGAGAAGCATTGCCAAAATAGATAATAGCGAAAAAGAAGAAAAAAACAGCGACCCGAGACAGCACAATGGGAATACCCTAGGATTACATTACAGGTGAGTGTTTCCCAACTGAAATTTAAATATAATCTCCCATAATATGCAATAATTTGATGATCCATTCTCTAAGCCTCTATATGTGTAAAGAGAGGCATTTCTTTTTGCTGTAATTTTTCAATCACATACCATATTCTTCCTGGAAACCCATCTTCCATTTATTATTCCTTCGATATAATTATAAAATAAAATATAAAATACTTATAAATAATCATAGACTAGGGGGCAAGCCCGTTGCCAACCCCCGGCTCACTCGCTTCGATATGAGTAGAATATCGGGTTATCTACAGGGATCAGGAGATATTCATATACATATTTCCATAGGGAACATATAGAGAGTACCCATTTCTACCAATATCCGTTCATATATTCTCCCATAAATCCCTACTGCATTCCTTTGAGTACCATACCACCCCCCAAACCCCAGCCCACCCCAAAAGAGTATCAAAAGATCGTCTTGTGCCGCCCTAAAAAAGGTGTTCTACCATATGAACGATGTGTTGGGGACGTTCTTCAGGGGGGTTGGGTGGTTGGTGGCCGGTGGCTGGTGGCTGGTGGGAAGCCATCGACTCGAACAGAGGTTGTTGTTCTTTGGAGAACGAACCTGTTCTTGAGTAGGGGTTGGGTGGATAGAGGCAGGGTTGGTTGGGCGGCGCTGGCGGGGGGTCCGTAGAATTAGTTCTGTCAAGTGCAAAAGAGATAGCAAGACGCTTAGAACTTGGTGCTTTTTTTGGTGCTTCAAATGTTAATGACATTGCCAGCAGAGCAACAACAACAAATAGTGATCTTTGTGGGCAAGAGAAGGGTAAAAGGAAGGGAAGGGAAGTTGAAGAGAGGGTGTGAAGAGAAGAGATAGAGATAGGGGCAGAGATATAGGCTAAGGTGTGTAGAATAGAGTGAGAGAGGGCGAAGGAGAGAGGAAGAGGGGGGCAGCCTTGTAAGCAAAGACACTTTTTGTTTCACTCGTGCGGTTCCCCACTCAAAGATTGTTTTTGTTGATTTTTTGGGGCTTACAAATAGGGAAAGACGAAGGGAGGCAGGGGGGCTATTGTTTTGGTTGTTGTTGGTTTTTGTTTTATTTTGTAGATGTCATTAACCCTCCACATGGCGCTGGGAACCTTACCCATAATTTGTTGTTGTTGTTGCTGTTGTTTCTGCTGCCGAATGTTCTAGAAATTTTCGCTTTTTTTTCGCACGTTTTTTTTTCTTGAGTATTTCATGATTTTCTGTTTTGACTTTGGCATTCGCCACGCACTTTCGGAGTTTGTGATGTGATGTGCTGTGCTGTGGTGGTAACCTCTGAGGGGGAGGTGGGCTGCTGGAGGGGCGGGCGCGTAGGTTCAAGAGCGGTCAAAAGCGCAAAACGATCGAACGAGCGAAATCACACAGCCAAAAGGGGGAGAACGAGCACGAATAGAAGACGAAGGCGAAGGTGTGGTGTGCTCCGCTTCGCGGAGGAGCCTAATCCCGCACTGTCTTACCTGCTCGGTGGATATACCTTGGAAGACGAGGGAAGGCGTGTGCCCAAAATCCACTTCCCACAATCGTGGAGTGGGGGGGCTTGGCTTGGGGTTACTCAACCGCCACACACTTACTCCTCTCTCCATCTCTCTCACCGCCAAGTCATTAAACTTGGCCAAAACAAATGGCCAACAAAATTGCGGCGCCATAAGTCGCGAATTATCGAATGGGGGGAATGGGGAAATGGGGGTATGGGGATTCCTGGCATAAAAAAAGAGCTGTATAAAAAATTAATGCATTAACAGATTTGTTATTGGTGGATTTTATTCGATTCGATTCAATTCGATTCCATTTGATTTGATTTATTTTGACATTGCATTTGCATCCCCCGCCCCGCCACTTTGACGGCCATCACGGCGTATACGTAATTTATGCGTTTTCTATTGGTTTATCTTTCGTGGACGGGGGGACCCATTGTTTGTGGCATTGCATAATGATGAGCCCACGGCGGGAGGGGGTGGGGGTGCGAATTGGGGGAAAACAAAAGTCATAGAATCACAAGACACCAAACGAGTCGCGAGAGTCACAAGCTTCGCTAATTGCACGATTCGCTTTCTATTGATCATATGTACGATACGTACACCCATATTTGCCCAGAGCTTGGGACACACCTTTATATAAATAGAATCCGCTTCTTATAATCCATGTTTGCTTTTCATTTCGATTGCCGGGCGATTGGGTTCCTGGTTCCTGGTCTCTGGTTTCTGGTTCCTGCTGGAGTCTAGCATAAACCACTTTGAAGTCACATGCGGCATGGCGATTACACTTCTGGAAAGGCGAGTACATGCACTTGTCGTGCAGGTGGCAAAGCTTCCACGATTTGAAGTCGATATTTGCTTGAAACTATAAATTATCGATACAAGTTATCAAATCTTTGCAGACGATGCAGTGCTGATCGATCTAGCGACTTGATCTATGTATATCCTATATCTATAATCTTTATACGTATAGGCTTTATATCCATCTGGTTTTCGATTGAATGTTTCGATGCTTCGATATCGATAATTGTATAAATTTAGTTATTTATCGACCTCCTTTTTGTCGATGTTCTACGGGGTTCTTCTGCGTAACTCGTAATTATGTCTATCGACTTATGGTTGAATCTATCGATTACCCATCTACCTATTGAGATCTGTAAGCTGCTCAAATCTCATAATTTCTTGCCCTTTCAGAGCATTCAAACTGTGTCCATTAGCTTTTCTCCGCATTTCTCTTGTTGCGTCGTCCCTGCTCCCCTCTTTCCCTTTCTTTTACTTAATTGTGTTGCTGTTGTTTCTGTTGATATTTTCCTTTCTTTATTAATTATTAACTGACACTGTGCCCCAGACAGCAGCCACTCTGGCACTCGCACTGGCATTCGCATTCGCACAAGTGTGTGGTGCGAACAGCTTGAGAATTTTTCATGTTTTTCCTGGTTTACATACATATACCCCCAGCCCCTAAGTGAACCCCACACACGCCCATCCCGTGCCCTGCCCTGCCCTGCCCCCCCTGGTCGTACCCCCTTTATGGACCTGCTGACGTGCCAGGCAACGATTTTTATTTATATTTTTCCTGGTGTTGGGTGCTGCTGGTGTTGCTGGTGTTGCTGGTGTTTTTCTTGTTGTTACTTTATCAAAATGAGGTTAACAAACGTTCCCAAGGCCATTTTACTAGAGGGAGAGACGACGAGCAATACCCCCACTCGGCATTACATTCACCCAGTCACACACACACTCACACTCGCAGCACTCACACATTCGAAAACACTCACAGGGCACGAGCACTACTCGTATGTTGATTCGCACTTGACATTTACTTTGTAGTAAACGTAAAAAACTACAACTGAAAGCAGAAACAAAAACAAAAACAAAGAGGGAAAGCGAGGGTTAGAGGCAACCGATGGCTTAAATACCCTTCAAGAGGGGTGGTCTCTGTTTTTCGGTTAGGTCTTTCGATGTGCAAAGGCTTTAAAAGGTGCCCTAAAGTTCTATGATTCGATTGTCCTCTCTCTTTACGAAGGATTTGTCCTACTTTCGGGGCGGCTCCCCCGAAGCGGGCCTTCTTGGCCTAATCGAATCCAGATTCTCAGCAGCCTTTGGGGGTATGCAAAACCCCACCCTTGTACCGTAATACCCACTCTCCCCAAAAGGGTGTCCGAGTGGCTCTCAATTCTTTCTCTATCTCTTGCCACCCCAACCCCCCCTCCCGTTATTCCATTTGTTCTATCTCTTTTCCACTCGTGCTATTTGTCTGTCTATTATCGTAATTTTTTTGTTGTACTTTTTGCTTCTTTTTCCTTTTGGTTTTTTATTGTAAGTTTTTTATTTTTGCTCGTAAATAGAAAAAAGAGAGGCGCGTGTCTACGAAGGTGAGTGCTGGTGCAGTGAGGCAGGGAGGGGGCGGTTGGGGGGAAATGCGCAAAAAGGTGTTTAAACAACGTGGTAGCCATCAATAGGGGAGGCCAATGGAACAGGCGGCGGAGAGGGGGGCGGAGAGGGAGGGGTGAGCCTTCTGGCAG